>NC_133027.1:1692500-2002500 GCF_048771995.1 Taeniopygia guttata | reverse complement strand
ATTTCGTCTCCCAATAATTTCCATATTCCTGTTTGGTGCCGGTTTGAACTGGGAATTCCACCTGGATTCCGGAATTCCATGATTCTTTTTCCCAATAATTTCCATATTCCTGTTTGGTGCCGCTCTGAACTGGGAATTCCACCTGGATTCCGGAATTCCATGATTCCATAACCCAGTCCTTTCCCAGTTTCTGGTGCTGTTTGGTGCCAGTTTGAACTGGGAATTCCACCTGAATTCCAGAATTCCACGATTCTTTTTCCCAATAATTTCCATATTCCTGTTTGGTGCCGGTTTGAACTGGGAATTCCCCCCGGATTCCGTTGGTATCCCGGGAGTGCCGAAATTCCTGCAGTTTCTCCACGATCCGCAGCTTTTCCAGCTGTTTCCTTGGAGATGCTGAATTCCCGTCCCGCTGGAATTTTTATCCGGAATAAATCCGCCCCCAGGAGCTTTTCCTCCGTCAGAGGACGGAATTTTGGGGTCTGAAATGGAATTTTTTATGTGGGAGTCGGATCAAAGCTGCGTTTCCAACAGAAAAGGGTTTTTCCAAAAGGAAAAATACGGAATTTTGAGAAATTCCTGGATCCAGCCTGGAGAAATCCCTGGATCCAAACCTGGAGAAATCCCTGGATCCAATCCTGGAGGTGGGAATGGAGAAATTCCTGGATCCAATCCTGGAGAAATCCCTGGATCCAATCCTGGAGAAATCCCTGGATTTAAACCTGGAGGTGGGAATGATGAAATCCCTGGATCCAAACCTGGAGAAATTCCTGGATCCAAACCTGGAGAAATCCCTGGATCCAATCCTGGAGAAATTCCTGGATCCAAACCTGGAGAAATTCCTGGATCCAAAGCTGGAGAAATTCCTGGATCCAAACCTGGAGAAATCCCTGGATCCAAACCTTGAGATGGGAATGATGAAATTCCTGGATCCAAACCTGGAGAAATTCCTGGATCCAAACCTGGAGAAATCCCTGGATCCAACCCTGGAGAAATTCCGGGATCCAAACCTGGAGAAATCCCTGGATCCAAACCTGGAGAAATTCCTGGATCCAAACCTGGAGAAATTCCTGGATCCAAACCTGGAGAAATCCCTGGATCCAAACCTGGAGGTGGGAATGGAGAAATCCCTGGATCCAAACCTGGAGAAATCCCTGGATCCCAACGTGGAGAAATCCCTGGATCCAAACCTGGAGAAATCCCTGGATTGAAACCTGGAGAAATCCCTGGATCCAAACCTGGAGAAATTCCTGGATCCAAACCTGGAGAAATCCCTGGATCCAGAGCTGGAGAAATTCCTGGATCCACACCTGGAGAAATTCCTGGATCCAAACCTGGAGAAATTCTGGATCCAAACCTGGAGAAATCCCTGGATCCAAACCTGGAGTAATTCCTGGATCCAATCCTGGAGAAATTCCTGGATCCAAATCTGGAGGTGAGACATCCCTGGATCCAAACTTGGAGAAATCTCTTGATCCAATTCTGGAGAAATCCCTGGATCCAAACCTGGAGAAATCCCTGGATTCAAACTTGGAGGTGGGAATGGAGAAATTCCCGGATCCAAACCTGGAGAAATTCCTGGATTCAAACCTGGAGAAATTCCTGGATCCAAACCTGGAGAAATTCCCGGATCCAAACCTGGAGAAATTCCTGGATCCAAACCTGGAGAAATTGTGGCACAGGAGATGTCACAATCCTGAAAAAACTGGGAATTCTGTGCTGGAATTCTGGAATTCTGGAATTCCCAGAAGTAGGAGTGGGGTTGGATCAGAGCTGGGAACATTTTCTGGGAATTCCAAAGGAATTGTTCTTCCCTTCCATGGGAATGTCGAGCTCTGAGTGTGTCCGAATCCCAAATTTCCTTCGTGTTTTCGGTCCAAGAATTCCTGGATTTATATCCAGTGGGATTTGTGCATTTCCCTGGATGCTGATATCCCTGGATCCCGTTATCCCTGTTTCCCGTTATCCCGGATCCCATTATCCCAAATCCCATTTTCCCTGGATCCCAGTATCCCAGAATCCCATTTTCCCTGGATCCCGTTATCCTGGATCCCGTTATCCCTGGATCCCATTTTCCCTGGATTTTTCTTCCCTCGATCCCGTTATCCCGGATCCTGTTATCCCGGATCCCATTATCCCTGGATCCCGTTTTCCCTGGATCCCGTTATCCTGGATCCCGTTATCCCAGAATCGCATTTTCCCAGAATCCCGTTATCCTGGATCCCATTTTCCCAAAATCCCATTTTCCCTGGATCCCGTTATCCTGGATCCATTTTCCCAGAATCCCATTTTCCCCGGATCCCATTTTCCCTGATTCCCATTTTCCCTGGATTTTTTTTCCCTGGATCCCGTTATCCCAGAATCCCGTTATCCTGGATACCATTATCCATAGATCCCATTTTCCCCGGATCCATTTTCCCTGGATCCCATTTTCCCAGAATCCCATTTTCCCAAAATCCCATTATCCCGGATCCCATTATCCTGGATCCCATTATCCTGGATCCCATTTTCCGTGAATCCCATTTTCCCTGGATCCCGTTTTCCCTGGATCTCATTATCCCAGAATCCCATTTTCCCTGGATCCCGTTATCTCTGGATCCCATTTTCCCAGAATCCCCATTTTCCCTGGATCCCATTTTCCCCGGATCCCATTTTCCCTGGATCCCGTTATCCCAGAATCCCATTTTCCCTGGATCCATTTTCCCAGAATCCCATTTTCCCTGGATCCCATTATCCTGGATCCCATTTTCCCTGGATTTTTTTTCCCTCGATCCCGTTATCCTGGATCCCGTTATCCCTGGATCCTGTTTCCCCAGAATCCCATTTTCCCAGGATCCCGTTATCCCTGGTTCCCATTATCCCTGGATCCGTTTTCCCTGATTCCCATTTTCCCTGGATTTTTTTTCCCTTGATCCCATTTTCCCTGGATCCCATTATCCCTGGATCCATTTTCCCTGATTCCCATTTTCCCTGGATCCCATTTTTCCAGAATCCCATTATCCCTGGATCCCATTATCCTGGACCCCATTTTCCCTGGATTTTTTTTCCCAGAATCCCATTTTCCCTGGATCCCATTTTCCCTGGATTTTTTTTCCCTTGATCCCATTTTTCCTGGATCCCATTTTCCCAAAATCCCATTTTCCCCGGATCCCATTATCCCAGAATCCCATTTTCCCTTGATCCCATTTTCCCAGAATCCCATTTTCCCTGGATCCCGTTATCCCGAATCCCGTTATCCTGGATCCCGTTATCCCTGGATCCCATTATCCCGAATTTTTTTTCCCTCGATCCCATTTTCCCTGGATCCCGTTATCCCAGAATCCCATTTTCCCTGATTCCCATTTTCCCTGGATCCCATTTTCCCTGGATCCCATTTTCCCTGGATCCCATTTTCCCTGGATCCCATTTTCCCTGGATCCCATTTTCCCTGGATCCCGTTTTCCCTGGATCCCGTTATCCTGGATCCCATTTTCCCTGGATCCCATTTTCCCAAAATCCCATTTTCCCCGAATCCCGTTATCCCTGGATCCCGTTTTCCCTAGATCCCGTTATCCAGGATCCCGTTATCCTGGATCCCGTTATCCTGGATCCCATTTTCCCTGGATCCCGTTATCCCAGAATCCCACTATCCCTGGATCCCTTTTTCCCTGGATTTTTTTTTCCCTGGATCCCATTATCCCCGGATCCCGTTATCCCCGGATCCCGTTATCCCTGGATCCCGTTATCCCTGGATCCCATTTTCCCTGAATCCCATTTTCCCTGGATCCCGTTTTCCCTTGATCCCGTTATCCTGGATCCCATTTTCCCTGGATCCCATTTTCCCAAAATCCCATTTTCCCTGGATCCCATTTTCCCTGGATTTTTTTTCCCTGGATCCCGTTATCCCAGAATCCCGTTTTCCTGGATCCCATTTTCCCTGGATTTTTTTTCCCAAAATCCCATTTTCCCTTGATCCCATTTTCCCAGAATCCCATTTTCCCTAGATCCCATTATCCCAGAATCCCATTTTCCCAGAATCCCATTATCCCGGGATCCCATTTTCCCTGGATTTTTTTTCCCTGGATCCCGTTATCCCGAATCCCCTTTTTCCCTGGATCCCGTTATCCCGAATCCCATTTTCCCAGAATCCCATTATCCTGGATCCCGTTTTTCCTGGATCCCGTTATCCCTGGATCCCGTTATCCCAGAATCCCGTTATCCTGGATCCCATTTTCCCCGGATCCCATTATCCTGGATCCCATTTTCCCTGGATTTTTTTTCCCTTGATCCCGTTTTCCCTGGATCCCATTTTCCCAGAATCCCATTTTCCCAAAATCCCATTTTCCCTGGATCCCATTATCCCGAATTTTTTTTCCCTGGATCCCATTTTCCCTGGATCCCATTTTCCCAGAATCCCATTTTCCCTGGATCCCATTTTCCCCGGATCCATTTTCCCTGGATCCCATTTTCCCTGGATCCCATTTTCCCAGAATCCCATTATCCTATATCCCATTTTCCCTGGATCCCATTTTCCCTGGATCCCATTTTCCCAAAATCCCATTTTCCCTGGATTTTTTTTCCCTGGATCCCGTTATCCCCGAATCCCGTTATCCCCGGATCCCATTATCCCAGATCCCGTTATCCTGGATCCCATTTTCCCTGGATCCCGTTATCCCAGAATCCCATTTTCCCTGGGTCCCATTATCACGGATCCCGTTATCCCGGATCCCATTTTCCCTGGATCCCATTTTCCCAGAATCCCATTATCCTATATCCCATTTTCCCTGGATCCCATTTTCCCTGGATCCCATTTTCCCAAAATCCCATTTTCCCTGGATTTTTTTTCCCTGGATCCCGTTATCCCTGGATCCCGTTATCCCTGGATCCCGTTATCCTGGATCCCATTTTCCCAGAATCCCATTTTCCCTGGATCCCGTTATCCCTGATTCCCATTTTCCCAGAATCCCATTTTCCCTGGATCCCATTATCCCTGGATCCATTTTCCCTGATTCCCATTTTCCCTGATTCCCATTTTCCCAGAATCCCATTTTCCCAAAATCCCATTTTCCCTGAATCCCATTATCCCAAATTTTTTTTCCCTCGATCCCGTTATCCTGGATCCCATTTTCCCAGAATCCCATTTTTCGTGGATCCCATTATCCATAGATCCCGTTATCCCAGAATCCCATTATCCCGAATCCCATTATCCTGGATCCCATTATCCCTGGATCCCATTTTCCCAGAATCCCATTATCCCAAAATCCCATTTTCCCTGGATCCCATTATCCCTGGATCCCATTTTCCCAGAATCCCGTTTCCCCTGGATCCCGTTATCCCGGATCCATTTTCCCTGGATCCCATTTTCCCAGAATCCCATTATCCTGGATCCCATTTTCCTGGATTTTCTTTCCCTCGATCCCGTTATCCCTGGATCCCATTATCCCGAATCCCATTTTCCCTGATTCCCATTTTCCCTGGATCCCATTTTCCCTGGATCCCATTATCCCGGATCCCGTTTTCCCAGAATCCCATTTTCCCTGTATTTTTTTTCCCGTGATCCCATTTTCCCTGGATCCCATGATCCTGAATCCCATTTTCCCCGGATCCCGTTATCCTGGATCCTGTTATCCCGGATCCCATTTTCCCAGAATCCCATTTTCCCTGGATCCCATTTTCCCAAAATCCCATTTTCCCCGGATCCCATTATCCCAAATTTTTTTCCCCGGGATATTTGCACCCCCTTTCCCTCTCCAGCTCCATCCTTCCCCCAAACCCTCCGAATCCATCCAGGAATCCCTTTTCCCTTTTCCCAAAAATCCCTTTTCCCGACCTTTTCCCACCATTCCAACCCTTCCACCGCCCCTCCCCCTCTCCGAATCCGCAATTTTCCCATTTTTCCCTTTTTTTCCGGCTCATTTCAGGTAATTTTCCGCTCCAGCGGTGCCTTTGTTCCGCGGGCGGGAGCGGAATGGGAATTCCAGCTGGAAAATCCCATTTTTCCCTTTGCCTTTTGTTGGTTTTGTGGGTTTTTTTGGGGGGGAAAAGTGATTTTTGGGGTTTTTTTCTTTTTTCCCTGCTCCAAATTTCCTCCTTTATTCCCACTTCAAACCCAACGGAAAAAATTCCGGGATTTTATCCTGTGGTGTCCACAGGGTGTTGAAAATATAGGGAATGTGGGAATCCTTAGGGAATGTGGAGAATTCCTTTCCTTTCTTTCCTTTTTTTTCCCCTTTCTTTCCTTTTTTTCCTTTTTTTTTCCTTTTTTTCCCTTTTTTTTCCCTTTTTCCTTTCCCTTTTTCCTTTCCCTTGTTCCTTTCCCTTTTTTTCTTTCCCTTTTTTCATTTCCCTTTTTCCTTCCCTTTCCCTTTTTCCTTTTTCCTTTCCCTTTTTCCTTTCCCTTGTTCCTTTCCCTTTTTTTCTTTCCCTTTTTTCATTTCCCTTTTTCCTTCCCTTTCCCTTTTTCCTTTTTCCATTCCCTTTTTCCCTTCCTTTCCCTTTTTTTTCCTTTCCATTTTTCCTTTCCCTTTTTCCTTTCCATTCCCTTTTTTCCCTTACCTTTCCCTTTTCCCCTTCCTTTCCTTTCCTTTCCTTTCAATTTTTTTTCCTTTCCCTTTTCCCTTTCCCTCTTTTTCCCTTCGTTTCCCTATTTCTTCCCTTCCTTTCCCTTTTTCCTTTTTCCATTCCCTTTTTCCCTTTTTTTCCGTTCCTTTCCCTTTTTTCCCTTCCTTTCCCATTTTTCCCCCTTTCCTTTCCCCTTTCCCCTTTCCCTTTTTCCTTTCCCTTTTTTCCTTTCCCTTTTTCGTTCCCTTTTCCCTTTCCCTGTTTTTCTTTCCCTTTTTCCTTTCCCTTTTTTCCCCTTCCTTTCCCTATTTCTTCCCTTCCTTTCCCTTTTTTTCCTTCCCTTTCCCTTTTTCCTTTTTCCATTCCCTTTTTTCCCTTCCTTTCCCTTATTTTTCCCTTTCCTTTCCCTTTTTCCTTTCCCTTCCCTTTTTCCTTTCCCATTTCCCATTATTTTCATTCCCCATTTTCCTTTCCTTTCCTTTTCTTCCCCATTTTCCTTCCCTTTTTTTATTTCACTTTTTTTCGTTTTCCTTTTTTTTAATTCCCTTTTTCCTTTCCCTTTTCCCCTTTCCTTTCCCTTTTTTCCTTTCCTTTCCCTTTTTCCTTTGCCTTTTTCCTTCCCTTTCCTTCCCTTCCCTTTCCCTTTTTCCCTTCTTTTCCCTTTTTTCCCTTCCTTTCCCATTTTCCTTTCCTTTCCTTTCCTTTCCTTTCCTTTCCTTTCCTTTCCTTTCCTTTCCTTTCCTTTCCTTTCCTTTCCTTTCCTTTCCTTTCCTTTCCTTTCCTTTCCTTTCCTTTCCTTTCCTTTCCTTTCCTTTCCTTTCCTTTCCTTTCCTTTCCTTTCCTTTCCTTTCCCATTTTCCTTTCCCATTTTCCTTTCCTTTCCTTTCCTTTCCTTTCCTTTCCTTTCCTTTCCTTTCCTTTCCTTTCCTTTCCTTTCCTTTCCTTTCCTTTCCTTTCCTTTCCTTTCCTTTCCTTTCCTTTCCTTTCCTTTCCTTTCCTTTCCTTCCCTTCCCTTCCCTTCCCTTCCCTTTTTCCCTTTCCTTTCCCTTCCTTTTCCTTTTTCCGTTCCATTTTTCCCTTCCTTTCCCTTTTTCCTTTCCCTTTTTCCTTTCCTTTTTTTTTTCTTTCCCTTTTTTCCATTCCCTTTTTTTTCCTTTCCATTTTTCCTTCCCCTTTTCCTTTCCCTGTTTTTTCTTTTCCATTTTTCCTTTCCCTTTTTTTCCCTTCCTTTCCCTTTTTTTTCCCTTTCCCCTTTTTTCCTTTCCTTTCCTTTTTTTTCCTTTCCTTTCCCTTTTTCCTTTTCCTTTTTCCTTCCCTTTCCCTTTTTTCCCCTTCTCTTTCCCTTTTTTTCTCTTCCTTTCCCTTTTTTTCCTTTTCTTTCCCTTTTTTTTCTTTCCTTTTTTTCCTTTCCCTTTTTCCTTTCCCATTTTTTCCTTTCCCTTTTTCCTTTCCCATTTTTTCCTTTCCGTTTTTTTTCCTTCCCCTTTTTCCTTTCCCTTTTCCCTTTCCCTGTTTTTCTTTCCCTTTTTTTCCTTCCCCTTTTTTCCCCCTTCCTTTCCCTATTTCTTCCCTTCCTTTCCCTTTATCCTTTTTCCATTCCCTTTTTCCCTTTCTTTTCCCTTTTTTTCCTTTCCCTTCCCTTTTTCCTTTCCCATTTCCCATTATTTTCCTTCCCCATTTTCCTTTCCCTTTTTCCTTTCCCTTTTTTCTCTTTCCCTTTTTCCTTACCCTGTTTTTCTTTCCCTTTTTTCCCTTCCTTTCCCATTTTTCCCCCTTTCCCTTTCCCCTTTCCCTTTCCCCTTTCCCTTTCCCTTTTTCCTTTCCCTTTTTCCTTTCCCTTTATTCTTTCCCTTTTTTTCCTTTCCCCTTTTTTCCTTCCCCTTTTTCCTTCCCCTTTTATTTTCCTTTCCCTTTTTTCCCTTCCTTTCCTTTTTTCCCCCTTCTTTTCCCTTTTTTCCCCTTCCTTTCCCTATTTCCTTTTTCCATTCCCTTTTTCCCTTTTTTTCCTTCCCTTTCCCTTTTTCCTTTCCCTTTTTCCTTTCCCTTTTTTCTTTCTCTTTTTCCTTTCCCTTTTTTTTATTTCCCTTTTTTTCCTTTCTCTTTTTTTTCCTTTCCCTTTTTCCTTTCCCTTTTTTTCCCCTTCCTTTCCCTTTTTCCCTTTCCTTTCCCTTTTTCCTTTGCCTTTTTCCTTCCCTTCCCTTCCCTTCCCTTCCCTTTCCCTTTCCCTTTTTTTTCCTTTCCCTTATTCCTTTCTCTATTTTTCTTTCCCTTTTTTTCCTTTCCTTTCCCTTTTTCCTTTCCCTTCCCATTTTCCTTTCCCATTTTCCTTTCCCCATTTTCCTTCCCCATTTTCCCATTTTCTTTTCCCATTTCCCAATATTTTCCTTCCCTATTTCCTTCCCCATTTTCCCATTTTCCTTTTCCATTTCCCATTTCCCATTTCCTATTTCCCATTTCCCTTCCCCTTTTTCCATCCTTCCCCCCAAAAAAACCCAAAAAAACCCCAAATCCTGACCCTAAACTGCGAATTTTTCCGGAATCGGATTAACCGGGATAAACCAATCCAAACTGGGATTTGGGGAGTCCAAACTGGGATTTGGGGAGTCCAAACTGGGATTTGGGGAGTCCAAACTGGGATTTGGGGAGTCCAAACTGGGATTCAGCCAATCCAAACTGGGATTTGGGGAGTCCAAACTGGGATTTGGGGAGTCCAAACTGGGATTTGGGGAGTCCAAACTGGGATTTGGGGAGTCCAAACTGGGATTCAGCCAATCCAAACTGGGATTTGGGGAGTCCAAACTGGGATTTGGGGAGTCCAAACTGGGATTCAGCCAATCCAAACTGGGATTTGGGGAGTCCAAACTGGGATTTGGGGAGTCCAAACTGGGATTTGGGGAGTCCAAACTGGGATTTGGGGAATCCAAACTGGGATTTGGGGAGTCCAAACTGGGATTTGGGGAGTCCAAACTGGGATTTGGGGAGTCCAAACTGGGATTTGGGGAGTCCAAACTGGGATTCAGCCAATCCAAACTGGGATTTGGGGAGTCCAAACTGGGATTTGGGGAATCCAAACTGGGATTTGGGGAGTCCAAACTGGGATTCAGCCAATCCAAACTGGGATTTGGGGAGTCCAAACTGGGATTTGGGGAATCCAAACTGGGATTTGGGGAGTCCAAACTGGGATTTGGGGAATCCAAACTGGGATTTGGGGAGTCCAAACTGGGATTTGGGGAGTCCAAACTGGGATTCAGCCAATCCAAACTGGGATTTGGGGAGTCCAAACTGGGATTTGGGGAGTCCAAACTGGGATTTGGGGAATCCAAACTGGGATTTGGGGAGTCCAAACTGGGATTTGGGGAGTCCAAACTGGGATTCAGCCAATCCAAACTGGGATTTGGGGAACCCAAACTGGGATTTGGGGAGTCCAAACTGGGATTTGGGGAATCCAAACTGGGATTTGGGGAGTCCAAACTGGGATTTGGGGAGTCCAAACTGGGATTCAGCCAATCCAAACTGGGATTTGGGGAATCCAAACTGGGATTTGGGGAGCCCAAACTGGGATTTGGGGAGTCCAAACTGGGATTCAGCCAATCCAAACTGGGATTTGGGGAGTCCAAACTGGGATTGGGAGAGTCCAAACTGGGATTCAGCCAATCCAAACTGGGATTTGGGGAGTCCAAACTGGGATTTGGGGAGTCCAAACTGGGATTTGGGGAGTCCAAACTGGGATTCAGCCAATCCAAACTGGGATTTGGGGAGTCCAAACTGGGATTTGGGGAGTCCAAACTGGGATTTGGGGAGTCCAAACTGGGATTTGGGGAGTCCAAACTGGGATTTGGGGAGTCCAAACTGGGATTTGGGGAGTCCAAACTGGGATTTGGGGAGTCCAAACTGGGATTTGGGGAGTCCAAACTGGGATTTGGGGAATCCAAACTGGGATTTGGGGAGTCCAAACTGGGATTTGGGGAGTCCAAACTGGGATTCAGCCAATCCAAACTGGGATTTGGGGAGCCCAAACTGGGATTTGGGGAGTCCAAACTGGGATTTGGGGAGTCCAAACTGGGATTCAGCCAATCCAAACTGGGATTTGGGGAGTCCAAACTGGGATTTGGGGAGTCCAAACTGGGATTTGGGGAGTCCAAACTGGGATTCAGCCAATCCAAACTGGGATTTGGGGAGTCCAAACTGGGATTTGGGGAGTCCAAACTGGGATTTGGGGAGTCCAAACTGGGATTTGGGGAGTCCAAACTGGGATTTGGGGAGTCCAAACTGGGATTCAGCCAATCCAAACTGGGATTTGGGGAGTCCAAACTGGGATTTGGGGAGTCCAAACTGGGATTCAGCCAATCCAAACTGGGATTTGGGGAGTCCAAACTGGGATTTGGGGAACCCAAACTGGGATTTGGGGAGTCCAAACTGGGATTCAGCCAGTCCAAACTGGGATTTGGGGAGTCCAAACTGGGATTTGGGGAGTCCAAACTGGGATTTGGGGAGTCCAAACTGGGATTTGGGGAGTCCAAACTGGGATTTGGGGAGTCCAAACTGGGATTTGGGGAGTCCAAACTGGGATTTGGGGAGTCCAAACTGGGATTTGGGGAGTCCAAACTGGGATTCAGCCAATCCAAACTGGGATTTGGGGAGTCCAAACTGGGATTTGGGGAGTCCAAACTGGGATTTGGGGAGTCCAAACTGGGATTCAGCCAATCCAAACTGGGATTTGGGGAGTCCAAACTGGGATTCAGCCAATCCAAACTGGGATTTGGGGAGTCCAAACTGGGATTCAGCCAATCCAAACTGGGATTTGGGGAGTCCAAACTGGGATTTGGGGAATCCAAACTGGGATTCAGCCAATCCAAACTGGGATTTGGGGAGTCCAAACTGGGATTCAGCCAATCCAAACTGGGATTTGGGGAGTCCAAACTGGGATTTGGGGAGTCCAAACTGGGATTTGGGGAGTCCAAACTGGGATTTGGGGAGTCCAAACTGGGATTCAGCCAATCCAAACTGGGATTTGGGGAGTCCAAACTGGGATTCAGCCAATCCAAACTGGGATTTGGGGAGTCCAAACTGGGATTTGGGGAGTCCAAACTGGGATTTGGGGAGTCCAAACTGGGATTTGGGGAGTCCAAACTGGGATTTGGGGAGTCCAAACTGGGATTCAGCCAGTCCAAACTGGGATTCAGCCAATCCAAACTGGGATTCAGCCAATCCAAACTGGGATTTGGGGAGTCCAAACTGGGATTCAGCCAATCCAAACTGGGATTTGGGGAGTCCAAACTGGGATTCAGCCAATCCAAACTGGGATTTGGGGAATCCAAACTGGGATTTGGGGAGTCCAAACTGGGATTTGGGGAGTCCAAACTGGGATTTGGGGAGTCCAAACTGGGATTCAGCCAATCCAAACTGGGATTTGGGGAATCCAAACTGGGATTTGGGGAATCCAAACTGGGATTTGGGGAGTCCAAACTGGGATTTGGGGAGTCCAAACTGGGATTTGGGGAGTCCAAACTGGGATTTGGGGAGTCCAAACTGGGATTCAGCCAATCCAAACTGGGATTTGGGGAGTCCAAACTGGGATTTGGGGAGTCCAAACTGGGATTTGGGGAATCCAAACTGGGATTTGGGGAGTCCAAACTGGGATTTGGGGAGTCCAAACTGGGATTTGGGGAATCCAAACTGGGATTTGGGGAGTCCAAACTGGGATTTGGGGAGTCCAAACTGGGATTTGGGGAGTCCAAACTGGGATTCAGCCAATCCAAACTGGGATTTGGGGAGTCCAAACTGGGATTTGGGGAATCCAAACTGGGATTTGGGGAGTCCAAACTGGGATTTGGGGAGTCCAAACTGGGATTTGGGGAGTCCAAACTGGGATTTGGGGAGTCCAAACTGGGATTCAGCCAATCCAAACTGGGATTTGGGGAGTCCAAACTGGGATTCAGCCAATCCAAACTGGGATTTGGGGAGTCCAAACTGGGATTTGGGGAGTCCAAACTGGGATTTGGGGAGTCCAAACTGGGATTTGGGGAGTCCAAACTGGGATTTGGGGAGTCCAAACTGGGATTTGGGGAGTCCAAACTGGGATTTGGGGAGTCCAAACTGGGATTTGGGGAATCCAAACTGGGATTCAGCCAATCCAAACTGGGATTTGGGGAGTCCAAACTGGGATTTGGGGAGTCCAAACTGGGATTTGGGGAGTCCAAACTGGGATTTGGGGAGTCCAAACTGGGATTTGGGGAATCCAAACTGGGATTTGGGGAGTCCAAACTGGGATTTGGGGAGTCCAAACTGGGATTTGGGGAGTCCAAACTGGGATTTGGGGAGTCCAAACTGGGATTTGGGGAGTCCAAACTGGGATTTGGGGAGTCCAAACTGGGATTCAGCCAATCCAAACTGGGATTTGGGGAGTCCAAACTGGGATTTGGGGAGTCCAAACTGGGATTTGGGGAGTCCAAACTGGGATTTGGGGAATCCAAACTGGGATTCAGCCAATCCAAACTGGGATTTGGGGAGTCCAAACTGGGATTTGGGGAGTCCAAACTGGGATTTGGGGAGTCCAAACTGGGATTTGGGGAGTCCAAACTGGGATTTGGGGAGTCCAAACTGGGATTTGGGGAGTCCAAACTGGGATTTGGGGAATCCAAACTGGGATTTGGGGAGTCCAAACTGGGATTTGGGGAGTCCAAACTGGGATTTGGGGAGTCCAAACTGGGATTTGGGGAGTCCAAACTGGGATTCAGCCAATCCAAACTGGGATTTGGGGAGTCCAAACTGGGATTTGGGGAGTCCAAACTGGGATTTGGGGAGTCCAAACTGGGATTTGGGGAGTCCAAACTGGGATTCAGCCAATCCAAACTGGGATTTGGGGAGTCCAAACTGGGATTTGGGGAGTCCAAACTGGGATTTGGGGAGTCCAAACTGGGATTTGGGGAGTCCAAACTGGGATTTGGGGAGTCCAAACTGGGATTTGGGGAGTCCAAACTGGGATTCAGCCAATCCAAACTGGGATTTGGGGAGTCCAAACTGGGATTTGGGGAGTCCAAACTGGGATTTGGGGAATCCAAACTGGGATTTGGGGAGTCCAAACTGGGATTTGGGGAGTCCAAACTGGGATTTGGGGAGTCCAAACTGGGATTTGGGGAGTCCAAACTGGGATTTGGGGAGTCCAAACTGGGATTTGGGGAGTCCAAACTGGGATTTGGGGAGTCCAAACTGGGATTTGGGGAGTCCAAACTGGGATTCAGCCAATCCAAACTGGGATTTGGGGAGTCCAAACTGGGATTCAGCCAATCCAAACTGGGATTCAGCCAATCCAAACTGGGATTTGGGGAGTCCAAACTGGGATTCAGCCAATCCAAACTGGGATTTGGGGAGTCCAAACTGGGATTTGGGGAGTCCAAACTGGGATTTGGGGAATCCAAACTGGGATTTGGGGAGTCCAAACTGGGATTTGGGGAGTCCAAACTGGGATTTGGGGAGTCCAAACTGGGATTTGGGGAGTCCAAACTGGGATTCAGCCAATCCAAACTGGGATTTGGGGAGTCCAAACTGGGATTCAGCCAATCCAAACTGGGATTTGGGGAGTCCAAACTGGGATTTGGGGAGTCCAAACTGGGATTTGGGGAGTCCAAACTGGGATTTGGGGAATCCAAACTGGGATTTGGGGAGTCCAAACTGGGATTTGGGGAGTCCAAACTGGGATTTGGGGAGTCCAAACTGGGATTTGGGGAATCCAAACTGGGATTCAGCCAATCCAAACTGGGATTTGGGGAATCCAAACTGGGATTTGGGGAGTCCAAACTGGTATTTGGGGAGTCCAAACTGGGATTTGGGGAGTCCAAACTGGGATTTGGGGAATCCAAACTGGGATTCAGCCAATCCAAACTGGGATTTGGGGAGTCCAAACTGGGATTTGGGGAGTCCAAACTGGGATTCAGCCAATCCAAACTGGGATTTGGGGAGTCCAAACTGGGATTTGGGGAGTCCAAACTGGGATTTGGGGAGTCCAAACTGGGATTCAGCCAATCCAAACTGGGATTTGGGGAGTCCAAACTGGGATTCAGCCAATCCAAACTGGGATTTGGGGAGTCCAAACTGGGATTTGGGGAGTCCAAACTGGGATTCAGCCAATCCAAACTGGGATTTGGGGAGTCCAAACTGGGATTTGGGGAGTCCAAACTGGGATTTGGGGAGTCCAAACTGGGATTTGGGGAGTCCAAACTGGGATTTGGGGAGTCCAAACTGGGATTTGGGGAGTCCAAACTGGGATTTGGGGAGTCCAAACTGGGATTTGGGGAGTCCAAACTGGGATTTGGGGAGTCCAAACTGGGATTCAGCCAATCCAAACTGGGATTTGGGGAGTCCAAACTGGGATTTGGGGAGTCCAAACTGGGATTTGGGGAGTCCAAACTGGGATTCAGCCAATCCAAACTGGGATTTGGGGAGTCCAAACTGGGATTCAGCCAATCCAAACTGGGATTTGGGGAGTCCAAACTGGGATTTGGGGAGTCCAAACTGGGATTCAGCCAATCCAAACTGGGATTTGGGGAGTCCAAACTGGGATTTGGGGAGTCCAAACTGGGATTTGGGGAGTCCAAACTGGGATTTGGGGAATCCAAACTGGGATTTGGGGAGTCCAAACTGGGATTTGGGGAGTCCAAACTGGGATTTGGGGAATCCAAACTGGGATTTGGGGAGTCCAAACTGGGATTTGGGGAGTCCAAACTGGGATTCAGCCAATCCAAACTGGGATTTGGGGAGTCCAAACTGGGATTTGGGGAGTCCAAACTGGGATTTGGGGAGTCCAAACTGGGATTCAGCCAATCCAAACTGGGATTTGGGGAGTCCAAACTGGGATTTGGGGAGTCCAAACTGGGATTTGGGGAGTCCAAACTGGGATTTGGGGAATCCAAACTGGGATTTGGGGAGTCCAAACTGGGATTTGGGGAGTCCAAACTGGGATTTGGGGAATCCAAACTGGGATTTGGGGAGTCCAAACTGGGATTTGGGGAGTCCAAACTGGGATTTGGGGAGTCCAAACTGGGATTTGGGGAGTCCAAACTGGGATTTGGGGAATCCAAACTGGGATTTGGGGAGTCCAAACTGGGATTCAGCCAATCCAAACTGGGATTTGGGGAGTCCAAACTGGGATTTGGGGAGTCCAAACTGGGATTTGGGGAGTCCAAACTGGGATTTGGGGAGTCCAAACTGGGATTTGGGGAGTCCAAACTGGGATTTGGGGAGTCCAAACTGGGATTTGGGGAGTCCAAACTGGGATTTGGGGAGTCCAAACTGGGATTTGGGGAATCCAAACTGGGATTTGGGGAGTCCAAACTGGGATTCAGCCAATCCAAACTGGGATTTGGGGAGTCCAAACTGGGATTTGGGGAGTCCAAACTGGGATTTGGGGAGTCCAAACTGGGATTTGGGGAATCCAAACTGGGATTTGGGGAGTCCAAACTGGGATTTGGGGAGTCCAAACTGGGATTTGGGGAGTCCAAACTGGGATTTGGGGAGTCCAAACTGGGATTTGGGGAGTCCAAACTGGGATTCAGCCAATCCAAACTGGGATTTGGGGAGTCCAAACTGGGATTTGGGGAGTCCAAACTGGGATTTGGGGAATCCAAACTGGGATTTGGGGAGTCCAAACTGGGATTTGGGGAGTCCAAACTGGGATTTGGGGAATCCAAACTGGGATTTGGGGAGTCCAAACTGGGATTTGGGGAGTCCAAACTGGGATTTGGGGAGTCCAAACTGGGATTTGGGGAATCCAAACTGGGATTTGGGGAGTCCAAACTGGGATTCAGCCAATCCAAACTGGGATTTGGGGAGTCCAAACTGGGATTTGGGGAATCCAAACTGGGATTTGGGGAGTCCAAACTGGGATTTGGGGAGTCCAAACTGGGATTTGGGGAATCCAAACTGGGATTTGGGGAGTCCAAACTGGGATTTGGGGAGTCCAAACTGGGATTGGGGGTGTCCAAACTGGGATTCAGCCAATCCAAACTGGGATTTGGGGAGTCCAAACTGGGATTCAGCCAATCCAAACTGGGATTTGGGGAGTCCAAACTGGGATTTGGGGAGTCCAAACTGGGATTCAGCCAATCCAAACTGGGATTTGGGGAGTCCAAACTGGGATTTGGGGAGTCCAAACTGGGATTTGGGGAGTCCAAACTGGGATTTGGGGAGTCCAAACTGGGATTCACCAATCCAAACTGGGATTTGGGGAGTCCAAACTGGGATTTGGGGAGTCCAAACTGGGATTTGGGGAGTCCAAACTGGGATTTGGGGAGTCCAAACTGGGATTTGGGGAGTCCAAACTGGGATTGGGGGTGTCCAAACTGGGATTCAGCCAATCCAAACTGGGATTTGGGGAGTCCAAACTGGGATTTGGGGAGTCCAAACTGGGATTTGGGGAGTCCAAACTGGGATTCAGCCAATCCAAACTGGGATTTGGGGAGTCCAAACTGGGATTTGGGGAGTCCAAACTGGGATTTGGGGAGTCCAAACTGGGATTTGGGGAATCCAAACTGGGATTCAGCCAATCCAAACTGGGATTTGGGGAGTCCAAACTGGGATTTGGGGAGTCCAAACTGGGATTCAGCCAATCCAAACTGGGATTTGGGGAGTCCAAACTGGGATTTGGGGAGTCCAAACTGGGATTCAGCCAATCCAAACTGGGATTCAGCAAAAATTATAAATATTTATTTTTTATATATTTATAAATAAATATAAATTTATTTCTAAATATGTATAAAAATATATAAATATATTTATAAATATAAATATAATTTATAAAATTTATATATTTATAAATATATTAAAATATGTAAATATATTTATAAATAAATATAAATTTATTTATAAATATATAAAAATATATAAATATATATTTCAATATAAATATAATTTATAAAATTTATATATTTATAAATATATTAAAATATAAATATATTTATAAGTAAATATAAATTTATTTATAATATTTTAAAATATATAAATATATTTATAAATATAAATATAATTTATAAAATTTATATATTTATAAATATATAAAAATATAAATATATTTATAAATAAATATAAATATTTATTTTTAATTTGGATATTTTAATATTTATATGGATAAATTTGCTCTGTGATCACCTGGAAGACGTGGTGTGGATTTGGGAATGGGATTTACCAAAATTATAAATATTTATTTTTATATATTTATAAAAAATATAATTTTAATTATAAATATATAAAAATATATAAATATATTTATAAATATAAATATAATTTATAAAATTTATATATTTATAAATATATAAAAATATAAATATATTTATAAATAAATCTAAATTTACTTATAAATATATAAAAATATATAAATATATATTTAAATATAAATATAATTTATAAAAATTATATATTTATAAATATATAAAAATATAAATATATTTATAAATAAATATAAATATTTATTTATAATTTGGGTATTTTAATATTTATATGGATAAAAAGGTTCTGTGGTCACCTGGAAGATGTGGTGCGGATTTGGGAATGGGATGTTCCAAAATTATAAATATTTAATTTTTTATATATTTATAAATAAATATAAATTTATCTATAATTATATAAAAATATATAAATATATTTATAAATATAAATATAACTGATAAAATTTATATATTTGTAAATATATAAAAATATAAATATATTTATAAATAAATATAAATATTTATTTATAATTATATAAAAATATATAAATATATTTAAAAATATAAATATAATTTATAAAATTTATATATTTATAAAAATATAAGTATATTTATAAACAAATATAAATATTTATTTATAATTATATAAAAATATATAAATATATATTTAAATATAAATATAATTTTTACAATTTATATATTTCTAAATATAAAAAATTTAAATATATTTATAAATAAATATTAATATTTATTTGCATTTTAACTATTTTAATATTTAATAACTTGGGACGAAAAACCAAATTCCACAATTCCAATCAAGATTTTTTTTAATTTTTGAATTAAATTTATGAATTTTAAGATCTGAGGAGTTTTATTTCTTATTTTTCAGCGTGAAAATTCACATTATTCTCATTTTTAAACTGGGAAATTTTTTCTATTTAACTAAATCGATTTAACGAGCTTAAATTTGCATAATTCAGCTAAATCCCCCACGGAATTAATTAAAAATAAAATTAATTTTTTTGTTTTTCTCCTGGCAGGTGTCGGGACGAGGAATTATTATCGGAAAATCGGCTACGAACTGGAAGGGCCCTACATGGTGAAAATGTTGGAATGACGAGCCCGGAAATTCATTCGGAAATTTTAATTTAACGACGGGAAAAAAGATGGAAAAATATTAAATTTAGTGGGGAAAAAAACAGGAGAAAATTTGAATTATTGGTGGGGAAAAACGGGAGAAAATCTGAATTATGGGTTGAAAAAAACAGGAAAAAATCCGAATTAAATGAGGAAAAAATCTGAATTATGGGTGGGAAAAAACAGGAAAAAATCCGAATTATGGGTGGGGAAAAACAGGAAAAAATCTGAATTAAATGAGGAAAAAATCCGAATTATGGGTGGGAAAAATGAGGAAAAAATCCGAATTATGGGTGGGGAAAAATAGGAGAAAATTCGAATTATGGGTGGGAAAAAAATGGAAAAAATCCGAATTAAATGAGGAAAAAAACCGAATTATGGGTGGGGAAAAAATGGAGAAAATCTGAATTATGGGTGGGGGAAAATGGGAAAAAATCTGAATTATGGGTGGAAAAAAATGGAAAAAATCAGAATTAAATGAAGAAAAAATCCGAATTATGGGTGGGGAAAAACGGGAGAAAATCCGAATTAAATGAGGAAAAAATCCAAATTATGGGTGGGGAAAAATGGGAGAAAATCTGAATTATGGGTGGGGAAAAATGGGGAAAAATCTGAATTATGGGTGGGGAAAAATGGGGAAAAATCTGAATTATGGGTGGGGAAAAATAGGAAAAAATCTGAATTATGGGTGGGGAAAAAATGGAAAAAAATCCGAATTAAATGAGGAAAAAATCTGAATTATGGGTGGAAAAAAACAGGAAAAAATCCGAATTAAATGAGGGAAAAATCCGAATTATGGGTGGGAAAAAACAGGAAAAAATCCAAATTATGGGTGGGAAAAAAATGGAAAAAATCCGAATTAAATGAGGAAAAAATTCGAATTATGGGTGGGGAAAAATGGGAGAAAATCCGAATTAAATGAGGAAAAAATCTGAATTATGGGTGGAAAAAAACAGGAAAAAATCCGAATTAAATGAGAAAAAAATCCGAATTATGGGTGGGGAAAAACAGGAGAAAATTCGAATTAAATGAGGAAAAAATCTGAATTATGGGTGGAAAAAAACAGGAAAAAATCCGAATTAAATGAGGGAAAAATCCGAATTATGGGTGGGAAAAAACAGGAAAAAATCCAAATTATGGGTGGGAAAAAAATGGAAAAAATCCGAATTAAATGAGGAAAAAATTCGAATTATGGGTGGGGAAAAATGGGAGAAAATCCGAATTAAATGAGGAAAAAATCTGAATTATGGGTGGAAAAAAACAGGAAAAAATCCGAATTAAATGAGAAAAAAATCCGAATTATGGGTGGGGAAAAACAGGAGAAAATTCGAATTAAATGAGGAAAAAATCTGAATTATGGGTGGAAAAAAATGAGGAAAAAATCCGAATTAAATGAGGAAAAAATCGGAATTATGGGTGGGGAAAAACAGGAAAAAATCTGAATTATGGGTGGGGAAAAATCTGAATTATGGGTGGGAAAAACAGGAAAAAATCTGAATTATGGGGGGGAAAAATGTGAGAAAATCTGAATTATGGGTGGGGAAAAATGAGGAAAAAATTCGAATTATGGGTGGGAAAAGGATGGAAAAATCTTAAATTAGGGTGGGGAAAAATGGGAAAAAATCTGAATTATGGGTGGGAAAAAACAGGAAAAAATCCGAATTAAATGAGGAAAAAATCCGAATTATGGGTGGGAAAAAACAGGAAAAAATCCGAATTAAATGGGGAAAAAATCTGAATTTTGGGTGGGGAAAAATGAGGAAAAAATCTGAATTATGGGTGGGGAAAAATAGGAAAAAATCCGAATTATGGGTGGGGAAAAGATGGAAAAATCTGAATTATGGGTGGGGAAAAATCTGAATTATGGGTGGGGAAAAATCTGAATTATGGGTGGGAAAAAAATGGAGAAAATCCGAATTAAATGAGGAAAAAATCCGAATTATGGGTGGGAAAAAACAGGAAAAAATCTGAATTAAATGAGGAAAAAATCTGAATTATGGGTGGAAAAAAACAGAAAAAAATCCGAATTAAATGAGGAAAAAATTCGAATTATGGGTGGGAAAAAAATGGAAAAAATCCGAATTAAATGAGGAAAAAATCTGAATTATGGGTGGAAAAAACAGGAAAAAATCCGAATTATGGGTGGAAAAAAACAGGAAAAATCCGAATTAAATGAGGAAAAAATCCGAATTATGGGTGGAAAAAAACGGGAAAAAATCTGAATTATGGGTGGGGAAAAAGAGGAAAAATCTGAATTATGGGTGGGGAAAAAGAGGAAAAATCTGAATTATGGGTGAAAAAAATATGGAAAAATCTGAATTATGGGTGGGAAAAATGAGGAAAAAATCCGAATTATGGGTAGGGAAAACAGGAAAAAATCCGAATTATGGGTGGGAAAAAACAGGAAAAAATCCGAATTAAATGAGGAAAAAAATCCGAATTATGGGTGGGAAAAAAACAGGAGAAAATTCGAATTATGGGTAGGGAAAAATATGGAAAAATCTGAATTATGGGTGGGAAAAATGGGAAAAAATCTGAATTATGGGTGGGGAAAAATGGGAGAAAATTCGAATTATGGGTGGGGAAAAATGGGAAAAAATCTGAATTATGGGTGGGGAAAAACAGGAGAAAATCTGAATTATGGGTGGGGAAAAATGAGGAAAAATCTGAATTATGGGTGGGGAAAAATCTGAATTATGGGTGGAAAAAAACAGGAAAAAATCCGAATTAAATGAGGAAAAAATCCGAATTATGGGTGGGGAAAAACAGGAAAAAATCCGAATTAAATGAGGAAAAAATCCGAATTATGGGTGGAAAAAAACAGGAAAAAATCCGAATTAAATGAGGAAAAAATCCGAATTATGGGTGGGGAAAAATGAGGAAAAAATCTGAATTATGGGTGGGGAAAAATGAGGAAAAAATTCGAATTTTGGGTGGGGAAAAATGAGGAAAAAATCTGAATTATGGGTGAGGAAAAACAGGAGAAAATCTGAATTATGGGTGGGAAAAAATGAGGAAAAAATCCGAATTAAATGAGGAAAAAATCCGAATTATGGTGGGAAAAAACAGGAAAAAATCTGAATTAAATGAGGAAAAAATCTGAATTATGGTGGGGAAAAACAGGAAAAAATCCGAATTAAATGAGGAAAAAATCCGAATTATGGGTGGAAAAAAACAGGAAAAAATCCGAATTAAATGAGGAAAAAATCTGAATTATGGGTGGGAAAAAACGGGAGAAAATCCGAATTAAATGAGGAAAAAATCCGAATTATGGGTGGGGGAAAATGAGGAAAAAATCTGAATTATGGGTGGGAAAAATGAGGAAAAAATCTGAATTATGGGTGGGGAAAAATGGGGAAAAATCCGAATTATGGGTGGGGAAAAATAGGAGAAAATCTGAATTAAATGAGGAAAAAATCCGAATTATGGGTGGGGAAAAATATGGAAAAAATCCGAATTAAATGAGGAAAAAATCTGAATTATGGGTGGGAAAAATGAGGAAAAAATCCGAATTCAATGAGGAAAAAATCCGAATTATGGGTGGGAAAAATGGGGAAAAAATCCGAATTAAATGAGGAAAAAATCCGAATTATGGGTGGAAAAAAATGGAAAAAATCCGAATTAAATGAGGAAAAAATCCGAATTATGGGTGGGAAAAATATGGAAAAATCGAAATTAAAGATGGGAAAATTTAAATTTTTGATGGTTCCTCCTTAATTCCGGAATTTTGGGGTGGGAAAATCGATTTTTTCCGTCGTTTTTTTATTGGATCTGTGTAAAAACCGGGAATATTGCTCGGAACGGGAATAAATTCCGGATTTATTTAATTAATTCCAAAGGGTTCGGCTGTTTCTGTTCATCCCAAAAAATTCCCAAATTTGGTGATTTTGGTGGAATTTGGGATTGAAGGTCCAAAAATCCCATCCCAAAAATTCCGGGATTTTGGGAATTTGGGATTGGAAATTCCAGGGAGACCCTTCCTGGATCCCGAAATTCCTTCCTGGATCCCGAAATTCCCAAAATTCCCTCCTGGATCCCGAAATTCCTAAAATTCCTTCCTGGATCCCGAAATTCCTTCCTGGATCCCAAATTTCCTTCCTGGATCCCGAAATTCCCAAAATTCCTTCCTGGATCCCGAAATTCCCAAAATTCCTTCCTGGATCCCAAAATTCCTTCCTGGATCCCGAAATTCCTTCCTGGATCCCAAATTTCCTTCCTGGATCCCGAAATTCCCAAAATTCCTTCCTGGATCCCAAAATTCCCAAAATTCCTTCCTGGATCCCAAAATTCCTTCCTGGATCCCAAAATTTCTTCCTGGATCCCAAAATTCCTTCCTGGATCCCGAAATTCCTTCCTGGATCCCGAAATTCCTTCCTGGATCCCGAAATTCCCAAAATTCCTTCCTGGATCCCAAAATTCCCAAAATTCCTTCGTGGATACTGAAATTCCATTTCCGGATCCCAAAATTCCTTTTTCCTGCCCGGAATTCCCAAATCCTCTCAAAATTCCCCAAAATTCCCCAAATTCGCATTCCCATTCCCGCCACAGCCTCTGGCCCCGCCCACCCACCGCCTCTCAGCCAATCAGCGGACGCCTCCTACTAAATGAAGGAAGTAAACTACAACTCCCAGCAGCCTCTGCGGCCGGCGACGGCAGCGCGCTGAGGACAAACCTCGGCAAAACGCGGAGCGTGCGGCGTTGTGATTTTTTTGGATTTTTTTTTGTCTTTCTGTCCCTGCCTTGGATCAACAGTGTCGCTTTTAAAAAAGAAATTAATTATAAATAAATAAAAATATAATATAAAAACAGAATTATGATTAGTTATATGGGTATACATATAAATATAAATATAAATATAAATATAAATATAAATATAAATATAAATATAAATAAAAATAAAAATGTAAATGTAAATATAAATATAAATGTAAATGTAAATATAAATATAAATATAAATGTAAATATAAATATAAATGTAAATTTAAATTAATCGAAAGCAAAATATTAGTAAATATATAATTTCTAAACATAACTATTAAAAAAATAAAATATAAATTAAATATGAATACAAAGTAAATATTTAATAAATATATAATGTATAAATAAAAATTATAATTAGAAATATAAATATAAATTCCCAATTCCCAGTTCCCAGTTCCCAATTCCCAATTCCCAATTCCCAATTCCCAATTCCCAGTTCCCAGTTCCCAATTCCCACTTCCCAATTCCCAATTCCCAGTTCCCAATTCCCAGTTCCGAATTCCCAATTCCCAGTTCCCAGTTCCCAGTTCCCAATTCCCAGTTCCCAGTTCCCAGTTCCCAATTCCCAGTTCCCAATTCGCAGTTCCCAGTTCCCAGTTCCCAATTCCCAATTCCCAGTTCCCAATTCCCAGTTCCCAGTTCCCAGTTCCCAATTCCCAGTTCCCAGTTCCCAGTTCCCAATTCCCAATTCCCAGTTCCCAGTTCCCAGTTCCCAATTCCCAGTTCCCAGTTCCCAGTTCCCAATTCCCAGTTCCCAATTCCCAGTTCCCAGTTCCCAGTTCCCAATTCCCAGTTCCCAGTTCCCAATTCCCAGTTCCCAATTCCCAGTTCCCAATTCCCAATTCCCAATTCCCAGTTCCCAATTCCCAGTTCCCAATTCCCAATTCCCAATTCCCAGTTCCCAGTTCCCAATTCCCAATTCCCAGTTCCCAATTCCCAATTCCCAATTCCCAATTCCCAGTTCCCAGTTCCCAATTCCCAATTCCCAATTCCCAGTTCCCAGTTCCCAATTCCCAATTCCCAATTCCCAATTCCCAATTCCCAATTCCCAGTTCCCAGTTCCCAGTTCCCAGTTCCCAGTTCCCAATTCCCAGTTCCCAGTTCCCAGTTCCCAATTCCCAATTCCCAGTTCCCAATTCCCAGTTCCCAGTTCCCAGTTCCCAGTTCCCAATTCCCAGTTCCCAGTTCCCAATTCCCAGTTCCCAGTTCCCAGCTCCCAGTTCCCAATTCCCAATTCCCAATTCCCAATTCCCAGTTCCCAATTCCCAGTTCCCAATTCCCAGTTCCCAATTCCCAATTCCCAGTTCCCAATTCCCAATTCCCAATTCCCAATTCCCAGTTCCCAGTTCCCAGTTCCCAGTTCCCAGTTCCCAATTCCCAATTCCCAGTTCCCAATTCCCAATTCCCAGTTCCCAGTTCCCAGTTCCCAATTCCCAATTCCCAATTCCCAGTTCCCAATTCCCAGTTCCCAGTTCCCAATTCCCAATTCCCAATTCCCAGTTCCCAGTTCCCAGTTCCCAGTTCCCAATTCCCAATTCCCAATTCCCAGTTCCCAATTCCCAATTCCCAGTTCCCAATTCCCAATTCCCAGTTCCCAATTCCCAATTCCCAGTTCCCAGTTCCCAGTTCCCAATTCCCAATTCCCAATTCCCAATTCCCAGTTCCCAGTTCCCAATTCCCAGTTCCCAATTCCCAGTTCCCAATTCCCAATTCCCAATTCCCAGTTCCCAGTTCCCAGTTCCCAGTTCCCAGTTCCCCATTGGGTGGGCGTGGTCTCCCTTAGGTGGGCGTGGTCTCAGACGAGTGGGCGTGGTCTCGGCGGGTGGGCGTGGTCTCCATTTGGTGGGCGTGGTCTCCTCTCTGTGGGCGTGGTCTCGGTCCGTGTCCGCGCTCTCTCATTGGCGGTCTCTCAGTGGTGGGCGTGGTCTCTGCGCACGCGGAGGGGGCGTGGTTTCCCCCCCGCTATAAAAGCCGCGGCGCTCCGGCGGTTCGGGCAGTGCCGGGACGGAGCCGCGCGGAGCCGGAGCTGCGCAGGTACGGGAGAGGGCTGCAGCCTTCATCTTCTTCCTCTTCCTCCTCTTCATCACCGTCCTCTTCCTCCTCTTCATCCTCCTCATCGTCCTCCTCATCCTCTTCATTGTCCCCCTCTTCTTCCTCTTCATCACCTTCCTCATCCTCCTTTTTCTTCTGTTTATCCTCCTCCTCCTCCTCCTTCTCCTCCTCACCCTCCTTTTCCTCCTCAGCCTCCTCTTCCTCCTCTTCCTCCTCCTCCTCCTGCTCTTCCTCCTGTTTATCCTCCTCATCCTCCTTCTCATCTTCCTCCTGTTCATCCTCATCCTCCTCTTCATCCTCCTTTTCCTCATCCTCCTTTTCCTCCTCTTCCTCTTCATCCTCCTTATTCTTCTCTTCATCCTCCTCATCCTCCTCTTCATCCTCCTCCTCCCTTTCTTCCTTCTCTTCATCCCCCCATCCTCCTCCTCTTCCTCATCCTCCTTTTCCTCCTCATCCTCTTCCTCCTCTTCCTCCCCTTCCTCCTCCTCCTCTTCATCCCCCTTTTCCTCCTCTTCCTCCTCCTCCTTCTCTTCCTCATCCTCCTTTTCATCCTGCTCTTCCTCTTCATCCTCTTCCTCCTCCTTTTCCTCCTTCTCCTCCTTCTCCTCCTTTTCCTCCTCCTCTTCATCCTCCTCATCCTCCTCCTCTTCCTCCTCTTCCTTCTCTTTATCCTCCTCTTCATCCCCCCTTTCCTCCTCTTCCTCCTCACCCTCCTTTTCCTCCTCATCCCCCTCTTTATCCTCCTCCTCTTCTTCCTCCTCTTCTTCATCATCCTCCTCCTCCTCCCTTTCCTCCTTTTCCTCCTCATCCTCCTCCTGCTCTTCCTCCTGTTTATCCTGCTCCTCCTCATCCTCCTTATTCTTCTCTTCATCCTTCTCCTCCTCCTCCTGCTCCTCTTCCTCCTGTTCATCCTCATCCTCTTCCTTCTCCTTTTCCTCCTCTTCAGTCTCCTCATCCTCTTGTTCCTCATCCTCTTCCTCCTCATTCTCATCCTCCTCCTCCTGCTCTTCATCCCCCTTTTCCTCCTCCTCCTCTTCACCCTCCTCATCCTCCCCTTCATCCTCCTGCTCTTCCTCTTCCTCCTCCTCTTCCTCTTCATCCTCATCCTCTTCCTCATCCTCATTCTCTTCGT
Source organism: Taeniopygia guttata (assembly GCF_048771995.1). Taxonomy (NCBI): domain Eukaryota; kingdom Metazoa; phylum Chordata; class Aves; order Passeriformes; family Estrildidae; genus Taeniopygia; species Taeniopygia guttata. Next base: position 1,975,680 of record NC_133027.1, on the reverse strand, counting down.
TCTCCTTTTCCTCCTCTTCTTCCTCCTCTTCCTCTTCCTCTTCCTCTTCCTCTTCCTTGTCCTCCCCCTCCTCCTCCTCTTCATCACCCTCATCCTCCTCTTCCTCTTCATCCCCCCTCCTCCTCCTCCCCCCGGGATTTTCCTTCCAGCCCCAAAATCCCAACCGGCCACGCAACAATTCGGATTTTTTGGGGTTTTTTTGGGGGGTTTCTTGGGGTTTTTTTAGGGTTTTTTTAGGGGGTTTTGGGTTTTTTGGGGGGTTTGGGGGGTTTTTTGGGGTTTTTTTAGGCGTTTTTTAGGGGGTTTTGGGGAATTTTTTTGGGGTTATTTGGGGGGTTTTTTGGGGTTTTTTTGGGGTTCTTTGGGGGGGTTTTCTGAGGTTCTTTTGCGGTTTTTTGGGGTTTTTGGGGGAGGTTTTGGGGGGTTTTTTTGGCTTCTTTGGGGTATTTTTGGGGTTTTTTGGGGTTTTTTTGTGGGTTTTTTGTGGTTTTTCGGGGTTTTGGGGTTTTTTTGGGATTTCTTTCGGTTTTTTGGGGTTTTGGGGGTTTTTTTTGGGTTTTTTTGTGGTTTTTGGTGGGGGATGAAGGCTCCCGCTCGGCCCCTGCCCCATTCCCGCTCCGTCCCCTCCCAGCAACAAAAATCCCGGAAAAACAGGAGAGAAACGGGAGCCGGGGGTTATTTTATTGCATTTTATTCCATTTTATTCCATTTTATTCCATTTTATTCCATTTTATTCCATTTTATTCTATTTTCTTTTATTTCATTTTATTTTATTCCATTTTAATTTTAATTTTATTGTATTTTATTGTATTTTATTTTATTCTATTCCATTTTATTTTCTTTTCTTTTATTCTATTTAATTTTATTTTATTCCATTTAATTTTATTTTATTCTATTTTATTCTCTTTTATTTTATTCTATTTCCTTTCCTTTCCTTTTATTTTATTCTATTTTCTTTTCTTTTATTCCATTTTATTTTATTTCATTTTATTGCATTTATTCTTTTCTTTTCTTTTCTTTTCTTTTCTTTTCTTTTCTTTTCTTTTCTTTTCTTTTCTTTTCTTTTCTTTTCTTTTCTTTTCTTTTCTTTTCTTTTCTTTTCTTTTCTTTTCTTTTCTTTTCTTTTCTTTTCTTTTTATTGCATTTATTTTTTTTTATTTTATTTTACTTTTGTATTTTCTTTATTTTATTTTCTTTATTTTCTTTTATTATTTTATTTTTATTTATTTTATTTCATTTCTTTTCTTTATTTCATTCCTTTTATTTCCTTTATTTCTTTTATTTTCGTTTTTATTTTATTATTGTCTCTTATTTTTGTTTATTTTATTTTATTATTTTATTTCATGTCCTTTTATTTTATTTTATGTTATGTTATTTTATGTTATTTTATTTTATTTTATTTTATTATTTCATTTCATTTCATTTTATTTTTTATTTTATTTTATTTTATTTCATTTCATTTCATTTTATTATTTTATTTTATTTGTTATTATTTTATTTTATTTTATTTTATTTTATTATTTTATTCCATTTTCATTTATTCTATTTTATTTTATTCTTTTATCTTTCATCTTTTCTCTTTCCTTTCATTTCCCTCCTTTGTCCACTTAAACCCCCAAAAACCCCAAAAAAAAGGGATAAAAAACCCAAAAAAGGGGAGAAAAACCCCAAAAAAGGGGATAAAAACCCCAAAATAAACCAAATAAAATAAATAAAATTAAATAATTCCCATTTTTCCCTTTTTTCCCCTTTTTTTCCCTTTTCCATCTGCCTTTTCACCGCCTCATTTCCCCCAATTAGAGCCAATTACCCCCTTCAAAAAACCACCAAAAATCCGAATTTTTAATTATTTTTCCTTTTTTTCTCCTCTCCCACCGATCCCAAAATCCCCAAAAATTCCCCCAAAATTCCTCCAGCACCGAGTGAAAATTTGGGGGGATTTAATGACATTTTTTGGGGAAAATAATTTGATTTTTTTAAATTAAAATCTCCTTTTTTTTCCCACATCCCTTTGGGTTCCGGCCTCGTTTAAGACAGGGAAAAATAAGCCAAAAAATCCGATTTTTTTTTAATTTTTTGGGGTTTTTTTGGGGTTTTTTTGGGGGTTTTTTTGGGGTTTTTTTGGGGTTTTTTTGGGGTTTTTTTGGGGTTTTTTGGGTTTTTTTGGGGGTTTTTGGGTTTTTGGGGGGTTTTTTGGGGTTTTTTTGGTGTTTTTTTTGGGGTTTTTTGCCATTTTTTAGCATTTTTTGTTGGTTTCACACCAGGACGATTCGTGGATGGTAAAATTTGATTTTTTGGGGTTTTTTAATATTTTTTTTTGGGATAATCTCACGGGAAAAAAGGGTCGGGAGTGAAATGGAGCGAAGAAAATCCCATTTCAGCGGCACCTGCTGCCTCTGCCGGGATTTATTCCCAAAAAAATATGGAAAAAATATGGAAAAAATATGGGAAAAAATATGGAAAAATCCACCTGGAGCTCAGCACACGTTGGAATTTTTTTATTTAAAAAAAACAGCAAAAAAATCCATTTAAAATTCGATTTTTTGGGATTTTTTTTTGTCGTTGTTTTGCTCCGGAATGAATGAGGGGAGTGGGAAAAAATGGGATTTTTTTCATGGAAAAATGGGATTTTATTGAGGGAAAAATGGGATTTTATTAATGGAAAAATGGGATTTTATGAGTGGAAAAAATGGGATTTTATGAGTGGAAAAAATGGGATTTTATGAGTGGAAAAATGGGATTTTATTTATGAAAAAATGGGATTTTATGAATGGAAAAATGGGATTTTATGAGTGGAAAAATGGGATTTTATTTATGAAAAAATGGGATTTTATGAATGGAAAAAATGGGATTTTATGAGTGGAAAAATGGGATTTTATGAGTGGAAAAATGGGATTTTATTGGTGGAAAAATGGGATTTTATGAGTGGGAAAATGGGATTTTATTTATGGAAAAATGGGATTTTTTTGCCCCTGGGGGGTGGGTGGGGTTTGGAATTTTGGGGGGGAAAAAGGAAAATTTGGGGTTTTGGGGGGGGGGAATGAGGGGGGAAAAAGGGGGGAAAAAAAAGAGGAAAAATGTGGGAAAATGGGAAAAAATGAGGGAAAAATGAGGGGGAAAATGGGAAAAATGAGGGAAAAATATGGGAAAATGGGAAAAGAATGTGGGAAAAATAAGGGGGAAAAGGGGGAAAAAAGAGAAAAAATGTAGGAAAAAATGAGAAAAAAAAAGGGGGGAAAATGAGGAAAAAAATGGGGAGAAAATGGGGAAAAATGAGAGGAAAAAATGAGGGAAAAAATGAGGGAAAATGTGGAGAAAAAGGGGAAAAATGAGAGAAAAAATGTGGAGAAAATGGGAAAAATGAGGAAAAATGTGGAGAAAATTGGGAAAAATGAGGGAAAAAATGGGGGGAAAAGGGGGAAAATGAGGGAAAAATGTGGGAAAAGGGGGAAAAATGAGGGGAAAAATGACGGGAAAAAAATGAGAAAAAAATGTTGGGAAAATGGGAAAAAACGAGGGAAAAAGGGAAAAATGAGGGAAAAATGTGGAGAAAAGGGGAAAAATGAGGGAAAAATGAGGGGGGAAAAGGGGAAAAATGAGGAAAAAAATGTGGGAAAATGGGGAAAGAATGAGGAAAAAATGAGGGGGAAAAGGGAAAAAAATGAGGGAAAAATGTGGGGGAATGGGGGAAAATGTGGAGAAAATGAGAAAAAAATGAGAGAAAAAAATGTGGGAAAAAGGGGAAAAAATGGGGAGAAAAAGGGGAAAAATGAGGGGAAAAATGTGGAGAAAATGGGGAAAATGAGGGGGAAAATGAGGGTAAAAAGGGGAAAAATGAGGGAAAAATGAGGAAAAAATGTTGGGAAAAGGGAAAAAAATGAGGGGAAAATGTTGGGAAAAGGGAAAAAATGATGGGAAAATGTGGTGAAAATGGGAAAAATGAGGGAAAAAATGTTGGGAAAAGGAGAAAAAATGAGGGAAAAAATGAGGGGGAAAAGGGGAAAAATGAGGGAAAGAATGTGGGAAAATGGGGAAAGAATGAGGAAAAAATGAGGGGGAAAAGGGAAAAAAATGAGGGAAAAATGAGGGAAAATGTGGAGAAAAAGGGGAAAATGAGGAAAAAAATGGGGGAAAAAGGGGGAAAATGAGGGAAAAATGAGGAGGAAAAAGGGGAAAAATGAGGGAAAAATTGGAAAAAAGGGGAAAAATGAGGAAAAAATGTGGGAAAAATGTGGAGAAAATGGGGAAAAATGAGGGGGGAAAATGAGGAAAAAATGTGGGGAAAAGGGAATGAATGAGGGGAGAAAATGGGAAAAAAATGAGGAAAAAATGTGGAGAAAATGGGAAAAATGAGGGAAAAAATGAGGGGAAAATGGGAAGAATGAGGGGAAAAATGAGGGGAAAAAAGTGGGGAAAAAGGGGAAAAAATGTGGGGAAAAAAGGGGAAAGAATGAGGGAAAAATGAGGGGGAAAGGGGAAAAAATGAGGGAAAAATGTTGGGAAAAGGGGAAAAAATGAGGGAAAAATGTGGGAAAAGGGAAAAAATGAGGAAAAAATGAGGGAAAAAGGGGAAAAAATGAGAAAAAAAGTGGGAAAAAAGAGAAAAAATGTAGGAAAAATGAGAAAAAAAAAGGGAAAATGGGAAAAAATGAGGAAAAAATGTGTGGGGAAAGGGGAAAAAATGAGGAAAAAATGTGGGAAAAATGTGGGAAAAAATGGGGAGAAAATGGGAAAAAATGAGAGAAAAAAATGTGGGGAAAATGAGGAAAAAAAGGAGGGGGAAAAGGGAAAAAAATGAGGGAAAAAAGGGGGGAAAAAGGGGAAAAATTAGAAAAAATGTGGGAAAAGGGGGAAGCAATGAGGAAAAAATGAGGGACAAAAAGAGGGGGAAAAGGGAAAAAATGAGGAAAAAAACCGAGGGGGAAAAGGGGAAAAATTAGGAAAAAATGTGGAGAAAAGGGGAAAAATGAGGGAAAAATGAGGAAAAAATGAGGGGAAATGGGAAAGAATCGCCCCGTGTGTCACCTCTGGGCCCCTCACTGTCCCCTACACCCGGTGCCACCTCCCCCCTGTGTCACCTGTGTCACCTCTGCCTGCTCCCTGGATTGTCCCTGAACTGTCCCCAAACGCGGTGTCACATCCCCCCCCTGTGTCACCTCTGTGTCATCTCACTCTGCTCCCTCATTGTCCCCTCCCCCGGTGCCACCTCCCCACCTGTGTCACCTCTGTCACCTCTGCTTCATCCTCTCAATTGTCACCTCCCCCGGTGCCACATCCCCACCTGTGTCACCTGTGTCACCTGTGTCACCTCTGGTCCTCTCAATTGTCCCCTCCCCTCTGTCACCTCTGCCGGGTCCCCTCATTGTCACCTCCCCTGGTGCCACCTCCCCCCTCTGTCCCTCATTGTCCCCTCATTGTCCCCACCCCCGGTGCCACATCCCCATGTCTGTCCCTCTCTGTCACCTCTCTGTGGTCCTCTCATTGTCCCCTCCCCTGGTGCCGTGTCCCCACCTGTTTTACCTCTGTCCCCTCTCTGTGGTCCCTGCATTGTCCCCAAACGCGGTGTCACATCCCCCCCCTGTGTCACCTCTCTGCCATCTCACTCTGGTCCCTGAATTGTCCCCTCCCCTGGTGCCACATCCCCCCTGTGTCACCTCTGTCACGTGTGTCACGTGTGTCACGTGTGTCACCTGTGTCACCTGTGTCACCTCTGGTGCCCGGATTGTCCCCTCCCCTGTGCCACCTCCCCACCTGTGTCACCTGTGTCACCTCTGCCTGGTCCCTGAATTGTCCCTGGATTGTCCCCAAACGCGGTGTCACATCCCCCCCTGTGTCACCTCTGTGTCATCTCACTCTGGTCCCTGAATTGCTCATTGTCCCCTCCCCAGTGCCACATCCCCCTGTGTCACCTCTGTCTGGTCCCCTCATTGTCCCCTCCCCTGGTGCCATGTCCCCACCTGTGTCACCTCTGTCACCTCTGCTTCATCCTCTCAATTGTCCCCTAAACGTGGTGCCACATCCCCCCACCCCCTCTGTCACCTGTGTCACCTCTGGTCCCCTCACTGTCCCCAAACGCGGTGTCACATCCCCCCCAGTGTCACCTCTCTGCCATCGTTCTCTGGTCCTTCAATTGTCCCCTAAAGGCGGTGCCACATCCCCATTTCTGTCCCTCATTGTCCCCTCAGTGTCCCCTCCCCTGGTGCCACATCCCCCCCTCTGTCACCTCTGTCCCCTCTCTGTGGTCCCCGGATTGTCACTTCCCCTGGTGCCACATCCCCACCTGTGTCACCTGTGTCACCTGTGTCACCTCTGGTCCTCTCAATTGTCCCCTCCCCTCTGTCCCCTCTGTCTGGTCCCTCATTGTCCCCAAACGCGGTGTCACATCCCCACCCTGTGTCACCTCTGTGTCATCTCACTCTGGTCCCTCATTGTCCCCTACACCCGGTGCCACCTCCCCCCACTGTGTCACCTGTGTCACCTCTGTCTGGTCCCTCATTGTCCCCTCCCCTGGTGCCACCTCCCCACCTCTGTCCCTCATTGTCCCCTCAGTGTCCCCAAACCCGGTGTCACATCCCCACCTGTGTCACCTGTGTCACTTCTGCCTGGTCCCTGGATTGTCCCTTCACTGTCCCCAAACGCGGTGTCACATCCCCCCCCTGTGTCACCTCTGTGTCATCTCACTCTGCTCCCTCATTGTCCCCAAACCCGGTGCCACCTCCCCCCTGTGTCACCTGTGTCACCTCTGCCTGGTCCCTGAATTGTCCCCAAACGCGGTGTCACCTCCCCCCCGTGTCACCTCTGTCACCTCTGGTCCCCTCAATTGTCTCCTCCCCTGGTGCCACATCCCCCCCTGTGTCACCTCTGCCTGGTCCCTCAATTGTCCCCAAACCTGGTGTCACATCCCCACCCTGTGTCACCTCTCTGCCATCTCACTCTGGTCCCCTCATTGTCCCCTCCCCTGGTGCCACCTCCCCACCTTGTGTCACCTCTGTCACCTCTGTCTCGGCCATGAATTGTCCCCTAAACGCGGTGCCACATCCCCACCTGTGTCACCTGTGTCACCTGTGTCACCTCTGGTCCCCGGATTGTCCCCTCCCCTGGTGCCACCTCCCCCCTGTGTCACCTGTGTCACCTCTGGTCCCCTCATTGTCCCCTCCCCTCTGTCACCTCTGCCGGGTCCCTGGATTGTCCCTGCATTGTCCCCAAACGCGGTGTCACATCCCCCCCCTGTGTCACCTCTGTGTCATCTCGCTCTGGTTCCTCATTGTCCCCTCCCCTGGTGCCACCTCCCCCCCCCGTGTCACCTCTGTCACCTTCGCTTCATCCTCTCATTGTCCCCAAACGCGGTGTCACACCCCCCCCTGTGTCACCTCTGTGTCATCTCACTCTGGTCCCTGGATTGTCCCCTAAAGTTGGTGTCACATCCCCCCTGTGTCACCTCTGTCACCTGTGTCACCTGTGTCACCTCTGGTCCCCTCATTGTCCCTTATACCTGGTGCCACATCCCCACCTGTGTCACCTCTGTCACCTCTGTCTGGTCCCTCATTGTCCCCAAACGCGGTGTCACCTCCCCCCCCTGTGTCACCTCTGTGTCATCTCACTCTGGTCCCTGAATTGTCCCCTCCCCCAGTGCCACCTCCCCCCCTGTGTCACCTCTGTCACCTCTGCCTGGTCCCTCACTGTCCCCAAACCCGGTGCCACCTCCCCACCTGTGTCACCTGTGTCACCTCTGGTCCCCTGGATTGTCCCCTCCCCTCTGTCACCTCTGTCCGGTCCCCTGATTGTCACCTACACCCGGTGCCACATCCCCATGTCTGTCCCTCTGTGTCACCTCTGTCACCTCCGCTTCATCCCCTCACTGTCCCCAAACCCGGTGTCACATCCCCACCCTGTGTCACCTCTGTGTCATCTCACTCTGCTCCCTGAACTGTCCCCTCCCCTGGTGCCACCTCCCCACCTGTGTCACCTCTGTCACCTCTGCTTCATCCTCTCAATTGTCACCTCCCCCGGTGCCACATCCCCACCTGTGTCACCTCTGCCGGGACCATGAATTGTCCCTTCCCTGGTGCCACCTACCCATTTCTGTCACCTGTGTCACCTCTGTCGCCTCTGTCACCTCTCTGCTCCCCGGATTGTCCCCTAAACGCGGTGTCACGTCCCCGTCCCTGTCCCTCATTGTCCCCAAACGCGGTGTCACATCCCTGTCCTGTCACCTCTGGTCCCCTCTTTGTCCCCTCCCCTGGTGCCACCTCCCCATGTCTGTCCCTTTCTGTCACCTGTGTCACCTCTGTCTGGTCCCTGAGTTGTCCCCTCCCCTGGTGCCACCTCCCCCCCTCTGTCACCTGTGTCACCTCTGCCTGCACCCTGAGTTGTCCCCAAACCCGGTGTCACATCCCCCCCTGTGTCACCTCTGTCACCTCCCTGTGGTCCCCTCCTTGTCCCCAAACCCCTTGGCCACCCCAGCTGGGACAGGGGATTTTTGGGGAAATTTTTTGGGATTTTTCTGGGGAAATTTTGGGGATTTTGGGAGGATTTTCGGGAGGATTTTCATGGGATTTTTGTGGGATTTTTTTAGGGATTTTTGGGATTTTTTGGGGATTTTTTTGGGGGAATTTTTTGGGATTTTTGGGGGGATTTTTTGGGAATTTTTTGGGGATTTTTGTGGGATATTTGGGAATTTTGGGGGGATTTTTGGGGGATTTTTTTGGGGATTTTTTGGGGGGATTTTTTGGAGAATTTTTGGGAATTATTTTGGGGGGATTTTTTGGGATTTATTGGAGATTTTGGGGGAATTTTTTTGGGATTTTTGGGGGTTTTTTGGGGAATTTTTTGGGGATTTTGGGGGGATTTTTGGGGGATTTTGGGGGGATTTTTGGGGGATTTTTTTGGGAATTTTGGGGGCTTTTTTGGAAATTTTTGGGCATTTTGTGGGGATTTTTTGGAGAATTTTCTGGGGAAATTTCTGGGGTTTCTTTTGGGAATTTTTTGTGCGATTTTTGTGGGAATTCTGTGGGAATTTTTTGGGGTTTTTTGTGGAATTTTTTGGGATTTTTCTGGTATTGTTTGGGGATTTTTCGTAATTTGTTGGGAACTTTGGGGGATTTTTTGGGAATTTTTTGGGGATTTTTTTGGGGATTTTTTGGGAATTTTTGGGGATTTTTTTGGGGAATTATTTTGGGATTTTTGTGGGATTGTTTGGGGATTTTGGGGGGATTTTTGGGGTATTTTTTTTAGGGATTTTTTGGGGATTTTTGTGGGATTTTTGTGGAGATTTTTGTGGGAATTTTTTGGTGATTTTTTGGGGAAATTTCTGGGGATTTTTTGGTGATTTTTGGGGATTTTTTTGAGATTTTTCTGGGATTATTGTGGGATTTTCGTGGGAATTTTGTAGGACTTTTGGGGGACTTTTTGGGGATTTTTTGGGATTTTCTGGGGATTTTTGGGGGATTTTCATGGGATTTTTTGGGGGGATTTTTAGGGGTTTTTTTGGGGAATTTTTTGGGATTTTTTGGGGGGATTTTTTGGGAGGATTTTTTGGGAGGATTTTTGTGGGATTTTGGTGGAAATTTTGTAGGAATTTTGTGGGAAATTTTTTTGGGGATTTTTTTTTGAGGGGAGGGGGATTTTTGGGGAATTTTTGGGATTTTTTTTGGGATTTTTTTGGGGATTTTTCTGAGATTTTTTGGGGATTTTATGGAATTTTTTGGGGGACTTCTTGGGGGTTTTTTTGGGGGATTTTTTGGGGATTTTTATGGGAAATTTTCTGGGATTTTTGTGAGAATTTTGTGGGGATTTTTTTGAGATTATTTTGGGAATTTGGGGGAATTTTGTGGGAATTTTGTGGGAATTTTCCTGGGATTTTTCTGGGATTTTGGGGGAATTTTATGGGGATTTTTGGGGGAATTTTTTGGGGATTTTTTTTGGATTTTTGTGGGGATTTTTTGGGAGTTTTTTGGGGGATTTTTGGGGGATTTTTTAGGGATTTTTTGGGGACTTTTTGGGGGACTTTTTGGGGGATTCTTTTTGGGATTTTTGGGGGGATTTATTGGGGATTTTTGGGGATTTTTGGGTGGATTTTTGTGGGATTTTGGTGTGATTTTTGTGGGAATTTTGTGAGGAATTTTGGGGAATTTTTTGGGATTTTTGGGGATTTTGGGGGGAATTTTTTTGGATTTTTGGGGGGATTTTTTGGGGTTTTTTTTGAGAATTTTTTGGGGATTTTTGGGGGGATTTTTGTGGGGATTTTTTGGAAAATTTTCTGGGGATTTTGTGGGGGATTTCTGGGAATTTTGGGGGATTTTTTTGGGACTTTTTGGGGATTTTTTGGGATTTTGAGGGATTTTTTGAGGGATTTTTTTGGGGGATTTTTTGGGAGTTTTTTGGGGTTTTTTTAAGGGGGATTTTTTGGGAATTTTTTGGGATTTTGGGGGATTTTTTAAGGATTTTTAGGGGGAATTTCTGGGGAATTTTCTGGGGATTCTTTTGGCATTTTTGTGGGATTTTTGTGGGAATTTTAGGGGGATTTTTGGGGATTTTTTGAGGATTTTTTTGGGATCTTTGTGAGATTTTTGTGGGAATTTTGTGGGATTTTTTTGGGAATTTTGTGGGGATTTTTTGGGAATTTTTGGGGGGTTTTAGGGGAAATTTTGGGGTATTTTTGTGGGATTTTTCTGGGATATTTTTGGATTTTTTTTTTTTTGATTTTTGTGGAGATTTTTTTGGGAATTTTTTGGGGTTTATTTGGGAGATTTTTTGGGGATTTTTTTGGGATTTTTGTGAGAATTTTGTGGGATTTTTTGGGATTTATGGGATTTTATGGGATTTTTCTGATTTTAATGGGATTTTTTGGGATTTCATGGAATTTTCTGGGATTTTTAAGGGATTTCCCAGGATTTTATGGGTTTTTTTGCGATTATTGTGGATTTTTTAGGTTTTTCCCCGGGTTTTGTGGGATTTTATTGGGATCTTTTGGGATTTTATGGGATTTTTTGGGATTTTTATGGGATGTTTTTTGTATTTTTAGGTTTACATGGGTTTTTTGGGGATTTTATTGGGATTTTATTGGGATTTTATTGGGATTTTGTGGCATTTCATGGGATTTCGTGGGGTTTTATTGGGATTTCATGGGACTTTGCAGGATTTTGTGGGATTTTTTGGGGTTTAATGGGATTTTTTGGGATATTTTTGGGGATTTTGCGGGACTTTGTGGGGTTTTATGGAATTTTTTTAGATTTTTGTGGATTTTTTTTCATTTACACTGATTTTATTGGGATTTTATTGGGATTTTGTGGGATTTTATGGGATTTTGTGGGGTTTTATTGGGATTTTATGGGATTTTTTTATTTTTTAGGTTTTTGCAGGATTTTGGGGGGGTTTTACGGGATTTCATGGGATTTTATTGGGATTTAATGGGTTTTTTTTTATTTTGTGGATTTTATGGGAATTTTTCTATATTTTTTAGGTTTTCACAGAGTTTTATTGGGATTTTGTGGGATTTTATGGGATTTCACGGGATTTCCCAGGATTTTTCAGATTTTTATGGGATTTTTTTGATTTTTGTTGATTTTTAGGTTTTTCCCAGGGTTTTGTGGGGTTTTATTGAGATTTCATGGGATTTTATGGGATTTTTTTTATTTTTTAGGGTTTTGTCGGGTTTTTTTGCAATTTCACAGGATTTTGTGGGGCTCTATTGGGATTTCATGGGATTTCATGGGATTTCTTCGGATTTTCTAGGTTTTTGCTGTTTTTATTGGGATTTCACAGGATGTTTTGGGGTTTTATTGGGATTTCATGTGATTTTATGGGATTTCTTTGGATTTTTTGGGTTTTTGCTGAGTTTTCTTGGGATTTAGTGGGATTTTGTGGGGTTTTATTGGGGTTTTATTGGAATTTAGTGGGATTTTATGGGATTTCTTTGGATTTTTTAAGTTTTTGCTGGGTTTTATTGGGATTTCATGGGATTTTATGGCATTTCTCTGGATTTTTTAACTTTTCGACGGGTTTTATTGGGATTTCACAGGATTTTGTGGGGTTTTATTGGGATTTCATGGGATTTTATGATTTTTGATGCTTTTTTTTCACTTTGTGGGATTTTTGGCACTTTGTTTAGGCTTTCACAGCATTTCACGGGGTTTTTTGGGGATTTTGTTGGGTTTTATTGGAATTTTGTGGGGTTTTATTGGGATTTCATGGGATTTTATGGGATTTTTTTTTATTTTTTAGGTTTTCTTGGGGTTTTATTGGGATTTCACAGGATTTTGTGGGGGTTTATTGGGATTTCATGGGATTTCATGGGATTTTTTGGGATTTGTTTTGATTTTTAAGGTTTTTGCTGGATTTTATTGGGATTTTGCAGGATTTTGTGGGGCTCAGTTGGGATTTCATGGGATTTTATGGGGTTTTTTTGGATTGTTTAGGTTTTTGCCGGGTTTTATTGGGATTTAGTGGGATTTTGTGGGGCTTTATTGGGATTTCATGGGATTTTATGGGATTTCTTTGGATTTTTTTAGGTTTCGCTGAGTTTTATTGGAATTCTGTGGGATTTTGTGGGGTTTTATTGGGATTTTGCAGGATTTTGTGGGGTTTTATTGGGATTTTATGGGATTTCATGGGATTTTATGGGATTTCTTTGGATTTTTTAAGTTTTTGCTGGGTTTTATTGGGATTTCATGGGATTTTATGGGGTTTTATCGGGATTTCATGGGATTTTATGGGATTTCATGGGATTTTGTGGATTTATTTGGATATTTTAAGTTTTCACTGGGTTTTATTGGGATTTAGTGGGATTTTATGGGATTTCTTTGGATTTTTAAGTTTTTGCTGGGTTTTATTGGGATTTCATGGGATTTTATGGGGTTTTATTGGGATTTAATGAGAATTTATGGCATTTTTAAGGTTTTTACAGGATTTTTTACCTTTCCTCCCAATTCCACACTCTTTCATTGCTACTTAACACCATTTTCCATTATTTCCTCTCCTTTTTTTACCATTTTTCCAATTCCCACGCGGTTTTTTTTGCCTTTCATGGGATTTTGTGGGGGTTTTATTGGAATTTAGTGGGATTTTATGGGATTTCTTTGGATTTTTTAAATTTTTATTGGGTTTTATTAGGATTTCATGGGATTTTATGGGGGTTTATTGGGATTTCATGGGATTTTATGGGATTTTTTGGGATTTTTTGGGATTTTTTTTTGATTTTTAAGGTTTTTGCCGGGTTTTATTGGGATTTTGCAGGATTTTGTGGGGTTTTATTGGGATTTTATGGGATTTTTTTATTTTTTAGATTTTCACGGGTTTTTTTGCGATTTCACAGGATTTTTGGGGGGGGGTTGGGATTTTGTGGGGCTCTATTGGGATTTCTTTGGATTTTATGGGATTTCTTTTGATTTCTTAGGTTTTCGCTGGGTTTTATTGGGATTTCATGGGATTTTATGGGATTTCTTTGGATTTTTTAAGTTTTTGTTGGGTTTTATTGGAATTTTATGGGGTTTTATCGGGATTTCATAGGATTTTATAGGATTTTCTGTGCTTTTTTTTCATTTTTTACCTTTCCTCACAATTCCACACTCTTTCATCGCTATTTAACACCATTTTACGTTATTTCCTTTCCTTTTTTCACCATTTTTTCAATTTCCACGGGGGTTTTTTTGCCTTTCATGGGATTTTTTGGGGGTTTTATTGGGATTTCATGGGATTTCATGGGATTTCTTTGGATTTTTTAAGTTTTCGCTGGGTTTTTTTGTGATTTCACAGGATTTTGTGGGGTTTTATTGGGATTTTATGGGATTTTTTGGGATTTTTTGGGTTTTGGCTGGGTTTTATTGGGATTTCATGGGATTTTGTGGGGCTCAGTTGGGATTTCATGGGATTTTATGGGATTTCTTTGGATTTTTTTAGGTTTCGCCAGGTTTTATTGGGATTTCACAGGATTTTGTGGGGGTTTAGTGGGATTTTATCGGATTTATTTGGATTTTTTTTTGTTTTCGCTGAGTTTTCTTGGGATTTAGTGGGATTTTGTGGGGTTTTATTGGGGTTTTATTGGAATTTCCTGGGATTTTATGGGATTTGTTTGGATTTTTTAAGTTTTCGCCGGGTTTTACTGTGATTTTGCAGGATTTTGTGGGGTTTTATTGGGATTTCATGGGATTTTTGGGGATTTTTTAGGTTTGTACTGGTTTTTTTTCACTTTGTGGGATTTTTGGCACTTTATTTAGGCTTTCACAGCATTTCACGCGTTTTTTGGGGGATTTTGTTGGGTTTTATTGGAATTTTGTGGGGTTTTATTGGGATTTCATGGGATTTTATGGGATTTCTTTGGATTTCTTAGGTTCTTGTGGGGTTTTATTGGGATTTCACAGGATTTTATGGGGTTTTATCGGGTTTTATGGGATTTTTTCTGTGTTTTTTTTTATTTTTTAGATTTTCTCAGAATTTCATGGGGTTTTATTGGGATTTGAGGTGATTTTATGGGATTTTATGGGGTTTTTTGGATTTTTTTACCTTTCCTCAGAATTTTATGGGGTTTCATTGGGATTTGAGGTGGTTTCATGGGATTTTATGGGATTTCTTTGGATTTTTTAACTTTTTGCCGGGTTTTATTGGGATTTTGCAGGATTTTATGGGGTTTTATTGGAATTTAGTGGGATTTTATGGTATTTCTTTGGATTTTTTAACTTTTCGCCGGGTGTTATCGGGATTTCATAGGATTTTATTGGGATTTTGCAGGATTTTGTGGGAGTTTATTGGGATTCCATGGGATTTTATGGGATTTTTTTGCATTTTTTTAGATTTTCACTGGTTTTTTTGCGATTTGACAGTATTTTGTGGGATTTTGTGGGGCTCAATTGGGATTTCATGGGACTTTTTTTTTTTCCATTTTCGCTGGGTTTTATTGGGATTTTGTGGGGGTTTATTGGGATTTCATGGGATTTTATGGGATTTTTTAAGTTTTTGCTGGGTTTTATTGGGATTTCACAGGATTTTGTGGGGTTTTATTGGGATTTAGTGGGAATTTGTGAGGTTTTATGGGGTTTTTTTGGAGTTTTTTAGATTTTCTCACACTTCCACTGTGTTTTAATGATATTTGACGTGATTTTACGTTATTTTCTGTCCTTTTTTTACCTTTTTTTCGATTTCTGTGGGGTTTTTTTAGCCTTTCATGGGATTTTGTGGGCCTCAATTGGGACTTCATGGGATTTTATGGGATTTCTCCAGATTTCTTAAATTTCCACTGGATTTTATTGCGATTTCACAGGATTTTGTGGGGTTTTATTGGGATTTCATGGGATTTTATGGGATTTTTTGGGAATTTTCAGGTTTTTGTTGGGTTTTATTGGGATTTCACAGGATTTTATGGGTTTTTTTTGGGATTTTATGGGATTTTTAAGGTTTTTACAGGATTTTTTCACCTTTTCTCATAATTTCACGGGGTTTTATTGGGATTTGAGGTGATTTTATGGGATTTTATGGGATTTCTTTGGATTTTTTAGGGTTTTGTTGGGTTTTTTTGTGATTTCACAGGATTTTGTTGGGGTTTATTGGAATTTAATGGGAATTTATGGGGTTTTTTTTATTTTTTAGGTTTTCGTGGGGTTTTCACAGGATTTTGTGGGGGGTGTGGGATTTTGTGGGGTTTTATTGGGATTTCATAGGATTTTTTGGCATTTCTTTGGATTTTTTAGGTTTTTACTGGGGTTTTTTTTGGATTCTGCAGGATTTTGTGGGGTTTTATTGGGATTTAGTGGGATTTTATGGCATTTCTTCAGATTTTTTAAGTTTTCGCTGAGTTTTATTGGGATTTCATGGGATTTTATGGGAATTTTGGGATTTTTTAGGTTTTTGTGGGGTTTTTTTTGCTATTTCACAGGATTTTTTGAGGGTCTTTTGGATTTTGTGGGATTTTGTGGGGCTCTATTGGGATTTCATGGGATTTTATGGGTTTTTTTGGGATTTTTTAAGTTTTCGCTGGGTTTTATTGGGATTTCATGGGATTTTATGGGATTTCTTTGGATTTTTTAGGTTTTCGCTGCGTTTTATTGGGATTTTGCAGGATTTTGTGGGGCTCTATTGGGATTTTATGGGATTTCTTTGGATTTTTTTAAATTTTCACGGGGTTTTATTGGGATTTTGCAGGATTTTATGGGGTTTTATTGGGATTTAGTGGGATTTTATGGGATTTCTTTGGATTTTTAAAGTTTTCACTGGGTTTTATTGGGATCTCATGGGATTTTATGGGATTTCTTTGGATATTTTAAGTTTTCGCCGGGTTTTATTGGGATTTTGCAGAATTTTGTGGGGTTTTATTGGGATTTCATGGGATTTTACGGGATTTTTAAAGTTTTCGCTGGGTTTTATTGAGATTTTGTAGGGTTTTATCGGGATTTCATGGGATTTCTTTGGATTTTTTAAGTTTTCACTGGGTTTTATTGGGATTTCATGGGATTTTATGAGGTTTTATTGGGATTTGAGCTGATTTTATAGGATTTTCTGTGCTTTTTAAAAATTTTTTACCTTTCCTCACAATTCCACGCTCTTTCATTGCTATTTACCACCATTTTCCATTATTTCCTTTCCTTTTTTTACCATTTTTTCAATTTCCACGGGGTTTTTTTTTGCCTTTCATGGGATTTTTTGGGGTTTTATTGGGATTTCATGGGATTTTATGGGATTTCTTTGGATTTTTAAAGTTTCTGCTGGGTTTTATTGGGATTTCACAGGATTTTGTGGGGTTTTATTGGGGTTTTTTTGGAATTTAGTGGGATTTTATGGGATTTCTTTGGATTTTTTAAGTTTTTGTTGGGTTTTATTAGGATTTCATGGGGTTTTACTGGGATTTTATTGGAATTTAGTGTGAATTTATAGGATTTTCTGTGCTTTTTTTCATTTTTTACCTTTCCTCACAATTCCACGCTCTTTCATCGCTATTTACCACCATTTTCCATTATTTCCTCTCCTTTTTTCACCATTTTCTCAATTCCCACGGGGGGTTTTTTGCCTTTCATGGGATTTTTTGGGGGTTTTATTGGGATTTTATGGGATTTCTTTGGATTTTTTAACTTTTTGCTGGGTTTTATTGGGATTTCACAGGATTTTGTGGGGTTTTATTGGGATTTAGTGGGATTTTATGGGATTTCTTCGGATTTTTTAACTTTTTGCCGGGTTTTATTGGGATTTCATGGGATTTTATGGGATTTCTTTGGATTTTTTACGTTTTTGCTGGGTTTTATTCAGATTTCACAGGATTTTGTGGGGTTTTCTTGGGATTTCATAGGATTTTATGGAATTTTATGGGATTTATTTGGATATTTTAAGTTTTCACGGGGTTTTATTGGGATCTCATGGGATTTCATGGGATTTCATGGGATTTCATGGGATTTCATGGGATTTTATGGGATTTCTTTGGATTTTTTAGGTTTTCACCTTTTCTCAGAATTTTACGGGGTTTTGTTGGGATTTGAGGTGATTTTATGGGATTTTATGGGGGTTTTTTGGATTTTTTTACCTTTTCTCAGAATTTAATGGGATTTTATTGGGATCTGAGGTGGTTTTATGGGATTTTATGGGGTTTTTTTGGATTTTTTAGATTTTCACTGGGTTTTATTGGGATTTCACAGGATTTTTGGGGGTTTTATTGGGATTTCATAGGATTTTTTGGCATTTCTTTGGATTTTTTAGGTTTTTTCTGTTTTTGTTGGGATTTCACAGGATTTTGTGGGGCTCTATTGGGATTTCATGGGATTTATTTGGATTTTTTAGGTTTTTGTGGGGTTTTTTGTGATTTCACAGGATTTTGTGGGATTTTATTGGGATTTCATGGGATTTTATGGGATTTCTTTGGATTTTTTAGGTTTTTGCTGGGTTTTATTGGGATTTCACAGGATTTTGTGGGGTTTTAGTGGGATTTCATGGGATTTCTTTGGATTTTTTAACTTTTTGCTGGGTTTTATTGGGATTTCATGGGATTTTATGGGGTTTTTTAATTTTTTAGGGTTTTGCTGGGTTTTATTGGGATTTCATAGGATTTTATGGGATTTTTTGGGATTTTTTAAGTTTTTGCTGGGTTTTATTGGGATTTCATGGGATTTTACGGGGTTTTATCGGGATTTCATGGGATTTCATGGGATTTTTTTGGGATTTTTTGGGTTTTTTAACTTTTCGCTGGGTTTTATTGGGCTTTTTCAGGATTTTATGGGGTTTTATTGGGATTTCATGGGATTTTATGGGATTTTATGGGATTTTTGGGGATTTTTCAGGTTTTCGCTGCGTTTTATTGGGATTTTGCAGGATTTTGTGGGGTGTTATTGGGATTTTATGGGATTTTTTTATTTTTTAGATTTTCACGTGTTTTTTTGCGATTTCACAGGATTTTTTGGGGGGGGTTGGGATTTTGTGGGGCTCTATTGGGATTTCTTTGGACTTTTTAGGTTTTGTGGGGTTTTTTTGCTATTTCACAGGATTTTGTGGGGCTCTATTTGGATTTCATGGGATTTTATGGCATTTCTCCGGATTTTTTAACTTTTCGCCGGGTTTTATTGGGATTTCACAGGATTTTGTGGGGCTTTATTGGGATTTTATGGGATTTTATGGGATTTTTTTGGATTTTTTCGATTTTCTCTTGGTTTTATTGGGTTTCCATAGGATTTTGTGGGGGTTTTTTTGGATTTGGGGGGGTTTAGTGGGATTTTTTAGATTTTTGCAGGATTTTTTTGGGTTTTATTGGAGTTTTATTGGGATTTCATGGGATTTTATGGGGTTTTATCGGGATTTCATAGGATTTTATGGGATTTTCTGTGCTTTTTTTTCATTTTTTACCCTTTCCTCCCAATTCCACGCTCTTTCATTGCTATTTAACACCATTTTCCATTATTTCCTCTCCTTTTTTTACCATTTTTCCAATTCCCACGGGGTTTTTTTTGCCTTTCATGGGATTTTGTGGGGGTTTTATTGGGATTTTATGGGATTTTATGGGATTTTTTGGGATTTGTTTTGATTTTTAAGGTTTTTGCTGGATTTTATTGGGATTTTGCAGGATTTTGTGGGGGTTTATTGGGATTTCATGGGATTTTTTCTGTGGTTTTTTTTTAGATTTTCTCAGAATTTCATGGGGTTTTATTGGAATCTGAGGTGATTTTATGGGATTTTATGGGGGTTTTTTGGATTTTTTCACCTTTTCTCAGAATTTCATGGGGTTTTATTGGGATTTAATGAGAATTTATGGGATTTTATGGGTTTTTTTCGATTTTTTTAGATTTTCTCATACTTCCACCGTGTTTTAATGATATTTGACGCGATTTTACGTTATTTTCTTATATTTTTTTCGATTTCTGTTGGGTTTTTTTCCCCTTTCCCGGGATTTTTGGGTTATATGGAATTTGTGACACGTGTGACCCGTGTGACCCGTGTGCCATCGTGTCCCCGCAGCGGTGGCGGTGTCACCATGCGGTCGGTGCTCTGGGAGCTGCTGCTGCTGTGGCTCTGCGCCCGCGCCCGCGGCGACTGCCGGGGGGAGTGTCTGAGCTGCGAGCGGCGCCTGGAGGGCGGCGGCTTCGATGGCCTCGTGAGTGACACCAACTTGTCACCTTGTCATTGTCATCTGTCACTGTCACCTGTCCTTTGTCACCTGTCCTTTGTCCTTTGTCATCTGTTCCTGTCTCTGTTCCTTGTCCCCACGTCTGGTGGGTCTCGGCTCCTTTTTGTTCTTTTGGGGTTTGGGGACATCGTCTGGTGGCTTCGATGGCCTCGTGAGTGACACCAACTTGTCATTGTCACCTGTCACCTGTCCCTGTCACTGTCACCTGTCCTCTGTCACTGTCACCTGTCATCTGTCCCTGTCCCCACGTCTGGTGGGTCTCGGCTCCTTTTTGGTTTTTTGGGGTTTGGGGACATCGTCTGGTGGCTTCGATGGCCTCGTGAGTGACACCAACTTGTCACTGTCATTGTCACCTGTCACTGTCCTCTGTCCTTTGTCCTCTGTCCTTTGTCCTCTGTCTTTGGCATCAAATCTGGCGGTTTTGGTTCCTTTTCGTTCTTTTGGGGTTTGGGGACATCGTCTGGTGGCTTCGATGGCCTCGTGAGTGACACCAACTTGTCACCTTGTCACTGTCACCTGTCACTGTCACCTGTCCTCTGTCATCTGTCTTTGTCCCCAAGTCTGGTGGGTCTCGGTTCCTTTTCGTTCTTTTGGGGTTTCTTTTCGTTCTTTTGGGGTTTGGGGACATCGTGAGTGTCACCAACCTGTCACCGGGGCATGTCACCTTGTCATTGTCACCTGTCACCTGTCACCTGTCACCTGTCACCTGTCCTCTGTCATCTGTCACCTGTCATCTGTTCCTGTCTCTGTTCCTTGTCCCCAAGTCTGGTGGGTCTCGGTTCCTTTTTGTTCTTTTGGGGTTTGGGGACATCGTCTGGTGGGTCTGAGGGACATCGTGAGTGCCACCACCCTGTCACTGTCACTGTCACTGTCCTCTGTCCCTGTCACCTGTCCTTTGTCCTCTGTCCCTGTCCCCAAGTCTGGTGGGTCTTGGTTCCTTTTCGTTCTTTTGGGGTTTGGGGACATCGTCTGGTGGCTTCGATGGCCTCGTGAGTGACACCAACTTGTCACCTGTCACTGTCACCTGTCACCTGTCACCTGTCCTCTGTCATCTGTCCTTTGTCATCTATCTTTGTCCCCAAGTCTGGTGGGTCTCGGTTCCTTTTCGTTCTTTTGGGGTTTCTTTTCGTTCTTTTGGGGTTTGGGGACATTGTGAGTGCCACCACCCTGTCACTGTCACCTGTCACTGTCACTGTCACCTGTCATTGTCACCTGTCACCTGTCACTTGTCCTTTGTCATCTGTTCCTGTCTCTGTTCCTTGTCCCCACGTCTGGTGGGTCTCGGCTCCTTTTTGTTCTTTTGGGGTTTGGGGACATCGTCTGGTGGCTTCGATGGCCTCGTGAGTGACACCACATTGTCACCTGTCATTGCCACCTGTCACCTGTCACTGTCCTCTGTCATCTGTCCCCTGTCCTCTATCTCTGTCCCCAAGTCTGGTGGGTCTCGGCTCCTTTTTGTTCTTTTGGGGTTTGGGGACATCGTGAGTGCCACCAACCTGTCCCTGTCCCTGTCCCTGTCCCTGTCCCTGTCACTGTCCCTGTCCCTGTCCCTGTCCTCATGTCTGGTGGGTCTGAGGGACATCGTGAGTGCCACCACCCTGTCACTGTCACTGTCACCTGTCACCTGTCCCTGTCCCCAAGTCTGGTGGGTCTCGGTTCCTTTTTGTTCTTTTGGGGTTTGGGGACATCGTCTGGTGGGTCTGAGGGACATTGGGAGTGCCACCACCCTGTCACTGTCACCTGTCACTGTCACCTGTCACTGTCATCTGTCCCTTGTCCTCTGTCCTTTGTCCTCTGTCTTTGTCATCAAATCTGGCGGTTTTGGTTCCTTTTCGTTCTTTTGGGGTTTGGGGACATCGTCTGGTGGCTTCGATGGCCTCGTGAGTGACACCAACTTGTCACTGTCACTGTCACTGTCACTTGTCATCTGTCCTTTGTCATCTGTCATCTGTCCCCTGTCCCCACGTCTGGTGGGTCTTGGTTCCTTTTCGTTCTTTTGGGGTTTCTTTTCGTTCTTTTGGGGTTTCTTTTCGTTCTTTTGGGGTTTGGGGACATTGTGAGTGCCACCACCCTGTCACTGTCACCTGGGCATGTCACCTGTCACCTGTCACCTGTCACTTGGCCTCTGTCATCTGTCCTTTGTCATCTGTCCCTTGTCCTCTGTCCCTGTCCCCAAGTCTGGTGGGTCTCGGCTCCTTTTTGTTCTTTTGGGGTTTGGGGACATCCTGAGTGCCACCAACCTGTCACTGTCACCTGTCACCTGTCACTGTCACCTGTCACTGTCACCTGTCCCCAAGTCTGGTGGGTCTCGGTTCCTTTTCGTTCTTTTGGGGTTTGGGGACATCGTCTGGTGGGTCTGAGGGACATCGTGAGTGCCACCAACCTGTCACTGTCACCTGTCACCTGTCACTGTCACCTGTCACCTGTCCCCACATCTGGTGGATCTGGGCTCAGATCCCAAATAAGGCTGAAGATCCCAACCCAGGATGGAGATCCCAAACCAGGATGGAGATCCCAAACCAGGATGGAGATCCCAACCCAGGATGGAGATCCCAAACCAGGATGGAGATCCCAACCCAGGATGGTCCCAAATGTGGGTGAAGATCCCAAATGAGGATGGAGATCCCAAACCAGGATGGAGATCCCAAACCAGGATGGAGATCCCAAACCAGGATGGAGATCCCAACCCAGGATGGAGATCCCAAATGAGGATGGAGATCCCAAACCAGGATGAAGATCCCAAACCAGGATGGAGATCCCAACCCAGGATGGAGATCCCAAACCAGGATGGAGATCCCAACCCAGGATGGAGATCCCAACCCAGGATGGAGATCCCAAACCAGGATGGAGATCCCAACCCAGGATGGAGATCCCAAACCAGGATGGAGATCCCAAATGTGGATGGAGATCCCAGACCAGGATGAAGATCCCAACCCAGGATGGAGATCCCAAACCAGGATGGAGATCCCAACCCAGGATGGAGATCCCAAATGTGGGTGAAGATCCCAAACCAGGATGGAGATCCCAAACCAGGATGGTCCCAAACCAGGATGGAGATCCCAAATGTGGGTGAAGATCCCAAATGTGGGTGAAGATCCCAAATTTTGGTGGAGATCCCAAACCAGGATGGAGATCCCAAATGAGGGTGGAGATCCCAAACCAGGATGGAGATCCCAAATGAGGATGAAGATCCCAAATCTGGATGAAGATCCATGACCGTGTCCCAGCGTTCCCGGAGGATTGTCCACCACGTGGTGGGATTTGGGATCTCCTGGAAGGAACCTCCTGGTGGGATTTGGGATCTCCTGGAAGAACCGTCGTGGTGGGATTTGGGATCTCCTGGAAGAACCGTCGTGGTGGGATTTGGGATCTCCTGGAAGGAGCCTCGTGGTGGGATTTGGGATCTCCTGAAGGAACCTCCTGGTGGGATTTGGGATCTCCTGGAAGGATCCTCGTGGTGGGATTTGGGATCTCCTGAAGGATCCTCGTGGTGGGATTTGGGATCTCCTGGAAGGAACCTCGTGGTGGGATTTGGGATCTCCTGAAGGAACCTCATGGTGGGATTTGGGATCTCCTGGAAGAAACCTCCTGGTGGGATTTGGGATCTCCTGGAAGAACCATTGTGGTGGGATTTGGGATCTCCTGGAAGGAACCTCCTGGTGGGATTTGGGATCTCCTGGAAGGAACCTCGTGGTGGGATTTGGGATCTCCTGAAGGAACATCCTGGTGGGATTTGGGATCTCCTGAAGGAACCTCATGGTGGAATTTGGGATCTCCTGGAAGGATCCTCATGGTGGGATTTGGGGTCTCCTGGAAGGATCCTCATGGTGGGATTTGGGATCTCCTGGAAGGATCCTCGTGGTGGGATTTGGGATCTCCTGGAAGGAGCCTCCTGGTGGGATTTGGGATCTCCTGAAGGAACCTCATGGTGGAATTTGGGATCTCCTGGAAGGATCCTCGTGGTGGGATTTGGGATCTCCTGGAAGGATCCTCCTGGTGGGATTTGGGATCTCCTGGAAGGATCCTCGTGGTGGGATTTGGGATCTCCTGGAAGGAGCCTCGTGGTGGGATTTGGGATCTCCTGAAGGATCCTCGTGGTGGGATTTGGGATCTCCTGGAAGGAACGTTATGGTGGGATTTGGGATCTCCTGGAAGGATCCTCCTGGTGGGATTTGGGATCTCCTGAAGGATCCTCCTGGTGGGATTTGGGACTTCCTGGAAGGAGCCTCCTGGTGGGATTTGGGATCTCCTGAAGGATCCTCCTGGTGGGATTTGGGATCTCCTGGAAGGAACCTCATGGTGGGATTTGGGATCTCCTGAAGGATCCTCGTGGTGGGATTTGGGATCTCCTGAAGGAGCCTCGTGGTGGGATTTGGGATCTCCTGGAAGGAACCTCGTGGTGGGATTTGGGATCTCCTGGAAGGAGCCTCGTGGTGGGATTTGGGATCTCCTGGAAGGAGCCTCGTGGTGGGATTTGGGATCTCCTGAAGGATCCTCCTGGTGGGATTTGGGATCTCCTGAAGGAGCCTCGTGGTGGGATTTGGGATCTCCTGAAGGAACCTCCTGGTGGGATTTGGGATCTCCTGGAAGGATCCTCGTGGTGGGATTTGGGATCTCCTGGAAGGAACCTCGTGGTGGGATTTGGGATCTCCTGGAAGGAGCCTCGTGGTGGGATTTGGGATCTCCTGGAAGGAGCCTCGTGGTGGGATTTGGGATCTCCTGAAGGATCCTCCTGGTGGGATTTGGGATCTCCTGAAGGATCCTCGTGGTGGGATTTGGGATCTCCTGGAAGGAACGTCCTGGTGGGATTTGGGATCTCCTGGAAGGAACCTCATGGTGGGATTTGGGATCTCCTGGAAGGACCCTCGTGGTGGGATTTGGGATCTCCTGAAGGAACCTCCTGGTGGGATTTGGGATCTCCTGGAAGGAAGCTCGTGGTGGGATTTGGGATCTCCTGAAGGATCCTCGTGGTGGGATTTGGGATCTCCTGAAGGAACCTCATGGTGGGATTTGGGATCTCCTGAAGGATCCTCGTGGTGGGATTTGGGATCTCCTGAGGTTCTGGGCTGGAAGGAACCTCCTGGTGGGATTTGGGATCTCCTGGAAGGAACCTCGTGGTGGGATTTGGGATCTCCTGAAGGAACCTCGTGATGGGATTTGGGATCTCCTGGGAGGAACGTCGTGGTGGGATTTGGGATCTCCTGGAAGGATCCTCCTGGTGGGATTTGGGATCTCCTGGAAGGAACCTCCTGGTGGGATTTGGGATCTCCTGGAAGGAACCTCCTGGTGGGATTTGGGATCTCCTGGAAGGAGCCTCGTGGTGGGATTTGGGATCTCCTGGAAGGAGCCTCGTGGTGGGATTTGGGATCTCCTGGAAGGAGCCTCGTGGTGGGATTTGGGATCTCCTGAAGGAACCTCCTGGTGGGATTTGGGATCTCCTGTAAGAACCGTCGTGGTGGGATTTGGGATCTTCTGGAATGAACCTCCTGGTGGGATTTGGGATCTCCTGGAAGGAACCTCCTGGTGGGATTTGGGATCTCCTGGAAGGAGCCTCGTGGTGGGATTTGGGATCTCCTGGAAGGAGCCTCGTGGTGGGATTTGGGATCTCCTGGAAGGAGCCTTGTGGTGGGATTTGGGATCTCCTGGAAGGAACCTCATGGTGGGATTTGGGATCTCCTGGAAGGAACCTCCTGGTGGGATTTGGGATCTCCTGAAGGAGCCTCCTGGTGGGATTTGGGATCTCCTGAAGGATCCTCGTGGTGGGATTTGGGATCTCCTGGAAGGAACCTCATGGTGGGATTTGGGATCTCCTGGAAGGAACCTCGTGGTGGGATTTGGGATCTCCTGGAAGGATCCTCCTGGTGGGATTTGGGATCTCCTGGAAGGATCCTCCTGGTGGGATTTGGGATCTCCTGGAAGGAACCTCATGGTGGGATTTGGGATCTCCTGGAAGGATCCTCGTGGTGGGATTTGGGGTCTCCTGGAAGGAGCCTCGTGGTGGGATTTGGGATCTCCTGGAAGGATCCTCGTGGTGGGATTTGGGATCTCCTGGAGGAACCTCATGGTGGGATTTGGGATCTCCTGAAGGATCCTCGTGGTGGGATTTGGGATCTCCTGGAAGGAACCTCATGGTGGGATTTGGGATCTCCTGAAGGATCCTCGTGGTGGGATTTGGGATCTCCTGGAAGGAACGTCCTGGTGGGATTTGGGATCTCCTGAAAGGATCCTCATGGTGGGATTTGGGATCTCCTGGAAGGAGCCTCCTGGTGGGATTTGGGGTCTCCTGGAAGGAGCCTCGTGGTGGGATTTGGGATCTCCTGGAAGGATCCTCGTGGTGGGATTTGGGATCTCCTGGAGGAACCTCATGGTGGGATTTGGGATCTCCTGAAGGATCCTCGTGGTGGGATTTGGGATCTCCTGGAAGGAACCTCATGGTGGGATTTGGGATCTCCTGGAAGGATCCTCCTGGTGGGATTTGGGATCTCCTGGAAGGAACCTCCTGGTGGGATTTGGGGTCTCCCGGAAGGAACCTCCTGGTGGGATTTGGGGTCTCCCGGAAGGAACCTCCTGGTGGGATTTGGGGTCTCCCGGAAGGAACCTCCTGGTGGGATATGGGATCTCCTGGAAGGAACGTCATGGTGGGAGTTTCCATGTCCAGCTTGGCCTGGAAAGGGATGGGATCCAACCATGGTGATTTTGGTGGCACCAAAAATGGAGTTTCCATGTCCATGTCCAGCTTGGAAGTGGATGAGATCCCACCTCCATCCACCATCTTGTCCCACCTCCTTCCACCATCTTGTCCCACCTCCATCCTGTCCCACCTCCATCCTCCATCTTGTCCCACCTCTTTCCACCATCTTGGTGTCACCTTTGGGTCACTTTGGTGTCACTTTGGTGCCACCTTCTTGTCCCCTTTGGGTCACTTTGGTGCCACCTTCTTGTCCCCTTTGGGTCACTTTGGTGCCACCTTTGGGTCACTTTGGTGTCACCTTTGGGTCACTTTGTGTCACCTTTGTATCACCTTTGGTGTCACCTTTGGGTCACTTTTGTGTCCCCTTGGGGTCCCCTTGGTTCCACCTTTGGGGTCACTTTGGGGTCACCTTTGGGTCACCTTTGGGTCACTTTCGGGTTAATTTGGGGTCACCTTTTGGTCACTTTGGTGTCACTTTTTGGGTCAACTTTGGGGTCACCTTTGGGTCACTTTGGGGTCACTTCTGGGTCACTTTGGGGTCACTTCTGCGTCACTTTGGGGTCACCTTTGGGTCACTTTGGGGTCACCTACTTCCATCATCTTGTCCCACATCCTTCCACCATCTTGTCCCACCTCCTTCCACCATCTTGTCCCACCTCCGTCCACCATCTTGTCCCACCTCCTTCCTTGGGTTGACCGTTGGGTCGACCATCGATTTGTCCATTGGGTTGTCCATTGGTTTGACCATTGAGTTGACCATTGTGTCGCCCATTGGGTCGACCATCGAGTCGTCCATTGGGTTGACCATTGCGTTGTCCATTGGGTTGTCCACTGGATCAACCATCGATTTGTCCATTGGGTTGTCCATTGGGTCGACCATTGGGTTGTCCATTGGGTCGACCATTGGGTTTTCTATTGGGTCGACCATTGGGTTGACCATTGGGTTGACCATCGAGTTGTCCATTGGGTTGTCCATTGGGTTGTCCATTGCATTGTCCATTTGGTTGATTGTTGGGTTGTCCATTGGTTCGACCATTGGGTTGTCCATTGAGTTCACCATTGGGTTGTCCAGTGGGTTGACCATTGAGTCGTCTATTGGTTTGACCATTGCGTTGACCATCGGGTTGACCATTGTGTTGTCCATTGGGTCGACCATCAATTTGTCCATTAGGTTGCCCATTGGGTCAACCATCGATTTGTCCATTGAGTTGTCCATTGGGTTGTCCATTGGGTTGTCCATTGGGTTGTCCATTGAGTTGTCCATTGGGTTTTCCATTGGGTTGACTGTTGGGTTGTCCATTGGGTTGTCCATTGAGTTGTCCATTGGGTTTTCCATTGGGTCAACCATCGATTTGTCCATTGGGTTGTCCATTGGGTTGACCATTGATTTGTCCATTGAGTTGATCTTTGGGTTTTCCATTGGATCGACCATCGATTTGTCCATTGGGTTGACCATTGGGTTGTCCATTGGGTTGTCCATTGGGTTGACCATTGGTTCGACCATCGGGTTGTCTATTGGGTTGACCCTTGGATTGTCCATTGGGTTGTCCATTGAGTTGTCCATTGGGTTGTCCATTGGGTCGACCATCCCTTTGTCCATTGGGTTGTCCATTGGGTTGACCATTGGGTTGACCATTGGATCGACCATTGGGTCGTCCATTGGGTCACCATCGATTTGTCCATTGGGTTGACCATCATTTGTCCATTGGGTTGACCATTGGGTTGACCATTGGGTTGTCCATTGAGTTATCCATTGAGTTGTCCATCGATTTGTCCATTGGGTTGACTGTTGGGTTGACCATTGGGTTGACCATTGTGTTGACCATTGGGTTTTCCATTGAGTTGACCATTGGGTTGACCATTGGGTTGACCATCGATTTGTCCATTGGGTTGTCCATTGGGTTGACCATCGATTTGTCCATTGGGTTGACAATCGGGTCGACCATTGGGTTGTCCATTGTGTTGTCCATTGGGTTGTCCATTGGGTTGACCATTGGGTTGACCATTGAGTTTTCCATTGGGTTGTCCATTGGGTTGACCATTGGGTCGACCATCGATTTGTCCATTGAGTCAACCATTGGGTTGACCATTGGGTTGACCATTGGGTTGTCCATTGAGTCGACCAGTGGATCGACCATTGTGTCGCCCATCGATTTGTCCATTGGGTTGTCCATTGGGTTTTCCATTGAGTTGTCCAATGGGTTGTCCATTGGGTTGTCCATTGGGTCGACCATCGATTTGACCATTGGGTTGTCCATTGGGTTGACCATTGGGTTGTCCATTGGGTTGTCCATTCGGTCGACCATTGGGTTGTCCATTGGGTTGACCATTGAGTTGACCATCGATTTGTCCATTGAGTTGCCCATTGGGTTGACCATTGGGTTGTCCATTGGGTTTTCCATTGGGTTTTCCATTGGGTCGACCATTGTTTTGTCCATCGAGTTGTCCATTGGGTCGACCATTGTTTTGTCCATCGGGTTGTCCATTGGGTTGTCCATTGGTTGTCCATTGGGTTGACCATTGAGTTGTCCATTGAGTTGACCATTGGGTTTACCATTGAGTTTACCATTGGGTTGTCCATCGGGTCAACCATCGGGTTGACCATTGGGTCGACCATCGATTTCTCCATTGGGTCGACCATTGGGTTGTCCATTGTGTTGTCCATTGGATTGTCCATTGGGTTCTCCATTGGGTCAACCATTGGGTCGACCATCGAGTTGTCCATTGCGTTCTCCATTGGGTTGTCCATTGGGTTGACCATTGGGTTGTCCATTGGGTTGACCATTGGGTCGACCATCGATTTCTCCATTGGGTCGACCATTGGGTTGTCCATTGGGTTGTCCATTAGGTTGACCATCGGGTTGCCCATCGAGTTGTCCATTGAGCTGGCCATTGAGTTGACCATTGGGTGGTCCATTGGGTTGTCCATTGGGTTGTCCATAGGGTTGTCCATTGAGTTGTCCATTGGGATGACCATTGGGTCAACCATCGATTTGTCCATTGCGTTGTCCATTGAGTTGTCCATTGGGTCGACCATTGGGTTGTCCATTGGGTTTTCCATTGGGTCAACCATTGCTTTATCCATTGGGTTGACCATTGGGTTGTCCATTGGTTTGACCATTGCATTGACCATTCGGTTGTCCATTGAGTTGACCATTGGGTTGACCATTGGGTCGACCATTGGGTTGACCATTGAGTTCACCATTGGGTTTTCCATTGGGTTTTCCATTTGGTCGACCATTGGGTTGACCATCGATTTGTCCATTGAGTCGTCCATTGGGTTGTCCATTGGGTTGACCATTGGGTTGACTTTTGGGTCAACCATCAGGTTGACCATGGAGTTGACCCTTGTGTTGACCATTGGCTCACCAACCCCCTTCCACCCCCTCAGATCTGCCTTCTGGAGTGCGAAGGCCGCGCCGTGCCGCGCGCCACATGGGAGCTCTGTGCCGCCTCCTCCCGCCCGGCGCCGCGCCCGCGCCGCATCCCCTCCCCCGTGTGGCCACCGGGCGACTCCACACCATCCACCCACACCTCAGAAGACGACCTCCAAGCCGATGAGGACATTTCCCGACGGCCGTCGGCGCCGCCGTCGTCGAAGGAAGTGCAGAAACGCTACGGCGGCTTCATCGGCGTCCGCAAGTCGGCGCGGAAGTGGAACAACCAGAAGAGGTTCAGCCAGTTCCTGCGGCAGTACCTCGGCATGGCGCCGCGCTCCAGTGAGTACGGCGGCCGCCACGGTGACGCCGATGACATCTGAGCGGGTTCCTCGAGGTGACGTCACCGCCGTTGTTGTCCCGCGGGCGCCGTCGCCGAGAGAAAGCGATCGGAGAGAAAAATAAAGCACGGCGCGGAAATGGCGGCGCCGGGAGAGGGAGGGACGGCACCGGGATGGTGGTGGGCAGATCTGGGGCACCTTCGGGGGCATCTTTGGGGGCATCTTTGGGGTCACCTTCATGGTCGCCTTCGGGGTCACCTTCAAAGTTGCCTTTGGGGTCACCTTCGTGGTCACCTTTGGGGCATCTTCGGGGGCAAACTTGTGGTCACCTTTCAGGTCACCTTTGGGGGCATCTTTGAGGGCACCTTTGGGGGCATCTTTGGAGTCATCTTTGAGGTCACCCTTGGAGTCACCTTGGGGACACCTTCAGGGTCACCCTTGGGGTCACCCCAGGGGTCAGCTTTGGGGTAACTCTCATGGTCACCCCTGGGGGCACCTTTGAGGGCATCTTTGGGGTCACCCTTGGGGTCACCTTTGGGGTCACCCTTGTGGTCACCTTTGGGGTCACCTTTGAGGGCATCTTTGGGGGCATCTTTGGGGGCACCTTCAGGGAGAACCCTGTGGTCACCTTTGGGGGCATCTTTGGGGTCACCTTTGATGGCATCTTTGGTGTCACCCTCATGGTCACCCCAGGGATCACCCTTGTGGTCACCTGTGAAGTCATCCTTGGTGTCACCCTCATGGTCACCCTTGGGGGCACCTTTGGGGGCATCTTTGAGGTCACCTTTGAAGTCACCTTTAAGGTCACCTTTGGGGGCATCTTTGAGGTCACCTTTGGGGTCACCTTTGGGGTCATCTTTGAGGGCATCTTTGGGGTCACCTTTGGGGTCACCTTTGGGGGCATCTTTGAAGTCACCTTTGAAGTCACCTTTGAGGTCACCTTTGGGGGCATCTTTGATGGCATTTTTGGGGTCATCCTCATGGTCACCTTTGGGGTCACCTTCAAAGTTGCCTTTGGGGTCACCTTCGTGGTCACCTTCGGGGACAACCCTGTGGTCACCTTTGATGGCATCTTTGGGGTCACCCTTGGGGTCACCCCAGGGATCAACTTAGGGGTCACCTTTGGGGGCATCTTTGGGGGCATCTCTGGGGGCAACATTGAGTCACCTTCGTGGTCACCTTTGGGGGCATCTTTGGTGTCACCCTTGGAGTCACCCTTGTGGTCACCCTTGTGGGCACCTTCAGGGTCACCTTTGGGGACACTTTGGGGCTGTCTTTGGGGTCACCCTTGGGGTCACCTTCAAAGTTGCCTTTGGGGTCACCCTTATGGTCATCTTTGGGGTCACCTTTGAGGGCAACTTTGGGGTCACCTTTGATGGCATCTTTGGTGTCACCCTCATGGTCACTCTTGGGGTCACCTTTGGGGGCAACTTTGGGGTCACCCTTGGGGTCACCTGTGAGGTCACCTGCGGGGTCACCCTCATGGTCACCCATGTGGTCACCTTCAGGGTCACCTTTGGGGTCACCTTTGGGGTCACTCTCATGGTCACCTTTGGGGTCACCCTTGGGGTCACCCTCATGGTCGCCCACATGGTCACCCTTGGGGTCACCTCCAAAGTTGCCTTTGGGGTCACCTTCGTGGTCACCCCTGGGGTCACCTTTGGGGGCATCTTTGAGGTCACCTGTGAGGTCACCCTCATGGTTACCCTTGTGAGCACCTTCAGGGTCACCTTTAGGGGCACTTTGGGGTTGTCCTTGGGGTCACCCTTGGGGTCACCCTTGGGGTCACCTTCAAAGTTGCCTTTGGGGTCACCCTTACGGTCAGCTTTGGGGTCACCCTTGTGGTCGCCCTTGTGGTCACTTTTTGGGGTCACCTTGGGGGCACCTTCAAGGTCACCCTTGGGGTCACCTGTGAAGTCACCCTTGGGGTCACCCTCATGGTCACCCTTGTGGGCATCTTTGGGGGTAGCTTTGATGGCATCTTTGGGGTCACCTTTGAAGTCACCTTTGAGGTCACCTTTGGGGGCATCTTTGGGGACACCTTTGAGGTCACCTTTGGGGTCACTCTCATGGTCACCTTTGAGGTCACCTTTGGGGGCATCTTTGGGGGCACCTTTGAGGTCACCTTTGATGGCATCTTTGGGGTCACCTTCATGGTCGCCTTTGGGGTCACCTTCAAAGTTGCCTTTGGGGTCACCTTCGTGGTCACCTTTGGGGCATCTTCAGGGACAAACTTGTGGTCACCTTTGGGGTCACCTTTGAGGGCACCTTTGGGGTCACCCTTGTGGACACCTTTGGGGTCAACTTTTAGGGTCACCTTTGGGGTCACCTTCAAGGTCACCCTCGTGGTCACCTTTGGGTCACTTTGGTGCCACCTTTGGGTCACTTTGGTGCCACCTTTGGGTCACTTTGGTGCCACCTTTGGGTCACTTTGGGTCACTTTGGGGTCACCTTTGGGTCACTTTGGTGCCACCTTTGGGTCACTTTGGGGCCACTTTGGTGCCACCTTTGGGTCACTTTGGTGCCACCTTTGGGTCACTTTGGGTCACTTTGGGGTCACCTTTGGGCCTCTTTGGTGTCACCTTTGGGGTCACTTTGGTGTCACCTTTGGGTCACTTTGGTGCCACCTTTGGGTCACTTTGGTACCACCTTTGGGTCACTTTTGGGTCACTTTGGTGTCACTTTCGTGTCACTTTGGTGCCACCTTTGGGTCACTTTTTTGTCACCTTTGGGTCACTTTGGTGTCACCTTTGGGTCACTTTTGGGTCACTTTGGTGCCACCTTTGGGTCACTTTTTTGGTCACTTTGGTGCCACCTTTGGGTCACTTTTGGGTCCTCTTTTGGTCACTTTCGGGTCACCTTTTGGTCACTTTGGTGTCACCTTTGGGTCACTTTTGGTGTCACTTTGGTGCCACCCTTGGTCACTTCCGGGTCACTTTGGTGTCACCTTTGGGTCACTTCGGTGTCACCTTTGGGGTCACTTTTGTGTCACTTTGGTGTCACCTTTGGGTCACTTTGGTGTCACTTTGGGTCACCTTTGGGTCACTTTGGTGTCACTTTGGGTCACCTTTGGGTCACTTTGGTGTCACTTTGGTGTCACCTTTGGGTCACTTTGGTGCCACCTTTGGGTCACTTTGGTGTCACTTTGGGTCACCTTTGGGTCACTTTGGTGTCACTTTGGGTCACCTTTGGGTCACTTTGGTGTCACTTTGGTGCCACCTTTGGTGTCACCTTTGGGTCACTTTGGTGTCACTTTTGGGGTCACTTTGGGGTCACTTTTGTGTCACCTTTGGGTCACTTTGGTGCCACCCTTTGGTCACTTTGGTGCCACCTTTGGGTCACTTTGGTGTCACTTTGGGTCACCTTTGGGTCACTTTGGTGTCACTTTGGGTCACCTTTGGGTCACTTTGGTGTCACTTTGGTGCCACCTTTGGTGTCACCTTTGGGTCACTTTGGTGTCACTTTTGGGGTCACTTTGGGGTCACTTTTGTGTCACCTTTGGGTCACTTTGGTGCCACCCTTTGGTCACTTTGGTGCCACCTTTGGGTCACTTTGGTGTCACTTTGGGTCACTTTGGTGTCACTTTGGTGTCACCTTTGGGTCACTTTGGTGTCACCTTTGTGTCACCTTTTGGTCACTTTGGTGTCACCTTTGGGTCACTTTGGTGCCACCTTTGGGTCACTTTGGTGCCACCTTTGGGTCACTTTGGGGTCACTTTGGTGCCACCTTTGGGTCACTTTGGGGTCACTTTGGTGCCACCTTTGGGTCACTTTGGTGTCACCTTTGGGTCACTTTGGTGCCACCTTTGTGTCACCTTTGGGCCACTTTGGTGTCACCTTTGGGTCACTTTGGGGTCACCTTTGGGTCACTTTGGTGTCACCTTTGGGTCACCTTTGTGTCACTTTCGTGTCACTTTGGTGTCACCTTTGGGTCACTTTGGGGTCACTTTTTGGTGCCACCTTTGGGGTCACCTTTTGGTCACTTTTGTGTCACTTTTGTGTCACCTTTGGGTCACTTTGGTGTCACCTTTTGTGTCACCTTTGGGTCACTTTGGTGTCACCTTTGGTGTCACCTGTGGGTCACTTTGGTGTCACCTGTGGGTCACTTTGGTGTCACCTTTGGGTCACTTTGGGGTCACCTTTGGGTCACTTTGGGGTCACTTTGGTGCCACCTTTGGGTCACTTTGGTGCCACCTTTGGGTCACTTTGGGGTCACTTTGGGTCACCTTTGTGTCACCTTTGGGTCACTTTGGTGTCACCTTTGGGTCACTTTGGTGCCACCTTTGGGTCACTTTGGTGTCACTTTGGGTCACCTTTGGGTCACTTTGGTGTCACTTTGGGTCACCTTTGGGTCACTTTGGTGTCACTTTGGTGCCACCTTTGGTGTCACCTTTGGGTCACTTTGGTGTCACTTTTGGGGTCACTTTGGGGTCACTTTTGTGTCACCTTTGGGTCACTTTGGTGCCACCCTTTGGTCACTTTGGTGCCACCTTTGGGTCACTTTGGTGTCACTTTGGGTCACCTTTGGGTCACTTTGGTGTCACTTTGGGTCACCTTTGGGTCACTTTGGTGTCACTTTGGTGCCACCTTTGGTGTCACCTTTGGGTCACTTTGGTGTCACTTTTGGGGTCACTTTGGGGTCACTTTTGTGTCACCTTTGGGTCACTTTGGTGCCACCCTTTGGTCACTTTGGTGCCACCTTTGGGTCACTTTGGTGTCACTTTGGGTCACTTTGGTGTCACTTTGGTGTCACCTTTGGGTCACTTTGGTGTCACCTTTGTGTCACCTTTTGGTCACTTTGGTGTCACCTTTGGGTCACTTTGGTGCCACCTTTGGGTCACTTTGGTGCCACCTTTGGGTCACTTTGGGGTCACTTTGGTGCCACCTTTGGGTCACTTTGGGGTCACTTTGGTGCCACCTTTGGGTCACTTTGGTGTCACCTTTGGGTCACTTTGGTGCCACCTTTGTGTCACCTTTGGGCCACTTTGGTGTCACCTTTGGGTCACTTTGGGGTCACCTTTGGGTCACTTTGGTGTCACCTTTGGGTCACCTTTGTGTCACTTTCGTGTCACTTTGGTGTCACCTTTGGGTCACTTTGGGGTCACTTTTTGGTGCCACCTTTGGGGTCACCTTTTGGTCACTTTTGTGTCACTTTTGTGTCACCTTTGGGTCACTTTGGTGTCACCTTTTGTGTCACCTTTGGGTCACTTTGGTGTCACCTTTGGTGTCACCTGTGGGTCACTTTGGTGTCACCTGTGGGTCACTTTGGTGTCACCTTTGGGTCACTTTGGGGTCACCTTTGGGTCACTTTGGGGTCACTTTGGTGCCACCTTTGGGTCACTTTGGTGCCACCTTTGGGTCACTTTGGGGTCACTTTGGTGCCACTTTGTGTCACTTTGGTGCCACCTTTGGGGTCACTTTTGGGTCACTTTGGTGTCACCTTTGGGTCACTTTGGGGTCACCTTTGGGTCACCTTTGTGTCACCTTTGGGTCACCTTTGTGTCACTTTGGGGTCACCTTTGGGTCACTTTGGTGCCACCTTTTGGTCACTTTCGTGTCAACTTTGGGTCACCTTTGGGTCACTTTGGTGTCACTTTTGGGTCACCTTTGGGTCACTTTTGGTGCCACCCTTTTGTCCCTTGGGATCACTTTTGTGTCACCTTTGGGTCACTTTGGTGCCACCTTTGGGTCAACTTTGTGTCACCTTAGGTCACTTTTGGGTCCCTTTTGGTGTCACTTTTGGGTCACTTTGGGGTCACTTTGTGTCACTTTGGTGTCACCTTTGGGTCACTTTGGTGCCACCTTTGGGTCACTTTGGGGTCACCTTTGGTGCCACCTTTGGGTCACTTTGGTGCCACCTTTGGGTCACTTTGGTGCCACCTTTGGGTCACCTCTGGGTCACTTTGGTGTCACCTTTGGGTCACTTTGGGGTCACTTTGGTGCCACCTTTGGGTCACTTTGGTGCCACCTTTGGGTCACTTTGGTGCCACCTTTGGGTCACTTTGGGGTCACATTTTGGTCACTTTGGGGTCACCTTTGGGGTCACTTTGGGGTCACTTTGGGGTCACTTTGGTGTCACTTTTGTGTCACCTTTGGGTCACTTTGGTGCCACCTTTGGGTCACTTTGGTGTCACCTTTGGGTCACTTTTGTGTCACCTTTGTGTCACTTTGGGGTCACCTTTGGGTCACTTTTGTGTCACCTTTGGGTCACTTTGGTGTCACTTTGCCACGTCCGGTCGGGTTTGGTTCCCCCAAATTCAAAAATTTTGGGAAAAAAAATAATCAAAAATTCCAAAGAAAATCGGGAAATTTTTAATTTTTAAAAAATTTAATTAATAAAAAATAATTAAAAAAATTTAATTTTTAGTTTTTATAGAATAAAATCTAAAAGGATTTAAATTCCCAAGAGAATTTGGAAATAAAGAGGAAAATCCAATTAAAATTTAAATTTTTTGGGGTGAAAATGAAATAAAAATTAGAATTTCATGGCAGAAAAATCAAATAAAAATTAGAATTTCGTTTTAATATAATAATTTAATTTATTTAATGTAAATAAGTTCAAGAGGATTAAAAAGAGGGAGGAGAAATGAAAAATATTTTAAAAAAAGAGATTAAAAATGAAATTTTTTTTGAGGAAATTTTGGAAATATTTCAGAGGAAAAAATCGGTTAAAAAGAGGAAAAATGAAATTATTTTTTAAAAATTAAAAAGAAATTGAATAAATGAAAGAAAAGAAATGAAAGAATAAAAAAATTAAAAAATAAAAAGAAAGGAAATTAAATTAAAAGAAAATAAATAAATTCAATTAAGAGGAAAAAGTTAAAAGAAAATAAATCAAATAAATAAAATAAAAAAAAATTTAATTTAATTTGAAAATTGAATTAAATTTTAGAAATTAAATTAAACTAAAAAACAAAAATTAATAAAGAGAAAAATTAAAATTATATTTAAATAGTTAATATTTAATAAAATAAAAATTAAATCAATATCGAGAAATGAAAAGAAAAATAAATTCAAATATAAAAGAAATGAAAATAAATAAAATAAAGTAAAAAGAAAGGAAATTAAATTAAAAGAAAATAAGTAAAACAAACAAAAATAAATTAAATTAAAAGAAAAGTTAATAAAAGAAATAAAAAGAAAATAATTGAAATAACAAAAATCTATAAATAGAAAATAAAGAAAAATAAAAATATAGGAAAATGAAAATAAATAAAAATGAAAATATAGGAAAATGAAAATAAAGAAAAATGAAAATAAAGAAAAATTAAAATAAAGAAAAATTAAAATAAATTAAAATGAAAAAATATAGAAATTATATAAGAAGAAAATAAAATAAATTAAAATAAAATAAAAAGAAATTAAATGTAAATAAAATAAAAATAAATAAATTCAAATAAAAGACTGAAAATAAAAACAGCAAAATAAAGAAAAATGGAAATAAAACAAAATTAAAATTAAATAAATGAAAATAAAAAGAAAATGTCAGGAGCCATTCCCGAGGAGATCCCCAAAATTCCCAAATAATTCCCAAAATTCCCAAATAATTCCCAAAATTCCCAAAGAATTCACAAATAATTCCCAAAATTCCCAAAAAATTCCCAAATAATTCCCCAAACATTCCCAAATAAATCCCAAATAATTTACAAATAATCCCCAAATAATTCCCAAAATTTCAAAAAAATTTCCAAAAATTCCCAAAAAATTCCCAAAAAATTCCCAAGTAATTCACAAACAATTCCCAAATAATTCCCAGATAATTCCCAAAATTCCCAAAAAATTCCCAAAAAATTCCCAAATAATTCGCAAATAATTAAAAAAATTCCCAAAAAATTCCCAAATAATTCCTAAAAAATTTCCAAAATTTGCAAATAATTCTCAAATAATTTCGAAAATTCAAAAAAAATTCCCAAAAAATCCCGAAATACTTCCCAAAAAATTCCCCAAAAATTCCCAAATAATTCGCAAATAATTCTCAAATAATTCCCAAAAAATTCCCCAAAAATTCCTAAATAATTCGCAAACAATTCCCAAATAATTCCCAAAATTCCCAAATAATTTGCAAATAATTCGCAAATTCCCAAATAATTCCTAAATATTTCTGAATAATTCCCAAATAATTCCAAAATATTTCTGAATAATTCTTAAATAATCCCGAAATAATTCCCAAAATTCCCAAATAATTCCCAAATAATTCCCAAATAATTCCCAAATACTTCCCAAATAATTCCCAAATAATTCCCAAAATTCCGAAATAATCCCAAATAATTCCCCAAATTCCCAAATAATTCCCAAAATCCCCAAATTATTCCCCAAATTCCCAAGTAATTCCCCAAATTCCCATTTTGGCTGTTGCTGCCCCCCCGTTTCTGATTTTTGGGAATTTTCCGATTTTGTCACTTTTTCACCCAAACTGAACCAAACCCGCCCGGACCCGCTGCCGCTTTTTACATTTTCCCTTTTTTTCCCCCTTTTTTTCACTTTTATTTCCATTTTATTCCCATTTTTTTCACTTTTATTCCCATTTTATTTCCATTTTTCTCCCATTTTATTTCCTTTTTATTCCCATTTTTTTCACTTTTATTTCCATTTTATTTCCATTTTCCCCCTTTTATTATTTCCCTTTTTTCCCTTTTATTTCCCTTTTTTCCCTTTTATTTCCTTTCTATTTCCCTTTTATTTCCCTT
This sequence comes from Taeniopygia guttata, assembly GCF_048771995.1. Classification (NCBI taxonomy): domain Eukaryota; kingdom Metazoa; phylum Chordata; class Aves; order Passeriformes; family Estrildidae; genus Taeniopygia; species Taeniopygia guttata. The sequence goes on along the minus strand of NC_133027.1, from coordinate 1,936,997 downwards.
TTATTATTTCCCTTTTATTTCCATTTTATTTCCATTTTTTCACTTTTATTTCCATTTTTTTCCCATTTTTCCCTTTTATTATTTCCCTTTTATTCCCATTTTTTCACTTCTATTTCCATTTTATTTCCATTTTTCCCCTTTTATTATATCCATTTTATTTCCCTTTTTTTATTTCCCTTTTATTTCCCTTTTATTATTTCCATTTTGTTTCCATTTTTTTCTTTTATTATTCCCCTTTTATTTCCCTTTTTCCCTTTTATTCTTTCCCTTTTATTCCCCTTTTATTCCCCTTTTCCCTATTTTATTTCCATTTTATTTCCCCTTTTATTCCCATTTATTCCCCTTTTATTATTTCCATTTTATTTCTTTTTATTTCCCTTTTCCCATTTCCTTTTTATTCCCCTTCTATTTCCCTTTTATTGCCATTTTATTTCCCTTTTATTTCCATTTTATTCCCATTTTATTTCCCCCTTATATATTTCCATTTTTTTTCCCTTTAATTCCCATTTTTAACATTTATTCCCATTTCATTTTCCCCCCCTTTTTTCGCCTTCTATTTCCCTTTTATTCCCTTTATTTCCATTTTATTTCCCCTTTTCCCCCCTTTTATTTCCCTTTTATTCCCATTTGATTTCCATTTTATTTCCCTTTTATTATTTCCATTTTATTTCAATTTATTCCCCTTTTATTCCCCTTTTTTTCCACTTTTATTTCCATTTTATTCCCATTTTTTCACTTTTATTTCCATTATATTTCCCTTTTATTTCCCTTTTTTCTTTTTATTCCCGTTTTTTCCCTTTTATTTCCATTTTATTTCCATTTTATTTCCCTTTTTTCCCCTTTTATTTCCATTTTTCCCCTTTAATTATTTCCCTTTCATTTTCCTTTTATTCCCATTTAATTCCCATTTATTTTCCTTTTTCCCCCTTTTATTTCCTTTCTATTTCCCGTTTATTGCCTTTCTATTCCCATTTTTTCACTTTTATTTCCTTTTATTTCCCTTTTATTCCCATTTTTACCATTTATTCCCATTTCATTTTATTTCCTTTTTCCCCTTTAATTTCCCTTTTATTTCCTTTTTATTTCCCTTCTTTTCCCCTTTTATTTCCATTTTCTCCCCCTTTTATTCCCCTTTTATTTCCCCTTTATTTCCATTTTAAACATTTATTTCGCTTCTATTTCCCCTTTATTTCCATTTCCCCTCCTGTCATCTTATTTCCATTTAATTTCCATTTAATTTCCATTTAATTTCCATTTATTTCCCTTTTATTCCCCTTTTATTTCCCTTTTATTTCCCTTTTCCCCTTTTATTTTACAATTTCTTTATTTCCCCCATTATTTTATTTTTTTCTGAATTTCCCCCACACATTTTATATTTTACATTTTATATTTTATATTCTATATTTTATATTTTATATTCTATATTTTATATTTTACATTTTATATTTTATATTATTTTATATTTTTAAATTTTTATTTTCTATTTTATTTATTCCCCCTCCCCTTCCCCACCTTATTTTTTTTTAATTTCCCCCAGGTTATTTTGGTTTTTTTTTTCATCTTCCCCTCATTAGTTTGCCATTTTCCCCACACATTATTTTATATTTTATATTTTTTATTTCCCCCTTCCCTCCCCCACCTTATTTTGTACTTATTTTCCCCACATTATTTTATATTATTTTTATTTTCCCCCAAATTATTTTCTATTTTTTTAATTTTCCCCACATTATTTTATATTTTTTAATTTTTCACCAAATATTTTAATTTTTTAAAAATTTTTCACCCAAAAATTTAATGTTTTAAATTTTTTCACCCCATTAATTTCAATTTTTAAAAATTTTTAACCCAATAATTTAATTTTTTAAATTTCCCACCAATAATTTCAATTTTTAAAAATTTTCACCCAATAATTTCAAATTTTAAAAATTTGTAACCCAATATTTTAATTTTTTTAAATTTCCCCCAATCATTTAAATTTTTTTAAATTTTTCACCCCATTATTTTGATTTTATAAATTTTTCACCCCATTATTTTATATTATTGTTATTTTCCCCAAATTATTTAATTTTTTTATTTTCCCCCGCATTATTTTATATTTTTTAAATTTCCCCCTGCAATATTTTATTTTTTTTAATTTTTCACCCCAATAATTTTATTTTTTTAATTTTTCACCCAATATTTTAATTTTTAAAAAATTTTTCACCCAATAATTTAATTTTTTTTCATTTTTCACCCATTATTTTAATTTTTTTTAAAATTTCCCCTTCCCCCATTATTTTCTATTATTTTTATTTTTATTTGGTATTTTTCTTTCCCCCTTCCCTGCCGCACCTTTTTGTGTTTTATTTCTTTTCATTTTTCACCCCAATATTTTAATTTTTAAAAATTTTTAACCCAATAATTTGAATTTTTTTAATTTTTCACCCAATAATTAAAATTTTTTTTTAAATTTTCACCCCATTATTTAAATTTTTTTTCATTTTTCACCCAATAATTATAATTTTTAAAATTTTTCACTCAATAATTTATTTTTTTTTAAATTTCCCCCAATAATTTAAATTTTTTTAAATTTTCCACCCCAATAATTTATATATTTTTTAATTTTTCACTCCAATAATTTTAATTTTTTTAATTTTTCACCAAATAATTTTTTTATTTTTTATTTTTCACCCAATATTTTAATTTTTTTTGATTTCCCCCCAATAATTCCAATTGTTTTTTATTTTTCACCCAATATTTTATTTTTTTTTTTAATTTTCACCCAATATTTTTTTTTTTAATTTTCACCCAATAATTTAATTTTTTTTTAATTTTTCACCCAATAATTTAATTTTTTAAAAAATTTAACCCAATATTTTAATTTTTTTCAATTTTTCACCCAATAACTTAATTTTTTTAAATTATCCCCCAATAATTTAAATTTTTAAAAATTTTCCACCCCAATAATTTATATTTTTTAAATTTTTCACCCAGTAATTTTAATTTTTTTCCTAAATTTTCACCCCAGTATTTTAATTTTTTTTCATTTTTCACCTATTATTTCAAATTTTTTTTAAATTTCCCCTTTCCCCCATTTTTTTCTCCCATTATTTTATTTTTTATTTTCTATTTTTCTTTCCCCCTTCCCTCCCCGACCTTTTTGTGTTGTTTTTGTATTTTCCGCAGCGTTCCGGCACCGCCTCCAAGTGCGGCACCGCCAAAATTAACATTTCAACATTTCAACATTTCAACATTTCCGAATTTCCGAATTTCCGAATTTCCGAATTTCCGAATTTCCGAATTTCCGAATTTCCGAATTTCCGCCTCGGCCGACCCCAAAGTGCCGCTCCAAACGCCGAAAGCGCCAAAATCGACAAAAAAAATTAAAATAACACAAAGCGAAAAAAAGCAACAAAATATGAAAAAAAAGGGATAAAAAAGTGACAAAAAGTGATAAAAAAGTGACAAAAAAAGTGGCAAAAAAGTGACAAAAAAAGCGACCAAAAAGCGACAAAAAAAGTGACAAAAATTGCCAAAAAATCTTTGAAAAAAGGTCCAAAAATCGACAAAAAAAGTGACAAAAAAATCGCCAAAAAACTCCAAAAAAAGCTCCAAAAATTGAGAATAAAAGCGACAAAAATCTCAAAAAAAGTGCCAAAAATCTCCAAAGTGACAAAAATCGCCAAAAAATCTTCGAAAAAAGTGCCAAAAAAAATCGACAAAAATCTACAAAAAAGTGACAAAAATCTCCAAAAAATCTTTGAAAAAAGTGCCAAAAAAGCGCCAAAAATCTCCAAAAAAAGTGACAAAAAAAGCCAAAAAATTTTCAAAAAAGGCTCCAAAAATCGCCAAAGAAAGCGCCAAAAATCTCCAAAAAATGCGCTAAAAAAAGTGACAAAAATCTCCAAAAAAAGTGACAAAAATCGCCAAAAAAAGCGACAAAAAATCTCCAAAAAAAGCGACAAAAAACTCAAAAAAATCTTCAAAAAAAGCTCCAAAAATCTCCAAAAAAAGCGACAAAAAGTTCTAAAAAATCTTTGAAAAAATCGCCAAAAATCTCCAAACAAAGCGACAAAAATCTCCAAAAAAGTGCCAAAAAAATCGCCAAAAAGCGCCAAAAAAAGTGACAAAAAGTTCCAAAAAATCTCCAAAAAAACTCCAAAAAATCTTCGAAAAAAGCTCCAAAAATCGACAAAAAAAGCGACAAAAAAGCGAAAAAAAACTCCAAAAAAAGCTCCAAAAATCGAGAATAAAAGCGACAAAAATCTCCAAAAAAGTGCCAAAAAAAGCGACAAAAATCTCCAAAAAATGTGCCAAAAATCTCCAAAAAAAGCAACAAAAAATCTTCGAAAAAAGCGCCAAAAAAATCACCGAAAATCTCCAAAAAAAGTGATAAAAATCTCCAAAAAAAGCAACAAAAAATGCACCAAAAGAAGCGACAAAAATCTCCAAAAAAGCGACAAAAATCTCCAAAAAAAGCACCAAAAAATCTTCAAAAATCTCCAAAATATCTTCAAAAAAAGTCTCCAAAATCTCTGAAATCTCAAAAAAAAGCTCCAAAAAAAGCTCCAAAAAAGCTCAAAAAAAAGCGACAAAAATCTCAAAAAAATCTTCGAAAAAAGCACCAAAAAGAATCGCCAAAAAATCGCCAAAAATGCGCCAAAAATCTCCAAATAAATCTTCTAAAAAATCTTCGAAAAAAGCGCCAAAAAATCGCCAAAAATCTCCAAAAAATCGCCAAAAATCTCCAAAAGAAGCGACAAAAAAAGCTCCAAAAATCTCCAAAAAAAGCAACAAAAGTCTTTGAAAAAAGCGGCAAAAAAGCAACAAAAAATCTCTGAAAAATCTCCAAAATAATCTCCAAAGAAATCTCCGGAATCTCCAAAAATTTCCAAAAGCTCCAAAATTTCCGAAATGTCCAAAATTTCAAAAAGCTCCGAAAGCTCCGAAATCTCCAAAAAAATTCGCCAAAATATAAAAAAAAAAAATCTCTAAAGTTTCCAAAATCTCCAAAATTTGTAAAAATCTCCGGAAGCGCCAAAGTCGCCAGAAAATGGGAATTTTGGGCAAAAAAATGGGATTTTTGTGTTAAAAAATGGGATTTTGGGCAAAAAAAAAGCGGAATTTTTGTGTTAAAAAATGGGATTATTGGCAAAAAAAAATTTGGGGTTTTGGCCAAAAAATGGGATTTTTGTGTGAAAAAATGGGATTTTTATGTGAAAAAAATGGGAATTTTGACAAAAAATGGGATTTTTGTGTAAAAATTGTGATTTTTTGTCAAAGAAAAAAAAAAGAATTTTTGGCCCAAAAAATGGGATTTTTTTAGCAATAAATGGGATTTTTGTGTGGAAAAATTGGGGTTTTGGCCCAAAAAATTGGGATTTTTGTGTGAAAAAATGGGATTTTTGTATAAAAAAAGAAATTTTTTCAGGAAAAAATGGAATTATAAAAAAAAAAAAAAATTGAAATTTTTGCCCCTAAATTTGGAATTTTTTTCCTGAATAAAAAAGAAATTTTTTTTGCCAAAATCTTTGGAATTTTTACCCCCAAAATTCGTATTTTTTCCCCCAAAAAAGCAGAATTTTTTGCCGAAATCTTTGGAATTTTTGCCCCCAAAATTCGAAATTTTTTTCCCAAAAAAAGGAGAATTTTTCGCCAAAATATTTGGAATTTTTGCCCCCAAAATTCAAATTTTTTCCCCAAAAAAAAGCAGAATTTTTTTTTGAAATCTGTGAAATTTTTGCCAAAAAAGCCCCGAAGGAATTTTTGCCCAAAAAAAGGAGAATTTTGCCCCAAAAAAGGGAATTTTGGTGGATTTTGGGCCGTTGCGTCGGTGCCGTGCGGGACTGTAAATAGCCACAGGAATAAACCCAATTACGCTTTCTACGCTCAGAGTCACGAATTCGGGGAAACGGGAAAATTTGGGGGAAATGGGGGAAAATGGGGAAAAAGGGGAAAAAAGGGAAAAAATTGGGAAAAAAAAATGAGAAAAATGGGGTAAAAATGAGAAAAAATGAGGGAAAAGTGAGAAAAAATGAGGAAAAAACGAAAAAAAAGAGATAAAAAAGGAGAAAAATTTGGGGTAAAAATGGAGAAAAAAATAAAGTAAAAAAAGGGGGAAAAATAAAGAAAAAATGGGGGAAAAATGAGTAAAATTGGGGTAAAAATGAGAAAAAATGGAGTAAAAAAGGAGAAAAATGGGGGAAAATGAGAAAAATTTGAGGGAAAATGGGGAAAAATGGGGGAAAGAAGGAGAAAAAATGGGGTAAAAATGGAGGAAAAAATAAAGTAAAAAAGGGGGAAATGGGGTAAAAAAGGAGGAAAAAATGAGAAAAAATGGGGAAAAATGAGAAAAAATGGGGGAAAAAAGGAGAAAAAATGGGGGGAAAAAGGGGGAAAAATTGGGATAAAAAGGAGAAAAAATGAGGAAAAAGGGGGGAAAAATGAGAAAAAATGGGGTAAAAATGGAGAAAAAAATAAAGTAAAAAAAGGGGGAAAATGGGGGAAAATTTGGGATAAAAATGGAGTAAAAATGGAGAAAAAAATAAAGTAAAAAAGGGGGAAAATGGGGTAAAAAGGGGAAAAATAAAGAAAAATGGGTGGAAAATGAGGAAAATTGGGGTAAAAATAAGGAGAAAAAATGGGGTGAAAAGGGGAAAAAATTGGGATAAAAAGGAGAAAAATAGAGAAAAAATAAAGTAAAAAAGGAGAAAAAAAGGGGTAAAAATAAAGAAAAAATGGGGGAAGAAAGGGGAAAAATTGGGATAAAAAGGAGAAAAAATAAGGGAGAAATTGGGAAAAAAATTGGTTTAAAAGGGGGAATGGGGAAAAATGAGGAAAAATGGGGTGAAAATGAGAAAAAAAGGGGAAAAAGGAGAAAAAATGGGGGAAAAAAGAAGCAAAAATGGGGAAAAAATGAGGAAAAATGGGGGAAAAGGGGGGAAATGGGGTAAAAAAAGAAAAAATGGGGTAAAAAGGAGAAAAAATAGGGTAAAAAAGGGGAAAATTTGGGATAAAAAGGAGAAAAAAATAGAGAAAAAAATAAAGTAAAAAGGGAGGAAAAAAAGGGGTAAAAATAAAGAAAAAATGGGGGAAAAGGAGGAAAATGGGGGAAAAATGGGTGAAAAATAAAGTAAAAAAGGGGGAAAATGGGGTAAAAAAGGAGGAAAAAAGGGGAAAAATAAAGAAAAAATGGGGAAAAATGGGGGCAAAAAGGAGAAAAATCTGAGGGAAAATGGGAAAAATGAGAAAAAAATGGGGGAAAAAGGGGAAAATTTGGGTTAAAATTGGGGTAAAAATGGAGAAAAAATAAATTAAAAAACAGAAAAAATGGGGTAAAAAAGGAGAAAAAAAAAGGGGGAAAATAAAGAAAAATGGGGGGAAAATTTGGGAAAAAAGGAGAAAAAATGGGGGAAAATGGGGAAAAATGGGGGAAAATGAGGAAAAAATGGGGGGAAAAAGGAAAAAAATTGGGGGGAAATTGAGAAAAATGGCGGGAAAATAAAAAATGGTTTAAAAAGGGGAAAAAATGAGAAAAAAAATGGGAAAAATGCGGTAAAAAATCAGAAAAATTGGAGAAAAAATGGGGGGAAAATAGGGGAAAATGGGGTAAAAATGGAGAAAAAATTACAGTAAAAAAGGGGGGAAATGGGGTAAAAAAAGGAGGAAATAAAGGAGAAAAAAATGGGGGGAAAAGGAGAAAGATTTTGGATAAAAAGAGAAAAAATGGGGGGGAAAAGGAGAAAATTTGGGGGAAAAAATGAAGTAAAAAAGGGGGAAAATGGGGAAAAAAAGGAGAAAAATTTGGGGTAAAAATTGAGAAAAAATAAAGTAAAAAAGGGGGAAAATGGGGTAAAAAGGGAGGAAAAAATGAGAAAAAATGGGGGAAAATGGGGAAAAATGGGGAAAAAATGGGAAAAAATTGGGAAAAAAAGGTGGAAAAAATGGGGAAAAAAGGGGAAAATTTGGGAAAAAAAGGAGAAAAATTAAGGAAAAATGAGGAAAAAATGAGAAAAAATGGGGGGAAAATGGAGAAAAAATGGGGAAAAAAATTGGTTTTAAAGGGGGAAAATTGGGGAAAATGGGAAAAAATGGGGTAAAAAATGGAGAAAAAAAGAGAAAAAATGGGGGGGAAATTAGGAAAAAATGGGGGGAAAAGGGAAAAATTTGGGGAAAAAAAGGAGAAAAAATGAGGAAAAAAGGAGAAAAAAATGGAGAAAAATGGGGGAAAATTGGAGAAAAAATAAAGTGAAAAAAGGGGAAATGGGGTAAAAAAGGAGGAAAAAATGAGAAAAAATGGGGGAAAATGAGAAAAATTTGGGTTAAAAAGGAGGAAAAATAGGGGGGAAAATGAGAAAAAATGGGGCAAAAAAGGAGAAAAATTGGGGGAAAATGAGGAAAAATGGGGGAAATGGGGAAAAATTTGGGATAAAAATGAGAAAAAATGAGGAAAAAATGGGGTAAAAATAGAGAAAAAAGTAAAGTAAAAAAAGGGGTAAAATGAGGGAAAAAAGGAGGGAAAAAAGGGTAAAAATAAAGAAAAAATGGGGGAAAAAAGGAAAAATTTGGTAAAAAAAGGAGAAAAAATGGGGGGAAAAAAGAGAAAAAATGGGGTAAAAAGGAGAAAAAATACAGAAAAAAAATAAAGTAAAAAAGGGGAAAATGGGGTGAAAAAATGAGGAAAAAAAGGAGAAAAAATGGGGGAAAAATGAGAAAAAATTGGGGAAAAAGGGAAAAAATTGGGAAAAAAACGGGGGAAAAATGAGAAAAAATGGGGGAAAAAAGGAGAAAATTTAGGGTAAAAATGGAGAAAAAAATAAAGTAAAAAAGGGGGAAAATGGGGTAAAAAAGGAGAAAAAAAGGGGGAAAATAAAGAAAAATGGGGGAAAAAATGGGAAAAAATTGGGAAAAAAAGGAGAAAAAATGGGGGGAAAAATGGGGGAAAAATGGAGAAAAAATGTGGGGAAAATGAGAAAAAAATGGGGGGAAAAGTAGAAAATTTGGGGTAAAAATGGAGAAAAAAATAAAGTAAAAACAGGGGGAAATGGGGTAAAAAAGGAGGAAAAAAAGAGGGGGAAAATAAAGAAAAATGGGGGAAAAAAGGAAAAATTTGGGGAAGAAAGGAGAAAAAATGGGGGGAAAATGGGGAAAAATGGGGAAAAATGAGAAAAAAATGGGGTTAAAAGGAGAAAAAATAGAGAAAAAATAAAGTAAAAAAAGGGGGGAAATAGGGTAAAAAAGGAGGAAAAAAAAGGAGAAAAAATGAGGAAAAATGAGGAGAAAATGGGCTAAAAATGGAGAAAAAAATAAAGCAAAATAGGGGGAAAATGGGGGAAAAATAAAGAAAAAATAGGGGAAAATAAGGAAAAAATGGGGTTAAAAAGGAAAAAAATGAGGGGAAAATGGGGTAAAAAGGGGAAAAATGGGGGAAATGAGAAAAAATGGGGAAAATGGGGAAAATAAGGAAAAATGGGAGGAAAAACGAGAAAAAATTGGATAACTATGGGGGAAAATTTGGGATAAAAAGGAGAAAAAATGCGCTGAAAAAGTGAAAAAATTGGGGTAAAAAATCAGAAAAATGTGGAAAAAATGGGGGGAAAATGAGAAAAATTTGGGTTAAAAGGAGGAAAAATAGGGGGGAAATGAGAAAAAATGGGGGAAAAAAGGAGAAAAAATGGGGGGAAAAGGAGAAAAATTTGAGGGAAAATGGGAAAAAATGGGGGAAAAAGGGGGAAAATTTGGGTTAAAAAGGAGGAAAAATGGGGGAAAAGATGAAGACAAAATGGGGGGAAAATAAAGAAAAAATAGAGAAAAAATAAAGTAAAAAAGGGGGAAAATGGGGTAAAAAAGGAGGAAAAAAAGGAGACAAAATGAGGGAAAAAAGGAGAAAAAATGAGGCAAAAATGGGGGAAAATAGAGTAAAAATGGAGAAAAAAATAAAATAAAAAAAGGGGAAAATGGGGTAAAAAAGGAGGAAAATAAAGAAAAAATGGGGGGAAATGAGGAAAAATGGGGGAAAAAAGGTGAAAAAATGGGGGGAAAAGGGGAAAATTTGGGTTAAAAAGGAGGAAAATTGGGGTAAAAATTGAGAAAAAAAATGGGGTAAAAAAGAAGAAAAAATGGGAGAAAATGAGGAAAAATGGGGGGAAAAAGAAGGAAAAATGGGGGGAAATGGGGAAAAATTTGGGGTAAAAATGGAGAAAAAATAAAGTAAAAAACTGGAAAAATGGGGTAAAAAAGGGGAAAAATAAAGAAAAAATAAGGAAAAAATGGGAGAAGAAAGGGGAAAAAATTGGGATAAAAAGGAGAAAAAATGAGGAAAGAAGGAGGAAAAATGGGGGAAAATGGAGAAAAAATATGGGGAAATTGTGAAAAAATTGGGGGAAAATAAAAAATGGTTTAAAAAGGGGAAAAATGAGAAAAAAAATGGGGAAAATGGGGTAAAAAATCAGAAAAATTGGAGAAAAAAGGGGGAAAATGAAGAAAAAATGGAGTAAAAATAAAGAAAAAATAAAGTAAAAAAGGGGAGAAATGGAGGAAAAAGGAGGAAAAAATGGGGAAAAATGGGGGGAAAAAAGGAGAAAATTTTGAGGGAAAATGGGGAAAAATGGGGGGAAAATGGGGAAAATTTGGGTTAAAAAGGGGGAAAATGGGGGGAAATGAAGAAAAAAATAAAGTAAAAAAGGGGGAAAATGGGGTAAAAAAGGAGAAAAAAGGGGAAAAACTAAAGAAAAAATGGGGGGAAATGAAGAAAAAATGGGGAAAAAAAGTGGAATAATGGGGTAAAAAATCGAGAAAAAAATGGGGGAAAAAAGAAAAAGTGGGGGAAAAAGGAGAAAAAAATGAGGAAAAAATGGAGAAAAATGGGGGAAAATGAGAAAAATTTGGGTTAAAAATAAGGAAAAATGGTGTAAAAAAAGGAGAAAAAATGGGGTAAAAATGGGAATTTTGGGTGAAAAATTTGGGGGTTTTGGGGGGAAAAATTTGGGATTTTTAGGGAAAATTTTGGGGATTTTTGGGACAAATTTGGGGATTTTTGGGGGAAAATTTGGGGACTTTTGGAAAAAATTTGGCGATTTTTGGGAAAAATTTGGGGATTTTGGGGAAATTTGGGATTTTTGGGAAAAATTTGGGGATTTTTGGGAGAAATTTGGGGATTTTTTTGGGAGAAAAATTCTAAAATTTTGGGAAAATTCGGGGATTTCTGGGGAAAATTTGGGAATTTTTGAGAGAAAAATTTTGGAATTTTTTGCTGGATTTTGGGATAAATTTGGGGATTTTTTGCTGGATTTTGGGGATAAATTTGGGATTTCTGGGCTGGATTTTGAGGATAAATTTGGGAATTTTTTGCTGGATTTTGGGGATAATTTTGGGGATTTTTTTCTGGATTTTGGGGATAAATTTGGGGTTCAGGGCTGCAGTTCCCGTGGGAATGGCGGTGTCCAATGGGAACAGGGGCAGAGCGGTGACACCGCGGAGCTCCGCGGCTGAGGGCACCGAGTGACACCGCGGAGCTCCGGGGCTGAGGGCAGAACGGTCACACCGCGGAGCTCCGCGGCTGAGGGCAGAACGGTCACACCGCGGAGCTCCGCGGCTGAGGGCTCCGAGGGACACCGCGGAGCTCCGGGGCTGAGGACAGAGAGGTGACACCGCGCAGCTCCGGGGCTGTGGGTGACACCGCGGAGCTCCGGGACTGAGGGTGACACCGCGGAGCTCCGGTGCTCAGGGCAGAGCGGTGACATCGCGGAGCTCCGGGGCTGAGGGCTCCGAGTGACATCGCGGAGCTCCGGGGCTGAGGGTGACACCGTGGAGCTCCGCGGCTGAGGGCACCGAATGACACCGCGGAGCTCCGGGGCTGAGGGCTCCGAGGGACACCGCGGAGCTCCGGGGCTGAGGGACACCGCGGAGCTCCGGGGCTGAGGGCACCGAGTGACACCGCGGAGCTCCGGGGCTGAGGGCACCGAGGGACACCGCGGAGCTCCGGGGCTGAGGGTGACACCGCGGAGCTCCGCGGCTGAGGGGTCCGAGGGACACCGCGGAGCTCCGGGGCTCAGGGCACCGAGGGACACCGCGGAGCGCCGGGGCTGAGGGTGACACCGCGGAGCTCCGGGGCTGAGGGGTCTGAGCGGTGACACCGCGGAGCTCCGGGGCTGAGGGGTCTGAGCGGTGACACCGCGGAGTGCCGGGGCTGAGGGCACCGAGGGACACCGCGGAGCTCCGGGGCTGAGGGCACCGAATGACACCGCGGAGCTCCGGGGCTGAGGGCTCCGAGGGACACCGCGGAGCTCCGGGGCTGAGGGGTCTGAGTGACACCGCGGAGCTCCGGGACTGAGGGCACCGAGTGACACCGCGGAGCTCCGGGACTGAGGGTGACACCGCGGAGCTCCGGGGCTGAGGGGTCTGAGGGACACCGCGGAGCTCCGGGGTTGAGGGTGACACCGCGGAGCTCCGGGACTGAGGGTGACACCGCGGAGCTCCGGGGCTGAGGGGTCTGAGGGACACCGCGGAGCTCCGGGGCTGAGGGGTCTGAGGGACACCGCGGAGCTCCGGGGCTCAGGGCAGAGAGGTGGCACCGCGGAGCTCCGGGGCTGAGGGGTCTGAGGGACACCGCGGAGCTCCGGGGCTGAGGGGTCTGAGGGACACCGCGGAGCTCCGGGGCTCAGGGCAGAGAGGTGGCACCGCGGAGCGCCGGGGCTGAGGATGACACCGCGGAGCTCCGTGGCCGAGGGCAGCACCGCGCAGCGAGCCCCGGGCCTGGCGTGGCCGCATCCCCTCAGCGCCGCCATCATGGCGCCGCCTTCCCCTTCCCCTTCCTTCCCCTTCCCGTCCCTTCCCCGTCCCGGCCGCCGCAGCGGGGCCGCCCCGGCCCCTCCGCCCGGTGCCGGCGGCCGAAGATGGCGCCGAGCAGCTCGGAGGAGGAGGAGGAGGAGGAGGAAGGGCAGCAGCAGCGGCGGGAGGAGGAGGAGGATCCATCCCCAACGGAGCTCCGCCGCCACCGCCCCCTCCGTGCTCCGTCCTCCATGCCCAGCTCCGCCCCGTCCCGCCGGGAGGAGGGAGGATCGCGGCGAGCCCGACCGGAGCCCCGCAGCCGCAGCCGCGCCGCCCAAGCGAGGGGCCCCGGCCGGCCCCGGGGGGAAGCCCTGAGGTGGAGCCGGGGCCGCCACCACCTCCCGCCGCTTCTCCTCCTCGGCCGCTCCCTCAAACCGCAACCTCCGGCAGCGCGGCCCGGCCGGCGGAGCCGCTGCGGCGCGGCCTCGGCCCTGGCAGCTGCAGGTGAGTGAGAGCGAGCGGAGCCAACCGCGCTTGGAGCTCCGCGCTCGGAGCTCGGCGGGCGGAAGGGTTTCCTCCGCGGAGCTCCGGCAGCTGTCACGGAGCGGGGCAGGGCGGCGAGCTCCGCTCCTCGCCGGCCATGGCGGCCGCCGCCTCCCCCTCTCTGCTCCCTCCGCTCTCTCCTCGCTCCGGCTCCGCCGCTCCGTCCCCTCCCCTCGCTCCGAGCCCGCCCTCCGCCCTCCGCCATCCGCCCCCTCAGGGACCCCGCGCCGCCTCCGCCTCCGCCGCCCCCTCGGAGCTGAGGCACAAACTCTTCCCCTCCCCCTCCCCCCGAATTCCCGGCCCCATTCCCGGGTTTTTTAAATTGATTTTTAATTTAATTATTGATTTTTTAATTTAATTGATTTTTGGGATTTTATTTTTGGGGGTTTTTAGCCCCGCGCTCGGAAAACGGCCCCACCGCCCCCGGCCGGCTTGGAGGGAGGGTGACGGTCCCAAAGAGCCCCGAAATAGCCCAAAATAGCCCCAAAATAGCCCCAAAATAGCCCCAAAATAACCCCAAATAACCCAAAATATCCTCCAAAATAAGCCAAAAACATCCTAAAATAAACCAAAATAACCCAAAATATCCCCATAATACCCCAAAATATCAAAAAATAACCCAATATATTCTAAAATATCCTAAAATAACCCAAAATAGCCCAAAATATCCCCAAATATCCCCAGAATAACCCAAAATAACCCCAAAATAGCCCAAAATATCAAAAAGTAACCCAATATAGTCTAAAATATCCTAAAATAACCTAAAATATCTTAAAAGATCCCAAAATATCCCCAAAATAACCCCAAATAGCCCAAAATAACCCCCAAAATAAGCCAAAAACATCCTAAAATAAACCAAAATAGCCCAAAATATTCAAAAAATCCCCAAATATCCCAAGATATCCTAAAATATTCCCAAAATATCCCAACATAGCCTCAAAATATCCTATAATAACCCAAAATACCCCAAAATAACCCCCAAAATAAGCCAAAAACATCCTAAAATAACCCAAAATATCCATAAATAACCCAAAATATCTCAAAAGATCCCAAAATATCACCAAAATAACCCCAAATAGCCCAAAATAACCCCAAAATATCATAAAATAACCCAAAATACCCCCTAATAACCCAAAATAACCCCAAAATATCCCCAAATATCCCAAAATATCCCAAGATATCCTAAAATATTCCCAAAATATCCCAACATAACCTCAAAATATCCTAAAAGAACCCAAAATATCCCAAAATAACGCCCAAAATATCCTAAAATAACCCAAAATAGCCCAAAATATCCTAAAATAACCCTAAGATATCCCAAAATATCCCCCAAATAATCCCAAAATGTCATAAAATAAACCCAAAATAGCCCAAGAGATCCCAAAATATCCCCAAAATACCCCAAAATATCCCAAAATAGCCCCAAAATATCCCCAAATAACCCCAAAATAACCCCAAAATATCCCCAAAATAACCCCAAAATATCATAAAATAACCCAACATAGCTCTAAATATCCCAAAGTAACCCCCAAAATTGCCCCAAAATATCCCAAAATATCCCCAAAATATCCCCAAAATATCATAAAATAACCCAAAATAGCTCAAAATATCCCAAAATAACCCCCAAAATAGCTCAAAATATCCTGAAATAAACATCTCGAAATATCCCAAAAATATCCCAAAATATCCCCAAAATAACCCAAAATACCCCAAAATAACCCCCAAAATATCCTAAAATAACCCACAATAGCCCGAAATATCCTAAAATGACCCCAAAATATCATAAAATAAACCCCAAAAAGCCCAAAATATCCCAAAATAGCCCCAAAATAACCCAAAATATCCCCAAAATAACCCCAAAATATCATAAAATAACCCAAAATAGCTCAAAATATCCCAAAATAACCCCCAAAATATCCCAAAATAACCTGAAATAAACATCCCGAAATATCCCGAAAATATCCCAAAATAAACACAAAATATCCCAAACATCCCCCAAATATCCACAAATCTCCTAAAATATCCCCAAATATCCCCAAATAACCCAAAATATCCTGAAAGAACCAAAAATATCTCAAAATAACCCAAAATATCTCAAAATAACCCAAAAAATCCTGAAATAAACCAAAAAATCCCAAAATATCCCAAAATATTGTGAAAATATCCCAAAACATCCCAAAATATCCCCAAATTATCCCAAAATACCCCAAAATATCCCAAAATAACACAAAATATCCTGAAATAACCAAAAATATCCTAAAATATCCCCAAAAAACCCCTAAATATCCCAAAATGTCTGAAAATATCCTAAAATATCTGCAAAATACCCCAAAATATCCTAAAATATCCCAAAAATACCCCCAAATACCCCAAAATATCCCGTAATAAACTCAAAATATCCTAAAATATCCCAAAATAAACTCAAAATATCCTAAAATATCCCAAAATAAACTCAAAATATCCTAAAATATCCTAAGCTATCCCGAAATACCCCAAAATATCCCAAAATAAACCCAAAATATCCCAAAATAACCAAAAATATCCTAAAATACCCCAAAATATCCCCAAATATCCACAAAATTCCCATTTTTACCCCAAAATTTCCACAATTCCCAATTTTTTCCCTTTCCCTGCTCCATATTTCCCAAAATTCCAATTTTTCTCTCAATTTTCCAAAATTCCCGGATTTTTTCTCTTTCTTCCATCAATTTTCCAGAATTCCCAATTTTTCCCCTAAATTTTCCAGAATTCCAAATTTTCCCCCTTAATTTTCCAGAATTCCCAATTTTATCCCTAATTTTTCCAGAATTCCCAAAAATTTTCCATTCCCCTGCCCTCATTTTTCCATAATTCTCAAATTTTTCTTGAATTTTCCAGAATTCCCCAATTTTTTCCCTAAATTTTCCAGAAGTCCCAATTTTTCCCCTCAAAATTTCCATCATTCCCAGATTTTCCAGAATTCCCAATTTTTTCCTCTTTTTCTGCCCCAAATTTTCCAGAATTCCCAATTTTTCCCCTCAATTTTCCAGAATTCCCAATTTTTCCCCTCAATTTTCCATAATTCCCATTTTTTTCCCCAAATTTCCCCCCAAATTTTCCACAATTCCCGAATTTTTCTCTTTTTCTTCCCTCATTTTTCCACAATTCCCAATTTTTCCCTTAATTTTCCAGAATTCCCAAATTTTTCCCTTTTTCTGCCCCAATTTTTCCACAATTTCCAATTTTTTCCCCTAAATTTTCCAGAATTCCCATTTTTTTCCCTTTTTCTGCCCCAAATTTTCCAAAATTCCAATTTCCCCTCAATTTTCCAAAATTTCGGATTTTTTCCCTTTTTCTTCCCTCAGTTTTCCAGAATTCCCAAAATAGTTTTCCCTAAATTTTCCAGAATTCCAAATTTTCCCCCTCAATTTTCCAGAATTCCCATTTTTTCCCCTCAATTTTCCAGAATTCCCAAAATTTTTCCATTTCTCTGCCCTCATTTTTCCATAATTCTCACATTTTCCCTGACTTTTCCAGAATTCCCAATTTTTTCCCTTTTTCTGCCCCAAATTTTCCAGAATTCCCAAAATTTTCCTTAAATTTTCCAAAATTCCAACAATTTTTCCACTTTCTGCCCCAAAGTTTCTGTAATTCCTATTTTTTTCCTTAAAATTTCCAAAATTCCAAGAATTTTTCCTTTTTCTGCCCCCAATTTTCCACAATTCCTGAATTTTCCACAATTCCTGAATTTTCCCCTCAAATTTTCCATCATTCCCAGATTTTCCGGAATTCCCAAATATTTTCCCTTTCCCTGCCCCGAATTTTCCAAAATTCAAATTTTTCCGTTAGTTTTCCAAAATTCCCAGATTTTCCCCTCCATTTTCTGCCCCAAATTTTCCAGAATTCCCAATTTTTTCCTTAAATTTTCCATCATTCCCCAATTTTTTCCCTTTTTCTATCCCAAATTTTCCAGAATTCCCGATTTTCCCCCCTCAAATTTTCCATCATTCCCAGATTTTCCAGAATTCCCAAGATTTTCCTTTTCCCTTCCCCAAATTTTCCATCATTCCCAATTTTTTCCCTTTTTCTGCCCCAAATATCCCCAAAATTCCCATTTTTTTACCCCCAAATTTCCACAATTCCCAATTTTTTCCGTTTTCTGCCCCAAATTTTCCAGAATTCCGGATTTTTCCCCTCAAATTTTCCGAAATTCCCGGATTTTTTCCATTTTCTTCCCTCAATTTTACAGAATTCCCATTTTTTTCCTTAGATTTTCCATAATTCCCAAATCTTTTTCCTAAATTTTCCAGAATTCCCAATTCCCCCCTCAATTTTCCATAATTCCAAATTTTTTCCCAAATTTTCCAGAATTCCCAAAATTTTCCGTTTTCTGCCCCAAGTTTTCCAGAATTCCCAATTTTTTCCATTAAATTCTCCAAAATTCCCAGAATTTTCCCTTTTTCTCCCCATTTTTTTTTCCATTTTTCTTCTCTCAAAAAGTAAAATAAAAATAAAAAAGTAAAATAAAAAAGTAAAATAAAATAAAATAAAATAAAAATAAAAGCAAAGAATGGAATAAAATGAAATTAAATTAAAGCAAAAAATTTAAAGAAAAGCAAAAAATAGAACGAAAATAAAGTAAAATTAAAGCATAAAATAAAATTGATGCATCAAATTAAAGCAAAAAATAAAATAGAGTAAAATAAAATACAAAAAAGCAAAAAACTGAATAAAATGATATAAAATAAATGTAAATAACTAAATTAAATTAAAATAAATTAAAAGAAAAAATAAAGTAAAGTAAAGTTCAAGCATGAAATAAAATACAATGAAGTAAAATTAAAGCATAAAGTGAAATCAAATTAAAGCAAAAAATAAAGAAAAATAAATTAAAATTAAAAAGAAAGTAAAATAAAATTGAAAATTAAATTAAATTACATGAAATTAAAGAATAAAATTAAATTAAAGCAAAATATAAATTAAAATGAAATAGAAGGAAATTGAATCGTAAAATCAAATAAAATTACATGAAAGGAAATAATAAAGTAAAATAAAATTAAATTTAATTAAAGCAAAAAATGAAATAAAGGAAAATAAAGTTTAAGCATGAAATAAAATCCAACGAAATTAAATTAATGTGTAAATGAAATCCAATTAAAGCAAAAAATAAAGGAAATTAAATAATATTAAAAATAAAATTAAAAATTAAAGTAAAACTAAATTAAATTAAAAATTAAACTACATCAAATTGAAGCATAAGATTAAATTGAAACAAAAAATAAAGTAAAATAAAAAAATACAATTAAATTAAAAATTAAGTAAAATAAAATGAAAAACGTAAAATACAATTAAGGTAAATCATAAAATTAAATGAAGCAAAAAATAAAATAAAATAGAATAAAATTAATTTTTTAAAATAAAATCAAATAAAATGACATCAAATGAAAGAATAAAATAAATTAAAATAAAATTAAATTGAATTAAAAATTCCCTATCTTGTTTCCTTCTGGAACTTTCTGGGCTTGCCCTCAAAAATCCCCAAATTCCCAAAAAAAATCCCTAAAAACCCCAAATTAATCCCAAATTTTCCCTCCCCAGGAGCCGCCGATGGAATTCCGGAGCTTTTAGGATTTCCCAGTAAATCCCAAAATTCCCGAAAAATCCCAAAATTCCTGAAATTCCCGGATTTCCCATGGTGCCCCCGCCGCTCCCAGGTGAGTTTTGGGATTTTTTTGGGGGGGGTCAAAATTTGGGAATTTTGGGGATTTCTAAAGAATTTTTGGGTTTTTTTTGCGTAGTTTTTTTTTTTTAGGTTTTCTGAGGATTTTTTGGAATTTTTTTGGGGGGATTTTCCCAAGTTTTTTGGGATTTTTTTAGGATTTTTTGGGATTTTTGGGGGATTTTTTTTGGGGATTTTTTTGGGGATTTTTTTGGGGATATTTTGGTATTTTTTTGGGATTTTCCATGGAGTTATTTGGATTTTCCAAGGATATTTTGGGATTTTTTTGGGGATTTTCAGGAGATTTTTGTGATTTTCCAAAGAATTATTTGGATTTTCTAAGGAATTTTAGGTTTTCCAAGGATTTTTTGGGGTTTCTGAGGATTTTTTTGGGGGATTTTTTGGGGATTTTTTCTGAAGATTTTTGGGGTTTCCCAAGGATTTTTAGGGTTTTTTTGAGAATTTTTTTTTATTTTCCAAGAATTTTTTTTTTGTTTTTCAAGGATTTTTTGGGATTTTTTTTTTTTGGGTTTTCTAAGGATTTTTTTTGGATTTTCCAGGGATTTATGTGAGTTTCCAAAGAATTCTTGGGATTTCTGAAGGATTTTTTATGCATTTTTTGAGGATTGTTGGGATTTTCCAGGTATTTTTTTGGGATGTTCTGAGGATTTTGGGGGTTTTCCAGAGATTTTTAGGATTTTCCAAAGAATTTTTAGGGTTTTCTGGGAATTTTTGGGATTTTCCAAAGAATTCTTGGGTTTTTCCGGGGATTTTTGTGATTTTCCAAAGAATTCTTGGGGTTTTCCGGGGATTTTTGTGATTTTCCAAAGAATTCTTGGGGTTTTCCAGGGATTTTGTGATTTTCCAAAGAATTCTTGGGGTTTTTCCGGGGATTTTTGTGATTTTCCAAAGAATTCTTGGGGTTTTCCAAGGATTTTTGGGATTTTCCAAAGAATTCTTGGGGGTTTCCAAGGATTTTTGGGATTTTCCAAGGAATTGGTATTTTCCAGGCATTTTGGGGATTTTCCAAGGACTTTGAGATTTTGGTGGAATTCGGGGTTGGGTTTGGTTGGGTTGGGTTTGGTTGGGTTGGGTTTGGTTGGGTTGGGTTGGTTGGGTTGGGTCAGGTTGGGTTGGGTTGGGTTGGTTGGGTGGGTTGGGTTGGGTTGGTTGGGTTGGGTTGGGTTGGGTTGGTTGGGTTGGTTGGGTTGGTTGGTTGGGTTGGGTTGGTTGGGTTGGTTGGGTTGGTTGGGTTGGGTTGGTTGGGGTGGGTTGGGTTGGGTTGGGTTGGGTTGGGTTGGGTTGGTTGGGTTGGGTTGGTTGGGTTGGGTTGGTTGGGTTGGGTCAGGTTGGTTGGGTTGGTTGGGTTGGTTGGGTTGGGTTGGTTGGGTTGGGTTGGTTGGGTTGGGTTGAGTTGGTTTGGTTTGGGTTGGGTTGGGTCGGGTTGGGTTGGGTTGGGTTGGGTTGGGTTGGGTTGGGTTGGTTGGGGTGGGTTTGGTTCCGTTGGGTTGAGTTGGGTTCTGTTGGGTTGGTTGGGTTGGTTGGGTTGGGTTTGGTTCCATTGGGTTCCGTTGGGTTGGGTTGGGTTGGGATTGGTTCCATTGGGTTCTGTTGGGTTCCGTTGAGTTCTATTGGGTTGGGTTTGGTTCCGTTCGGTTCCGTTGGGTTCCGTTGGGTTCTGTTGGGTTCCATTGGGTTGGGTTGTGTTCCATTGGTTTGCTTGGGTTCTGTTGGGTTGGGTTGGGTTCCATTGGGTTGGGTTGTGTTCCATTGGTTCGCTTGGGTTCTGTTGGGTTTGGTTCTGTTGGGTTGGGTTGGTTGGGTTGGTTGGGTTGGGTTGGGTTGGGTTGGGTCGGGTTGGGTTGGGTTGGGTTGGTTCAGTTTGGTTCCATTGGGTTCCGTTGGGTTCTGTTGGGTTTGGTTCTCTTGGGTTGGGTTGGGATCTGTTGGGTTCCGTTGGGTCGGGTTGTGTTCCATTGGGTTCCATTGGGTTCCGTTGGGTTGGTTGGGTTGATTCTGTTTGGTTCCATTGGGTTCCGTTGGGTTGGGTTGGGTTGGTTGGGTTGGGTTTGGTTGGGTTCGGTTGGGTTGGGTTGGGTTGGTTCAGTTTGGTTCCATTGGGTTCCGCTGGGTTGGGTTCTCTTGGCTTCCATTTGATTTTGTTGAGTTGGTTCTGTTGGGTTGGGTTTGGTTCGGTTGGGTTGGGTTGGGTTTGGTTCCATTGGGTTGGGTTCTGTTGGGTTCTGTTGGGTTGGGTTGGTTCAGTTTGGTTCCATTGGGTTCCGTTGGGTTGGGTTCTATTGGGTTTGGTCCTGTTGGGTTGGGTTGGTTGGGTTGGTTCAGTTTGGTTCCATTGGGTTCTGTTGGGTTGGGTTCTCTTGGCTTCCATTTGATTTTGTTGAGTTGGGTTCCGTTGGGTTGGGTTTGGTTCTGTTGGGTTCTCTTTGGTTCCATTGCGTTGGGTTTGGTTCCGTTCAGCTCCGTTGAGTTGGGTTCCATTGGGTTGGGTTCAGTTGCGTTTGGTTGGGCTCTGTTGGGTTCCGTTAGGTTTGGTTCCGTTGGGTTCCGTTGGGTTGGGTTGGGAACGTTTGGTTCCATTTCATTTTGTTGGGTTCCCTTTGGTTCCGTTTGGTTCCGTTGGGTTCTGTTGGGCTGGGTTCGGTTCCATTGGGTTGGGTTGGGTTGGGTTGGGTTCTGTTGGGTTAGGTTTGGTTCCATTGGGTTGGGTTGGGTTGGGTTCTGTTGGGTTCCGCTGGGTTGGGTTGGGAACGTTTGGTTCCGTTTCATTTTGTGGGGTTCCCTTTGGTCCCGTTGGGTTCCATTGGGTTGGGTTGGGTTCCCTTTGGTTCTGTTGGGTTGAGTTTGGTTCCGTTGGGTTCTGTTGGGTTCCATTGGGTTCTGTTGGGTCCTGTTGGATTCAGTTCCTTTTGGTTCCGTTCTGTTCCATTGGGTTCTGTTGGGTTCCGTTGGGTTCCGTTGGGTTCTCTTTGCTTCTGTTGCGTTGGGTTATGTTTGGTTCCGTTGGGTTCCATTGGGTTGTGTTGTGTTGGGTTGTGTTGGGTTGTTTGGTTCCATTGGGTTGCATTCCATTGGGTTCTGTTGGGTTCCGTTGGGTTCCGTTGGGTTCTGTTGGTTGGGTTTGATTCTGTTGGGTTCTGTTGGTTTCCATTGGGTTGGGCTGGTTTCTGTTGGATTCTGTTGGGTTCCGTTGGGTTCCGTTGGGTTCTGTTGGGTTCTGTTGGGTTGGGTTCGGTTCCTTTTGGTTCCGTTCTGTTCCATTGGGTTCTGTTGAGTTCTGTTGGGTTCTGTTGGGTTGGGCTGGTTTCTGTTGGATTCTGTTGGGTTCCATTGGGTTCCATTGGGTTGGGTTGGGTTCCCATCGGTTCTTTTTGGTTCTGTTTGGTTCCATTGGGTTGGTTTTGTTTTCCTTCTGTTGAGTTCCATTGGGTTCTGTCGGATTCTGTTGGGATGGGTTGGGTTCCATTGGGTTGGGTTGGGTTCTGTTGGCTTCCATTGGGTTGGGTTCGGTTCCATTGGGATGGTTGGGTTCCGTTTGGTTCGGTTGGGTTTGGTTGAGCAAGGTTTGATCTTATTGGCTTCCATTTGGTTCCATTGGGTTGGGTTGGGTTCCCTTCGGTTCTTTTTGGTTCTGTTGGGTTCCATTGGCTTGGGTTCGTTTTCCTTCTGTTGAGTTCCGTGTGGTTCTGTCGGATTCTGTTGGGATGGGTTGGGTTCCATTGGGTTCCATTGGGTTGGGTTCGGTTCCATTGGGTTGGGTTGGGTTCCTTGGAGTTGGGTTGGGTTGGGTTGGGTTCCATTGGGTTGGGTTGGGTTCTGTTGGGTTCCGTTGGGTTGGGTTCGGTTCTGTTGGGTTCCGTTGGGTTGGGTTCGGTTCTGTTGGGTTGGGTTGGGTTGGGTTCCATTGGGTTCCATTGGGTTGGGTTTAGTTCTGTTGGGTTGGGTTCAGTTCTGTTGAGTTTGTTTAGGTTGGGTCTGGTTCCCTTGGTTTGGGTTAGGTTAAGTTGGGTTGGGTCGGGTCGGGTTTGGTTCCGTTGGGTCGGGTTTGGTTCTGTTGGGTCGGGTTTGGTTCTGTTGGGTTGGGTTGGGTTGGGTTGGGTTGGGTTGGTTTTGGTTCCGTTGGGTTCTGTTAGGTTCTGTTGGGTTGGGTTGGGTTCTGTTTCATTTTGTTGGGTTCCCTTTGGTTCCATTCTGTTCCATTGGGTTCTGTTGGGTTGGGTTGGGCACCGTTGGGTTCCGTTGGGTTGGGTTTGGTTCCGTTTGGTTCCGTTGGGTTTGGTTCGGTTCCATTGAGTTCCATTGGGTTCCGTTGGGTTCCATTGGGTTCCATTGAGTTCCATTGAGTTCCGTTGGGTTCCGTTGGGTTGGGTCGGGTTCCGACCTTGGGAATATCAGAATTCCAAATCCTTGGGAATCCCAAATCCGGAAGAATCCTGGGAAATCCCAAATCCCTGGGATCCCAAATCCCAAGGAATCCCAAATCCTTGGGAATCGCAAATCCAGAGGAATCCTGGGAAATCCCGAATCCCTGGGATCCCAAATCCCTGGGAATATCGAGAATCCCAAATCCACAGATTTCCTGGGAATCCCAAATCTTTGGGAATTCCAAGTCCACAAGAATCCCGGGAATCCCAAATCGCCGGGAATCCAGAATCCTTGGGAATTTTGGGAATCCCAAATCTCCGGAATCCAAAGTTCTTGGGAATATCGGGAATCCCAAATCCCTGGGAATCCCAGAATTCCAAATTCTTGGGAATCCCAAATCCTTGGGAATATTGAGAATCCCAAATCTCTGCAATCCCAAATCCCTGGAATCCCAAATCCTTGGGAATATCGGGAATCCCAAATCTACAGAAATTCTGGGAATCCCAAATCTCCGGAATCCAAAGTTCTTGGAAATATCAGGAATCCCAAATCCCTGGGAATCCCAGGAATTCCAAATCCCTGGGAATCCCAAATTCCTGGGAACCCCAAATCCTTGGGAATACTGGGAATCCCAAATCCACAGAAATTCTGGGAATCCCAAATCTCCGGAATTCCAAATCCCCGGGAATCCAAAATCCCTGGAAATTTTGGGAATCCCAAATCTCCGGAATCCAAAATTCTTGGGAATATCAGGAATCCCAAATCCCTGGGAATGTTGGGAATCCCAAATCCCCGGGAACCCCAAATCCCCGGGAACCCCAAATCCCCGGGAATTTTGGGAACCCCAAATCCCTGGGAATTTTGGGAATCTCAAATTCCCGGAAATCCCAAATCCCTGGGAATATGGAGAATCCCAAATCCACAGAAATCCCGGGAATCCCAAATCCTCAGGAACTCCAAATCCTTGGGAATTTTGGGAACCCCCAATCCCTGGGAATTTTGGGAATCCCAAATCCCTGGAAACCCCAAATCCCTGGGAATGTTGGGAACCCAAAATCCACAGAAATTCTGGGAATCCCAAATCCCTGGAAACCCCAAATGCCCGGAATTCTGGCCCTTCCTGAGGGATTCCCTTTTGCCGTTGTTTTCCAGGGGCTCCGTAGGATCCACCATGAGCGGCCTCAGCGACGGCGCCGCCGACGCGGCCGAGTGCCGGAAACGGAAAAGCTCCCCCGGAGAGCCCGGCCAGAGGTACCGGAACGCCGGAACACCGGAAAGGCGGGAAAAATTTGGGGGAAAATTGGGGGGAAATTGGGAAAAAATGGGGAAAAAATAGGGAAAAAATCAGGAGAAATTTGGGGAAAATTCAGGGAAAATAGGGGAAAATCTCAGAAAAGGGGAAAAAAATCAGGAGAAATTTGGGAAAAATTTGGGAGAAATTTGGGGGAAAATTGGGAGAAAAATCTGTGAAAATTTCGGATTAAAAAAAAAAATTGGAGAAAGTTCGGGGAAAATTCGGGGAAAATTCTGGGAAAATGTGGGGAAATTATGGTAAAATGTGTGGAAAATATAGGGAAATTTGGGGAAAATCTGAGGAAAAAATGGGGAAAAAAATCAGGAGAAATTTTGGGAAAATTTGGGAGAAATTTGGGGAGAAATTAGAGAAAAATGGGGAAAAATCAGGAGATATTTGTGGAAAATTGGAGGGAAATAGGGGAAATTTAGGGATAAATTCAGGAAAAAATCAGGAGATTTGGGAAAATATTGGAGAAAGCTTGGGGAAAATTCGGGGAAAATTCTGGAAAATTTTGGGGGAAATTTGGGGAAAATCTGAGAAAAAATGGGGAAAAAATCAGGAGAAATTTGGGGAAAATTTGGGAAAAATTTGGGAAAAAATTCGAGAAAAATGGGAAAAAATCAGGAGAAATTTGGGGAAAATTCGGGGAAAATAGGGGAAAATCTGAGAAAAAATGGGGAAAAAATCAGGAGAAATTTGGGGAAAATTTGGGAGAAATTCGAGAAAAAATTTGAGAAAAATGGGAGAAAATCAGGAGAAATTTTGGGAAAATTGGGGAAAAATAGGGGAAATTTAGGGATAAATACAGGAAAACAGGAGATTTGAGAAAAAAATTTGAGAAAGTTCGGGGAAAATTCAGGGAAAATTCTGGAAAAATTTGGGGAAAATTCTGGGAAAATTTGTGGAAAATGCAGGAAAATTTGGGAAAAATGGGGGGAAAATTGGGGGAAAATCGGGGAAAATTTGGGAAAAATTTGTGGAAAATGGGGGAAAATTGGGAAAATTTGGGAAAAATAAGGAAAAAAAAATCAGAGAAATTTGGGGAAAATTGGGAAAAATGTGTGAAAATTTGGGATAAATTCAGGAAAAAATCGAGATATTTGGGAAAAAATTGGAGAAAGTTCGGGGAAAATTCTAGAAAAATTTGGGGAAAATTTGGGAAATTGGGGGAAAACCGGGGAAAATTTGGGATAAATTTGGGAACAAATCAGAAAATATGGGGAAAATTCGGGGAAAATTTGGGGACAATCTGAGAAAAATTGGGGAAAAAAATCAGGGGAAATTTGGGGGAAATTGGGGGGAAATTGGGGAAATTTAGGGATAAATTCAGGAAAAAATCAGGAGATTTGGGAAAAAATTGGAGAAAGTTCGGGGGAAATTCAGGGAAAATTCTGCAGAAATTTGGGGAAAATATGGGAAAATTTGGGAAAAAAATCAAGAAAAATGGGAGAAAATTAGGAGAAATTTGGAGAAAATTGGGGAAAGATAGGGGAAATTTAGGGATAAATTCAGGAAAAAAATTGGGAGATTTGGGAAAAAATTGGAGAAAGTTCAGGAAAAATTCAGGGAAAATTCTGCAGAAATTTGGGGAAAATGGGGGAAAAATTTGTGGAAAATGCAGGAAAATTTGGGGAAAATGGGGGAAAAATTGGGGGAAAATCGGGGAAAATTTGGGATAAATTAGGGAAAAACGGGGGAAAATTTGGAAAATTTGGGAAAAATACGGAAAAAAATCAGGAGAAATTTGGGGAAAATTGGGAGAAAATGTGTGAGAATTTGGGATAAATTCAGGAAAAAATTGGTAAATTTGGGAAGAGATTGGAGAAAGTTTGTGGAAAATTTGTGGAAAATTCTGGAAAAAATTGGGGAAAATGCAGGAAAATATGGGGAAAATGGGGGAAAAATTGGGGAAAAATCTGGAAAAATTTGTGGAAAATGCAGGAAAATTTGGGAAAATGTGGGAAAAATTGGGGGAAAATCGGGGAAAATTTGGGATAAATTTGGGAACAAATCAGGAAATTTGGGGAAAATTCAGGGAAAATTTGGGGAAATCTGAGAAAAAATGGGGAAAAACATTAGGAGAAAATTGAGGAAATTTAGAGATAAATTCAGGAAAAAATCAGGAGATTTGGGAAAAAATTGAAGATAGTTCAGGGAAAATACGGGGAAAATTCTGGAAAAATTTGGGGAAAATGGGGGAAAAATTTGTGGGAAATGCAGGAAAATTTGGGAAAATGGGGGGAAATCTGAGAAAAAAATGGGGAAAAAAATCAGGAGAAATTTCGGGGAAATTTGGGAAAAAATTGGGAAAAATGGGGGAATTTGGGAAAAAATTCATGAAAAGTGGGGAAAAATCAGGAGAAATTTGGGGAAAATTCTGGAAATATTTGTGGAAAATGCAGGAAAATTTGGGGAAAATGGGGGAAAAATAGGAAGAAAATCGGGGAAAATTTGGGAACAAATGAGTAAATGTGGGGAAAAGTCAGGGAAAATTTTGGGAAAATCTGAGAAAAAATGGGGAAAAAATCAGGAGAAATTTGGGGGAAATTTGGGAAAAATGGGGAAAATTTGGGAAAAAAATTCAAGAAAAATGGGAAAAAATCAGGAGAAATTTGGGGAAAATTGGGGGGAAATTGGGGAGATTTAGAGATAAATTCAGGAAAAAATCAGGAGATTTGGGAAAAAAAATTGGAGAAAGTTCAGGGAAAATTTGGGGAAAATTGGGGAGATTTAGAGATAAATTCAGGAAAAAAGTCAGGAGATTTGGGAAAAAATTGGAGAAAGTTCGGGGAAAATTTGGGGAAAATTCTGGAAAAATTTGTGGAAAATGCAGGAAAATTTAGGAAAAATGTGGGAAAAATTGGGGGAAAATCGGGGAAAATTTGGGATAATTTTGGGAACAAATCAGAAAATTTGGGGAAAATCTGAAAAAATTTGGGAATTTTGTTTTGGCAGTGCAGAGAAGCAGCAGCGCGAGCAGGAGCAAAAAATTAGGGAAAATTGGAGGGAAATAGTAAAAAAATCAAGAAAAAATGGGGAAAAAATGGAAAAACATCAGGAAAAAATGGGGGAAAAATGGTAAAACGTTCGGAATTTTTGGGAAAAGTTTGGAATATTTGTAATTTTTGTTTTGGCAGTGCAGAGAAGCGGCGTGCGAGCAGGAGCAAAACA
The DNA here is from genome assembly GCF_048771995.1 of Taeniopygia guttata. Classification (NCBI taxonomy): domain Eukaryota; kingdom Metazoa; phylum Chordata; class Aves; order Passeriformes; family Estrildidae; genus Taeniopygia; species Taeniopygia guttata. The sequence goes on along the minus strand of NC_133027.1, from coordinate 1,909,158 downwards.
GTGGGGAAAATTGGGGAAAATTAGTGAAAAAATCAGAAAAAAATGGGAAAAGATTGGTAAAAAATCAGGAAAAATGGTGAAAAATGGTAAAACGTTGGGAAACTTTGGGAAAAGTTTGGAATGTTTGTAATTTTGTTTTGGCAGTGCAGAGAAGCAGCGCGCGAGCAGGAGCAAAATAGTGGGGAGAATTGGAGGAAATTGGGAAAAAATTGGGAAAAAATCAGGGGAAATTTGTAAAAAAATAGGGAAAAATCAGAAAAAAATAGTGAAAAAACTGAAAAATCAGGAAGAAATTGGGGAAACTTTTGGAAAAATTGAGAAAATTTGGAATTTTGTTTCGACAGCGCGGAGAAGCGGCGTGCGAGCAGGAGCAAGATAGTGGGAAAAACTGGGGAAAAATAGTGAAAAAGTCAGAAAAAAAAGGGAAAAAATTAGGAAAAAATTAGGAAAAAATGGGAAAACTTTGGGAATTTTTGGGAAAAGTTTGGAATATTTGCAATTTTTGTTTTGGCAGTGTGGAGAAGTGGCGTGCGAGCAGGAGCAAAATAGTGGGGAAAACTGGGGGAAAACTAGTAAAAAATTCAGAAAAAAATGGGGAAAAATTGGTAAAAAATCAGGAAAAAATGGGAAAACTTTGGGAATTTTGGGAAAAGTTTGGAATATTTGCAATTTTTGTTTTGGCAGTGTGGAGAAGTGGCGTGCGAGCAGGAGCAAAACAGTGGGGAAAATTGGGGAAAAAATAGTAAAAAAATCAGAAAAAAAATGGGAAAAAATTGGTAAAAAATCAGGAAAAAATGGGGGAAAACCAGGAAAAAATGGGAAAAAAATGGGAAAACTTTGGGAAATTTTGGGAAAAATTTGGAATATTTGGAATTTTGTTTTGGCAGTGCAGAGAAGTGGCGTGCGAGCAGGAGCAAGATAGTGGGAAAAACTGGGGAAAAATAGTGAAAAAGTCAGAAAAAAACTGGAAAAAATCAGGGAAAAATGGGGAAAAAACGGGGAAACTTTGGGAAAAGTTTGGAATATTTGGAATTCTGTTTTGGCAGCGCGGAGAAGCGCCGGCGGGAGCAGGAGCGGCGGTACCTGGCGGAGCTGGCGGAGCTGCTGTCGGCGCACCCGGGCGAGTTGGACTCGCTGGGCAAAGCCGAGCACGGCCTCGCCCTGAAGAAAACCGTGGATCAGATCCAGCAGATCAAACGCCTCGAGCAGGGTGGGGAATCGGGAAAATTTGGGGGATTTGGGGGGAAATTGGGGAAAAAATGGGGGGAAACTCAGGGGAAAATTTGGGGAAAATCGGAGAAAATTTGGGGGAGAATTGGGAAAAAATTTGGGGGAAGTTGACAAAAATTCAGGGGAAATTTGGGAGGAAGTTGGGGAAAATCAGGGAAAATTTGGGGACAATTCGAGGAAAGATTGGGGGAAAATTGGGGGAAAGTTGGGGAAAATTGGGAAAAAATCAGGAAGAATTGTGGAAAATTAGGGGAAAATACAGGTCAAAAGTAGTGGAAAATTTGGGGGGAAATCAGGGAACTGTCAGGAGAAATTTGGTGGAAAATCAGGGAAATATCAGGAGAAATTGGGGAAAATTTTTGGTAAAATACAAGGGAAAGATTGTGGAAAATTTGGGGGGAAATTGGGAAAATTTGTGGTAAATACGGTGGAAAAATAGTGGAAAATTTGGGGGAAATCAGGAAACTATCAGGAGAAATGTGGGGGAAAATCAGGGAAATATTAGGAGAAATTGGGGAAAATTTGGGAAAAATACAGGGGAAAAATAGTGGAAAATTTGGGGGAAAATTGGGAAAATTTGTGGTAAATACAGTGGAAAAATAGTGGAAAATTAGGGGGAAAACAGGGAAAGTTGAGGGAAAATTGGGGAAAAATAGGGTGAAAATTGGGGAAAATACTGGGGGGAAACGCAGGGGAAATGGGAAAATTTGGGGGGAAATCAGGGAAAAGTCAGGAAAAATTGGGGAAAGTTAGGGGAAATACAGGGCAAAAATAGTGGAAAATTTGGGGGAAAATCAGGGAACTATCAGGAGAAATTTGGGGGAAAATCAGGGAAATATCAGGATAAATTGGGGAAAATTTGGGAAAAATACAGGGGAAAGATTGTGGAAAATTTGGGGGGAAATTGGGAAAATTTGCGGTAAATACAGTGGTAAAATAGTGGAAAATTTGGGGGAAATCAGGGAAAGTTTAGGGAAAATTGGGGAAAAAATAGGGGGAAAATTGGGGAAAATACTGGGGGAAAACTGGGGGGAAACGCAGGGGAAATGGGAAAATTTGGGGGAAAACAGGGAAAAATTGGGGAAAATTTTGGGGAAATTTGGGGGAAAATCAGGGAAATATCAGGAAAAATTGGGGAAAGTTTGGGGAAAATACAGGGCAAAAATAGAGGAAAATTTGGGGGAAAATCAGGGAACTATCAGAAATTTGGGGGGAAATCAGGGAAATATCAGGAGAAATTGCGGAAAATTTGGGAAAAATACAGGGGAAAATTGGAAAATTTGTGGTAAATACGGTGGAAAAATAGTGGAAAATTAGGCGGAAATTAGGGAAAATTGGGGAAAATACTGGGGGAAATTTGGGGAAAATACTGGGGGAAAATTGGGGGGAAACGCAGGGGAAGCAGGGAAATTTGCGGAAAAATCGGGAAATTTGGGGGAAAATTGGGGAAAAATCAGGAAAAATTGGGGAAAGTTAGGGGAAATACAGGGCAAAAATAGTGGAAAATTTGGGGGAAAATCAGGGAACTGTCAGGAGAAATTTGGGGGAAAATCAGGGAAATATCAGGAGAAATTGGGAAAAATTTGGGGAAAATACAGGGGAAAAATAGTGGAAAATTTTGGGGAAAATTTGTGGTAAATACGGTGGTAAATACGGTGGTAAAATAGTGGAAAATTTGGGGGAAATCAGGGAAAGTTTAGGGAAAATTGGGGAAAAATAGGGGGAAAATTGGGGAAAATACTGGGGGAAAACTGGGCGGAAATGCAGGGGAAACGGGAAAATTTGGGGGGAAATCGGGGGAAAATCAGGAAAAATTGGGGAAAGTTTGGGGAAAATACAGGGCAAAAATAGAGAAAAATTTGGGGGAATATCAGGAAACTATCAGGAGAAATGTGGGGGAAAATCAGGGAAATACCAGGAGAAATTGGGGAAAAATTGGGAAAAATACAGGGGAAAAATAGTGGAAAATTTTGGGGAAAATTTGTGGTAAATACGGTGGTAAATACGGTGGTAAAATAGTGGAAAATTTGGGGAAATCAGGGAAAGTTTAGGGAAAATTGGGGAAAAATAGGGGGAAAATTGGGGAAAATACTGGGGGAAAACTGGGCGGAAATGCAGGGGAAACGGGAAAATTTGCGGAAAAATCGGGGAAAATTGGGGAAAAATCAGGAAAAATTAGGGAAAGTTTGGGGAAAATACAGGGCAAAATTAGTGGAAAATTTGGGGGAAATCAGGGAACTATCAGGAGAAATTTGGGGGAAAATCAGGGAAATATCAGGAGAAATTGGGGAAAATTTGGGAAAAATACAGGGGAAAATTGTGTAAAATCTGAGGGAAAATGGGGAAAATTTGTGGTAAATACGGTGGAAAAATAGTGAAAAATTTGGGGGAAATCAGGGAAAGTTTACGGAAAATTGGGGAAAATACTGGGGGAAAATTGGGGGGAAATACACAAAATCCAGGGAAAATTTGGAGGAAATGCAGGGGAAAATTGGGGAAAAATCAAAGGAAATTTAGTGGGAATTTGGGGGGAAAATATAGGGAAAATTTGGGGAAAATTCAAGGGAAATTGGGGAACATTCAGGGAAAATGGGGGAAAATTGAGAAAAATTCAGGGGAAATTTGGGAGGAAGTTGGGGAAAATATAGGGAAAATTTAGGGGAAAATCAGGGAAAAATTGGGGACAATTCAGGGGAAACTTGGGGAAAAATGTAGGAAAATACAGGGGAATTTCGGGGAAAATTTAGTGAAAAATTCAGGAAAATTTAGGAAGAATTTAGGATGAAATTCAGGGAAAATTTGTGAAAAAAATGGGAAAAAATAAGGAAAAGGTTGGGAAAACATGGGAAAATTTCAGGAAAATTTGGGGAAAATTCTGCATAATTCAGGGGAAAATTCAGGGAAAGATTTAGGGGAAAATTTGGGGGAAGTGTGGGAAAATTTAAAAATCAGGGAACATTTGGGAAAAGTTTAGGGGAAAATTCAGGGGAAATTTGGGAAAAAATGGGAAAAAGGGAAAAGTTGGAAAAATTCAGGAAAAATTTAGGGGGAAATTCAGGGGAAATTTGGGACAATTTGGGGAAAGTTTAGGGGAAAATTCGGGGGAAAATTGGGAAAATTTGGGGGAAATTGGGGAAAAATTGGGAAAATTTTAGGGAAAACTTGGGAAAATTTTGAGGAAAATTCAGAGAAAGTTTAGGGGAAAATTCAGGGGAAAATTGGGAAAAATTCAGGAAAATCAGGGAAATTTTGGGAAAAGTTTTGGGGAAAATTTGGCAGAAAATTTCGGAAAAAATGGGAAAACAGGGAAAAGTTGGGAAAATTCCGGAAAAATTTAGGGGAAAATTCAGGGGAAATTTGGGAAAAATTAGGGAAAACTTGGGAAAATTCAGAGAAAGTGTAGGGGAAAATTCAGGGGAAAAGTGGGAAAATCTGGGGAAAGTTTAGGGGAAAATTTGGGGGAACTTAGGGAAAAATTGGGAAAAAATTAGGAAAAATTTTGGGGAAAAGTCAGATAAAGTTTAGGGGAAAATTCAAGTGAAAATAGAGAAAAATTCAGGAAAAATCAGGGAAATTTTGGGGAAATTTAGGGGAAAATTTGGTAGAAAATCAATAAAAAAATGGGAAAAAATCAGGAAAATTTGGGTAAAAAACAGGAAAATTCAGGGAAAAATCAGGAAAATTTGGGGAAAAATTAGCAATTTTTTTTTGTGTCGGATTTGGGGTTGAAAGTTGTGGAATTCCCATTTTTTTTCAGAAAATCCGGCGGATGATGACGTGCAGAAATCCGACATCTCCTCCAGCAGCCAGGGCGTCATCGAGAAGGAGTCCCTGGGGCCGCTCCTGCTCGAGGTGGGACCCCAAAAATTGGGATCGGGAAAATCCCAAATTGGATTTGGGATTTGGGGTTAGAGGCAGGATCAGGAGCAGTTTTAGGATTAGGATTAGGGTTAGGACCAGGATCAGGATTAGTTTTAGGTCCGGGATTAGGATCAGGTATAGTTTTAGGATCAGGATTAGTTTTAGGATCAAAATTGATTTTAGCATCAGGATCAGGATTAGTTTTAGGATTACGGTTAGGACCAGGATCAGGATTAGTTTTAGGATTGGGATTAGGATCAGGATTAGCTTTAGGATCAGGATTAGTTTTAGGATCAGGATCAGGATTAGGACCAGGGTCAGGATTAGGATCAGGATTAGGATCAAGATCCAGGGTCATGATCACATTTAGGATCAGAATCAGGATTAGGATCAGGATCGGGATCTGGCCTAGGACCGTGCTTGAATCAGGATTTGGGATTAGAGTCAGGATCAAGATTAGTTTTAGGATTAGGATCAGGATCAGGATTAGGATCAGGTTTAGGACCAGGATCAGGATCAGGACTAGGGTCAGGATTAGGATCAGGATTAGGATCAGGATTAGGATCAGGTATAGGAACAAGATTAGGATCAGGATCAGAATTAGGATCAAGATTAATTTTAGGATTAGGATCAGGATCAGGATTAGGATCAGGATCAGGACCTGGCCTAGGACCGTGCTTGAATTGGGATTTGGGATTAGAGTCAGGATCAAGATTAGTTTTAGGATTAGGATTTGGGTTAGGATTAGGATTCGAATTAAGGCCAGGATGAGGATTAGGACCAGGATCAGGATTAGGACCAGGATCAGGATTAGTTTTAGGATCAGAATCAGGATTGGGATCAGGATTAGTTTTAGGATCAGGATTAGGATCAGGATCAGGGTCATGATCACATTTAGGATCAGGTTCAGGATCAGAATCGGGATCAGGTTTAGGATCAGGATTAGTTTTAGGATTAGGATCAGGATCAGGTTTAGGATCAGGATTAGGATCAGGATCAGGATCATGATCACATTTAGGATCAGGATCAGGTTCAGGATCAGGTTTAGGACCAGGATTAGTTTTATATTAGGATCAGGATCAGGTTTAGGATCAGGATTAGGATCAAGATTAGGATCAGGATTAGTTTTGGTATTAAGATTAGGATTAGGATTAGGATTAGACATTGGGATCAGGATTAGGATTAGGATCAGGATCAGGTTTAGGATCAGGATTCGTTTTAGGATCAGGATCAGGATCAGGACCAGGTTTAGGATCAGGATCCAGACCTGGCCATGGACCGCACCTGAATTGGGATTCAGGGATTTTCCCAAATTCAAGTTTTTGGGATTTTCCCAACCCTTGGGTTGCTCCGTTCTTCCTCCTCCCGTGTCTGGGGGAATCCGGGAATTCCCGGAAAAGCCAGGGTGGGTCTCGGATCCCGGATGGAATTTTGGGGTTTGAGGAGCCAAATCTTGGATCCCGGATGGAATTTTGGGATTTGAGGATCCAAATCTCGGATCCCACATGGAATTTTGGGATTTGAGGATCCAAATCTCGGATCCCACATGGAATTTTGGGATTTGAGGACCCAAATCTTCGATCCCGGATGGAATTTTGGGATTTGAGGACCCAAATCTTGGATCCCGGATGGAATTTTGGGATTTGAGGACCCAAATCTCGGATCCCGGATGGAATTTTGGGATTTGAGGACCCAAATCTCGGATCCTGGATGGAATTTTGGGGTTTTCGGACCCAAATCCAGGAATAACCAAGGTGGATCTTCGTTCCTGGTTGGAATTTTGGGATTGGAGGGACCCATTTTGGGGATATTTGAGATAAAACCTTGGAATTCTTTCCAATTTTCGGATACTTGAGACTAAACCTTGGATTTTCTTCCTGTTCTTTTCCCATTTTTGGGATAGTTGAGTTAAAACCTTGGAATTTTTTCCTGTTTTGGGATATTTGGGAAAAAAACTTGGAATTTTTCCTGGTTTTTGAGATATCTGAGATAAAACCTTGGAATTCTTTCCCATTTTGGGATATTTGAGATCAAACCTTGGATTTTCTTCCTGTTTTTGCCTCATTTTGGGGATAAGTTGGTCTAAAAATCTCAGATTTTCTTCCCGTTTTTTCCCCCCGTTTCGGCCTAAAATCTTGGAATTTTTTCCCGTTTTTTTCCCCATTTTGGGCTAAAATCTTGGAATTTTTTTCCCATTTTGTGATATTTGAGATAAAACCTTGGCTTTTTTCCTGTTTCTTTACCATTTTCGTCATGTTGGAAATCAAACCTTGTGTTTCCTTCTTGTTTCTCCCTCGTTTCGGCGATAGTTGGTCTAAAAATCTCAGATTTTCTTCCCGTTCTTTTCCCATTTTTGGGATAGTTGAGTTAAAACCTTGGAATTTTTTCCCATTTTGTGATATTTGGGATAAAACCTTGGAATTTTTTCCTGTTTACGTCCCTGGATGTGTTTTTCTTCGTGGTGACCTGCGAGGGCCGGATCGCGTTCGTGTCGGAGAACGTCACTGGATATTTGGGCTAAAACCTTGGAATTTCTTCCCGTTTTTTCCCCATTTTCAGGATATTTGGCCTAAAATCTCAGGAATTTTTCCTAGTTTTGGTATATTTGGGATAAAATCTCTGGAATTTTTCCCTGTTCCAGGCCCTGGATGGGTTTTTCATTTTGGTGAACTGTAAGGGCCAGATCACGTTCGTGACGGAGAACATCACCGGATATTTGGGCTAAAACCTGGGAATTTTTTCCCATTTTTGTGACAGTTGGAAAAAAACCTTGGAATTTTTCCTGGTTTTTGAGATATCTGAGATAAAACCTTGGAATTCTTTCCCATTTTAGGATATTTGAGATCAAACCTTGTGTTTCCTTCTTCTTTTGAGTATAAATTGGTCTAAAAATCTCGCAATTTCTTCCCATTTCGACCTAAAATCTCGGAATTTTTTCCCGTTTTTTCCCCGTTTTGGGGTAAAATCTTGGATTTTTTTCCCATTTTTTCCCCTTTTCCAGGCACTGGACGGCTTTTTCTTTGTGGTGAACCGGGAGTGTCGGTTCACGTTCGTGTCGGAGAACGTCATTGGGTATTTGGGCTAAAACCTTGGAATTTCTTCCTGGTTTTTCCCATTTTTGAGCTATTTGGGAGAAAATCTTGGAATTCTTTCCCATTTTGGGATATTTGAGATAAAAACTTGGCTTTTTTCCTGTTTCTTTCCCAGTTTCGTCATATTGGAAATCAAACCTTGTGTTTCTTGGTTTTCCCTCGTTTCGGTGATAGTCGGGCTAAAAATCTCGTATTTTCTTCCCGTTTCGACCTAAAACCTTGGAATTTTTTCCCGTTTTTTCCCTTTTTGCAGGCGCTGGACGAATTTTTCTTCCCATTTTGGCCTAAATTCTTGGAATTTTTTCCCGTTTTTTCCCTTCTCCAGGCGCTGGATGGGTTTTTCTTCCTGATGAACCGCGAGGGCTGGATCACGTTCATGTCGGAGAACGTCACCGGATATTTGGGCTAAACCCTTTTAATTTCTTCCCGTTTTTTTCCCCATTTTGGGCTAAAATCTTGGAATTCTTTCCCGTTTTGAGATATTTGGGACAAAACCTTGGAATTTTTTCCTGTTTGTGTCTCTGGACTGGTTTTTCTTTGTGGTGAACCGTAAGGGTTGGATCATGTTTGTGTGGGAGAACGTCACCGGATATTTGGGCTAAAATCTTGGAATTTTTTCCCGTTTTTTCCCCGTTTTGGGCTAAAACCTCGGAATTTTTTCCCTTTTTTTCCCGTTTTGCAGGCACTGGATGGTTTTTTCTTTGTGGTGAACCGGGAGGGCCGGATCGCGTTCGTGTCGGAGAACGTCACCGGATATTTGGGCTAAAACTTTGGAATTTCTTCCTGTTTTTTCCCATTTTCAGGATATTTGGCCTAAAATCTCAGGAATTTTTCCTAATTTTGGTATATTTGGGATAAAATCTCTGGAATTTTTCCCTGTTCCAGGCCCTGGATGGGTTTTTCATTTTGGTGAACTGTAAGGGCCGGATCGCGTTCGTGTCGGAGAACGTCACCGGATATTTGGGCTAAAACCTGGGAATTTCTTCCCGTTTTTTACCCATTTTGGGCTAAAATCTTGGAATTTTCTCTGGTTTTTGGGATATTTGAGATAAAAACTTGACTTTTTTTTCTTTTTTCTTTCCCATTTTCGTCCTATCAGAAATCAAACCTTGTGTTTCCTTCTTTTCGGAATAAGTTGGTCTAAAAATCTCGTATTTTCTTCCCATTTTTTCCCGTTTCGGCCTAAAACCTTGGAATTTTTTCCCGTTTTGGGCTAAAATCTTGGAATTTTTTCCCATTTTGGGATATTTGAGATAAAACCTTGGCTTTTTTCCTGTTTCTTTCCCATTTTCATCATATTGGAAATCAAACCTTGTGTTTCTTGGTTTTCCCTCATTTTGGCGATAGTTGGGCTAAAAATCTCGGATTTTCTTCCCGTTCTTTTCCAATTTTTGGGATAGTTGAGTTAAAACCTTGGAATTTTTTCCCATTTTGAGATATTTGGGACAAAACCTTGGAATTTTATCCTGTTTTCATTCCTGGATATGTTTTCCTTCCTGGTGAACCGTAAGGGCCGGATCGCGTTCGTATCGGAGACCGTCACCGGATATTTGGGCTAAAACCTGGGAATTTTTTCCCATTTCTGTGATATTTGGAAAAAAAACTTGGAATTTTTCCTCGTTTTTGAGATATTTGAGATAAAACCTTGGAATTCTTTCCCATTTTAGGATATTTGAGATCAAACCTTGTGTTTCCTTCTTCTTTTGAGTATAAATTGGTCTAAAAATCTCGTATTTTCTTCCCATTTCGACCTAAAATCTCGTAATTTTTCCCGTTTTTCCCCGTTTTGGGCTAAAATCTCGGAATTTTTTCCCTTTTTGCAGGCGCTGGACGGCTTTTTTTTCGTGGTGAACCGGGAGGGGCGGTTCGCGTTCGTGTCGGAGAACGTCACCGGATAGTTGGGCTAAAACCTTGGAATTTCTTCCCCTTTTTTTCCCCATTTTGGGCTAAAATCTTGGAATTTTTTCCCATTTTGGGATATTTGAGATAAAACCTTGGGTTTCGTGACATTGGAGATCAAACCTTGTGTTTCTTGTTTTTCCCTCGTTCCGGCTATAGTCGGTCTAAAAATCTCATATTTTCTTCCCGTTTCGACCTAAAACCTTGGAATTTTTTCCCATTTTTTCCCCGTTTTGGCCTAAGATCTTGGAATTTTTTCCCGTTTTTTCCCATTTTGCAGGCGCTGGATGGTTTTTTCTTTGTGGTGAACCGGGAGGGGCGGTTCACGTTCGTGTCGGAGAACGTCACTGGGTATTTGGGCTAAAACCTGGGAATTTCTTCCTGTTTTTTTCCCATTTTCAGGATATTTGGGCTAAAATCTCAGGAATTTTTCCCATTTTGGGATATTTGGGATAAAATCTCTGGAATTTTTCCCTGTTCCAAGCCCTGGACAGGTTTTTCATTGTGGTGAACCACAAGGGCCGGATCGCGTTTGTTTTGGAGAACGTTACGGGATAGTTGGGCTAAAATGTTGGAATTCTTTGTCATTTTGGGAATATTTGAGATAAAACCTTGGAATTCTTCCCCATTTCTGTGATATTTGGGCTAAAACCTTGGAATTCTTTTCCATTTTCGTGAGATTTGAGATAAAACCTTGGAATTTCTTCCAGTTTTGGGGGATATTTGGGCTAAAGTCTTGGAATTCTTTCCAAATTTCATGGTAGTTGATATAAAACCTTGGAATTCTTTCCCATTTTTGGGATATTTGGGATAAAACCTTGGAATTTCTTCCTGTTTGCGTCCCTGGACGGATTTTTCTTCGTGGGGAACCGCGAGGCCCGGATTGCGTTCGTATCAGAGAACGTCACCGGATATTTGGGCTAAAACCTGGGAATTTTTTCCCATTTTTGTGATATTTGAGATAAAACCTTGGAATTTTTTCTGGTTTTTGAGATATCTGAGATAAAACCTTGGAATTCTTTCCCATTTTAGGATATTTGAGATCAAACCTTGTGTTTCCTTCTTCTTTTGAGTATAAATTGGTCTAAAAATCTCGCAATTTCTTCCCATTTCGACCTAAAATCTCGGAGTTTTTTCCCATTTTTTCCCGTTCTGACCTAAAATCATGGAATTTTTTCCCGTTTTTTTCCCGTTTTTCCTGGCGCTGGACGGCTTTTTCTTCGTGGTGAACCGCGAGGGCCGGTTCATGTTCGTGTCGGAGAACGTCACCGGATATTTGGGCTAAACCCTTGGAATTTCTTCCCGTTTTTTTCCCCATTTTAGGCTAAAATCTCGGAATTCTTTCCCATTTTGTGATATTTGAGATAAAACAGATAAAACCTTGGCTTTTTTGCCGTTTCTTTCCCAGTTTCATCATATTAGAAATCAAACCTTGTGTTTCCTTCTTATTTCAGCGATAAGTTGGTCTAAAAATCTCGTATTTTCTTCCCGTTTCGGCCTAAAACCTTGGAATTTTTCCCCGTTTCGGCCTAAAATCTCATAATTTTTTCCCGTTTTTTCCCTTTTCCAGGCGCTGGACGGCTTTTTCTTCGTGGTGAACCGTGAGGGGCGGTTCGCGTTCGTGTCGGAGAACGTGACGGATATTTGGGCTAACCCTTGGAATTTCTTCCCGTTTTTTCCCCGTTTTCAGGATATTTGGGAGAAAATCTTGGAATTTTTCCTAATTTTGGGATTACTGAGATAAAACCTCGGCTTTTTTCCTGTTTCTTTCCCAGTTTCATCATATTAGAAATCAAACCTTGTGTTTCCATCTTGTTTTGGCGATAAGTCGGTCTAAAAATCTCATATTTTCATCCCGTTTCGACCTAAAATCTCGGAATTTTTTCCCGTTTTTTCCCGTTTTGACCTAAAACCTCTGAATTTTTTCCCGTTTTTCCCTTTTTCCAGGCTCTGGACGGCTTTTTCTTCGTGGTGAACCGGGAGGGGCGGATCGTGTTCGTGTCGGAGAACGTGCGGGGGTACCTGGGCTACGGGCAGGAGGAGCTGATGAACTCCAGCGTGTACAGCGTGCTGCACGTCGGCGACCACGCCCAGTTCGTGCGCAGCCTCCTGCCCAAGGCCCTGGGTACGCCAAAATTCGGATTTTCGGGCGTTTTTTGGGGTTTTGGGGGGGTGTTTTAGGGTTTTTAGATTGGTTTTATTAGTGGTTTTGGTTTGGTTTTATCGGTGGTTTTGGTTTTGGTTTTATTGGGGTTTTTTGGTTTTAGTTTCGTTTATGTTTTCATGTTTTATTTTTATTTTTATGGTTAGTTTTAGTTTTCTTTTAGTTTTTTATTTTTATTTTTATTGCTATTTTTCGTTTCGCTTTTTTATGTTTCATTTTTTATTTTTATTTTCATTTTTATTGCTATTTTTATTTTCTTTTTTATTTTCATTTTGATTATTATTGCTATATTTAGTTTCTTTTTTTATTTTCATTTTTCTTTTTATTGCTATTTTTAGTTTCATTTTTTATTTTTATTTTCGTTTTGATTGCTGTTTGTAGTTAATTTTCTTTATTTTCATTTTTTAATTTTCATTTTTATTGTTAGTTTTAGTTTTTTTCATTTTTTTAATTTTCATTTTAGCTGCTTTTTTCAGTTTCAGTTCTTTATTTTAATTTTTTATTTTAATTTTCATTTTTAGTTTTCTTCCTTTTTTATTTTTATTTTCGTTTATATTGCTCTTTTTAGTTTCTTTTCTATTTTCATTTTTTTATTTTAATTTTTTGTTTTCATTTTAGTTTTGATTGCTATTTTTAGTTTTCTTTCATTTTTATGGTTATTTTTAATTTTCTTTATTTTTTATTTTTATATTTAATTTCATTTTCTTTATTTTCATTTTTTCATTTTTGTTTTTTATTGTTAATTTTAGTTTTTTTCTTTTTTTTACATTTAATTTTAATTGCTATTTTCAGTTTCATTTTTTATTTTCATTTTTAGTTTTTTTGGTATTTTTAGTTTTCTTTCATTTTTTTATTTTCATTTTAATTGCTTTTTTTAGTTTCATTTTCTTTATTTTCATTTTTATTCTTAGTTTTAGTTTTCTTTTGTTTTTATTTTTATTTTCATTTTTGTTGCTATTTTTAGTTTCTATTTTCATTTTCATTTTTTTAATTTTAATTTTTTATTTTCATTTTCCTTTTTATAGGTATTTTTAGTTTCCGTTTCATTTTCATTTTTTATTTTAATTTTCGTTTTTATTGCTATTTTTAGTTTCATTTTAATTTTAATGTTTTATTTTCAGTTTTGTTTTTATTGTTGTTTCTGGTATGGTTTTATTGTTATTTTTAGTTCCATTTTCATTTTTTATTTTCATTTTCATTTTAATTGTTTTTGGTATTGGTTTTATGGTATTTTTAGTTATAGATCTAGATTCATTTTAATTTTTAATCTTTAACTTTCATTTTTATTTCTATTGTTGATTTTGGTTTGGTTTTATTCTTAGTTTTAGTTTTAATTTCAATTTCATGTTTTATTTTAATTTTGGTATCTGTTGTTATTTTTGGGTTTTTTAATGGTATTTTTAGTTTTACTTTCATTTTTATTTTATTTTCATTTTTGTTGTTATTTTTGGTTTTGCTTTTATTGTTATTTTTAGTTTTAGTTTCAGTTTCAGTTTTTATTTTTATTTTCGTTTTTAGTTGTTATTTTTGGTTTTGTTTTGTTCTTTTTTTTTTTCATTTTCCTTTTGTTAGTTTTAGTTTTAGTTTCAGTTCTGATTTTCGTTTTTATTTTAATTTTTGATTTTTTTGTTATTTTTGGTTCTAGTTTCATTTCCATTTTTTATTTTCATTTTTATTGTTCTTGGTTAGGTTTTTATTGTTATTTTTAGTTTTAGTTTAATTTTCATTTTTTATTTTCATTTTTTATTTGCATTTTTAGTTTTAGTTTCATTTTCATTTTAATTGTTTTTCTTAGTTTTATTTTCATTTTTCATTTTAATTTTCATTTTTATTATATTTTGTTTTAGTTTTGTTATTTTCAGTTTTAGTTCATTTTCATTGTAATTTTTGTTTTTATTTTCTATTTCATTTTTATTTTTGTTTCTGTACTTTTTGTTTTATTTTTATATTTGTTTTTTGTTTTTATGTTTATTTTTATATTGTTTAATCACATTTTATTTTTTTGTTTTATTTCATGTGTTACTTTATGTTGGATTTATGTTTATTTTATATTTATGTTCGTGTTTATTTTTATTTTTACTTCTATTCATATTTTTATTTTTATTTCCATCTTCAGCATTCATTTTATAATTATTTTTATTCCAATTCCATTTTTATTTTTATTTCTGTATTTATATTCATATTTATTTTAGTGGCCGCTCGGGGATTTTTGGGAATTCCACAATTCCATTATTTGGGATCACTCCCATGTCCCTAATTCCAGTTTTTTATCCCGTTTTTCCCAGTGCCGGATGCCGGTGCAGAACCCAAAATCCCGGGGATTTTTGGGAATTTCACGTCCCTAATTCCCATTTTTTTCCCATTTTTCCCAACGATCCCCTTCCAGTGCCGGATGCTGGTGCGGAACCCCAAATCCCGGGGATTTTTGGGAATTCCATGTCCCTAATTCCCATTTTTTCCCATGTTTTTCCCAATGAGCCCCTTCCAGTGCCGGATGCTGGTGCGGAATCCAAAATCCCGGGGATTTTTGGGAATTTCACATCCCAAATTCCCATTTTTTTCCCATTTTTCCCAACGATCCCCTTCCAGTGCCGGATGCCGGTGTGAAACCCAAAATCCCGGGGATTTTTGGGAATTCCACGTCCCTAATTCCCATTTTTCCCATTTTTCCCAACGATCCCATTCCATTGCCGGATGCCGGTGTGAAACCCAAAATCCTGGGGATTTTTGGGAATTCCTTGTCCCTAATTCCCATTTTTTCCCATTTTTCCCAGTGACACCTTCCAGTGCCGGATGCTGGTGTGAAACCCCAAATCCCGGGGATTTTTTGGGAATTCCGTGCTCCTAATTCCCATTTTTATCCCATTTTTCCCAACGATCTCTTTCCAGTACCGGATGCTGGTGTGAAACCCAAATCCCGGGGATTTTTGGGAATTTCACGTCCCTAATTCCCATTTTTCCATGTTTTTCCCAACGATCCCCTTCCAGTGCCGGATGCTGGTGCGGAACCCCAAATCCCGGGGATTTTTGGGAATTCCATGTCCCTAATTCCCATTTTTTCCCATGTTTTTCCCAATGAGCCCCTTCCAGTGCCGGATGCTGGTGCGGAATCCAAAATCCCGGGGATTTTTGGGAATTTCACGTCCCAAATTCCCATTTTTTTCCCATTTTTCCCAACGATCCCATTCCATTGCCGGATGCCGGTGTGAAACCCAAAATCCTGGGGATTTTTGGGAATTCCTTGTCCCTAATTCCCATTTTTTCCCATTTTTCCCAGTGACACCTTCCAGTGCCGGATGCTGGTGTGAAACCCCAAATCCCGGGGATTTTTTGGGAATTCCGTGCTCCTAATTCCCATTTTTATACCATTTTTCCCAACGATCCCCTTCCAGTACCGGATGCTGGTGTGAAACCCAAATCCCGGGGATTTTTGGGAATTTTGCGTCCTGAATTCCCATTTTTTTTTCCATTTTTCCCAATGATCCCCTTCCAGTGCCGGATGCTGGTGGGGAACCCCAAATCCCGGGGATTTTTGGGAATTCCACGTCCCTAATTCCCATTTTTTCCCATTTTTCCCAACAATCCCCCTCCAGCGCCGGATGCTGGTGTGAAACCCAAAATCCCGGGGATTTTTGGGAATTTCACGTCCCTAATTCCCATTTTTTCCCCATTTTTCCCAACGATCCCCTTCCAGTGCCGGATGCTGGTGCAGAACCCCAAATCCCGGGGATTTTTGGGAATTTCACGTCCCTAATTCCCATTTTTTTCCCATTTTTTCCCATTTTTTCCCATTTTTCCCAACAATCCCCTTCCAGTGCCGGATGCTGGTGGGGAATCCAAAATCCCGGGGATTTTTGGGAATTCCATGTCCCTAATTCCATTTTTTTCCCATTTTTCCCAACGATGCCCTTCCAGTGCCGGATGCTGCTGGGAAACCCAAAATCCCGGGGATTTTTGGGAATTTCACGTCCCTAATTCCCATTTTTCCCAACGATCTCCTTCCAGTGCCGGATGCCGGTGCGGAACCCAAAATCCCGGGGATTTTTGGGAATTCCACGTCCCACATTCCCGTTTTTTTCCCATTTTTCCCAGCGATCCCCTTCCAGTGCCAGATACTGGTGCGGAACCCAAAATCCCGGGGATTTTTGGGAATTTCTCGTCCCTAATTCCCATTTTTTCCCATTTTTTCAAACGATCCCCTTCCAGTGCCGGATGCTGGTGCGGAACCCCAAAATCCCGGGGATTTTTGGGAATTTCACATCCCTAATTCCCATTTTTTCCCATTTTTCCCAACGATCCCCTTCCAGTGCCAGATGCCGGTGTGGAACCCAAATCCCGGGGAGTTTTGGGAATTTCACGTCCCTAATTCCCATTTTTTTCCCATTTTTTTCCCAACGATCCTCTTCCAGTGCCGGATGCTGGTGCGGAATCCAAATCCCGGGGATTTTTGGGAATTCCATGTCCCTAATTCCAATTTTTTCCCAACGATCCCCTTCCAGTGCTGGATGCCGATGCGGAACCCCAAATCCCGGGGATTTTTGGGAATTTCACATCCCTAATTCCCATTTTTTCCCCATTTTTCCCAACGATCTCCTTCCAGTGCCGGATGCTGGTGCGGAACCCCAATCCCGGGGATTTTTGGGAATTTCACGTCCCTAATTCCCATTTTTTCCCAACGATCCCCTTCCAGTGCCGGATGCTGGTGTGAAACCCAAAATCCCAGGGATTTTTGGGAATTCCATGTACCTAATTCCCATTTTTTCCCAACGATCCCCTTCCAGTGCCAGATGCCGGTGCGGAACCCAAAATCCCGGGGATTTTTGGGAATTCCAAGATCTGGGATCACTCCCACGTCCCTAATTCCCATTTTTCTCCCATTTTTCATGTTTTTCCCAGTGAACGGGGTGCCGTGGCCGCAGGAGCCAGCGCGGCGCGGCAGCCGCACCTTCCAGTGCCGGATGCTGGTGCGGAACCCCAAATCCCGGGGATTTTTGGGAATTCCACGTCCCTAATTCCCATTTTTCCATGTTTTCCCAGTGAACGGGGTGCCGTGGCCGCAGGAGCCGGCGCGGCGCGGCAGCCGCACCTTCCAGTGCCGGATGCTGGTGCGGGCGCCGGAGGAGGCGGGCGCGGAGCCGGCGGAGCCGCGGCAGCGCTACGAGGCCATGCAGTGCTTCGCCGTCAGCCAACCACGCGCCTTCCAGGAGGAGGGAGAGGGTGCGGCACCGGCGCCGGGATCGGGATCGGGGTCGGGATCGGGGTTGGATGGATGAGAATTGGGATTTGGACTTGGATTTGAATTTGGATTTGGATTTGGATTTGGATTTGGATTTTGGGTTGGGGTTGGAGTTGCATGGAAGAGAATTTGGCTTGAATTGGGATTGGGATTGGAGTTGGAGTTGGGGTTGGGATGGGATTGGGGTTGGGGTTGGATGGAAGAGAATTTGGGTTGGGATTGGGGTTAGGATTGGAGTTGGGGTTGCGATTGGGATCGGATTTGGGGTTGGATGGATGAGAATTTGGCTTGAATTGGGATTGGGATTGGGATTGGAGTTGGGGTTGGGATTGGGATTGGATGGAAGAGTATTTGGCTTGAATTGGAATTTGGATGGGGGTTGGGATGGGGTTGGGATTGGGGTTGGGGTTGGATGGAAGAGAATTTGGATTTGGATTTGCATTTGGATTTGGATTTGGGGTTGGGGTTGGGGTTGGATGGAAGAGAATTTAGATTTTGATTTGGATTTGGAGTTGGGGTTGGGGTTGGAGTTCAATGGAAGATAATTTGGGTTGGGATTGGGAATAGAATTGGAGTTGGGGTTGGGTTTGGGGTTGGGGTTGGGATTGGGGTTGGGATGGGGTTGGGGTTGGGGTTGGGGGTTGGGATGGGGTTGGAATTGGGGTTGGATGGAAGAGAATTTGGGTTGGGATCGGGGTGGGATCGGGGTTGGGATCGGGGTTGGATGGATGAGAATTGGGATGGGGGTTGGGATTGGAGTTGGGATTGGGATTGGATGGAAGAGAATTTGTCTTGGGATTGGGATTGGGATTGGGATGGGGGTTGGGATCGGGATTGGGATTGGAGTTGGGGTTGGGATTGGGATTGGTGTTGGGGTTGAGGTTGGAGTTGCATGGAAGAGAATTTCTCTTGGGATTGGGATTGGGATTGGGATTGGGATTGGGATCAGGTTTGGGGTTGGATGGAAGAGAATTCGTCTTGGGATTGGGATTGGCATTGGAATTGGGATTGGGGTTGGGATTGGGATTGCGATCAGGATTGGGTTTGGGATTGGATGGAAGAGAATTTGTCTTGAATTGGGATTGGGATGGGGGTTGGGATGGGGTTGGGGTTTGAGTTGGATGGGAGAGAATTTCGGTTGGGATTGAGGTTGGCATTGGAGTTGGGGTTGGGATTGGGGTTGGGGTTTGAGTTGGATGGGAGAGAATTTGGGTTGGGATTGGGGTTGGGATTGGAGTTGAGATTGGAGTTGGGGTTGGGATTGGGGTTGGGGTTGGATGGAAGAAAATTTAGATTTGGATTTGGATTTGGAGTTGGGGTTGGGGTTGGGGTTTGAGTTGGATGGATGAGAATTTGGGTTGGGATTGGGATTGGGATTGGAGTTGGGTTTGGGATTCAGATTGGGATTGGAGTTGGAATTGGGATTGGGATTGGGATTGGGATTGGGAGGAAGGTTGGGATGGGGTTGGGGTTGGAGTTGGATGGAAGAAAATATGGCTTGAATTGGGATTGGGATTGGAGTTGGAGTTGGGATTGGGATTGGGGTTGGGATTGGAGTTGGGGTTGGGATTGGGGTTGGGATTGGGGTTGGATGGATGAGAATTGGGAATGGAATTGGGATTGGGATTGGGATTGGGATTGGGATTGGGATTGGGATGCAGGATTGGGATTGGGGTTTGGATTGGGATTGAGGTTTGGATTGGGATTGGGATGGGATTAGGATGGGAATGCAGTGCAGGATTGGGATGGGATGGAATTAGGATTGGGATGGGATAAAATGCAAGATTAGGAGGGGATTGGGATGGGATTGGGATTGGGATGGGAATACAAGATTGGGATTGTGATTGGGATGGGATGGGAATGCAGGATTGGGATTGGACAGGATGGGATGGGGTTTGGGAATGCAGTGCAGGATTGGGATGGGATAGGATGGGATTGGGATTGGGATGGGATAAGGTGCAGGATTAGGAAGGGATTGGGATTGGGATTGGGACTGGGATTGGGATCAGAGCCGGGTCCCTGTCGCTCTCCCACTCCGAGTCCCCTTTTCCCTGTCCCATCCATCTTTTCCCACCACATTCCCGGGATGAATCCCCCAATTCCCACCCAGAAGGGCCCAATCCCGATGTTTTAGGCCCAAATCCCAACAATCCCCGCTCCAACCCGGAATTCCGTTACCCCAACTCCGCCACATCCCGGAACCCTCCCCAGTTAACCCCGCCAAGCTTTTCCCAGGGAATTTCGGGGAATTTCAGGGAATTAAATCCAGGAGCGAGATTGGAACGGGAAGCCGGGACGGTTCCGGCATTCCCGGTGTTTTTCCCGGTGTTTTTCCCAGATTTCCAGTCCTGCCTGATCTGCATCGCCCGGAGGCTGCCGCGCCCGACCCCGGCCCCGGCCCCGGCCGAGTCCTTCGTCACCAAGCAGGACACCACAGGTACATCCCAAACATTCCCGGGAATTCCTTCCCTTTCCATCCCAAATTCCACAAAAATCCCTCTTGGGATGGATCCTGAGTGTCCTGGATCCCGGAATCCCGGGATGGTTTGGGATGGGATCCCTGGAGCTTCAATCCCATCCCATTCCAACCCCACGGGGTTTTCCAGCTTTTCCTTGGAAATTCCCGGAGATTCTCTGGGAATTCCAGCCCAGCTAGGAATTCCTTCCCAAATTCCTCCCATTTTCCATGGAATTCCCTCCATTCCCAGCCTGGATTGGATCCATCCCCATCCTGACTCCTCTCCGGGAAGGAATTTCAGGATTTTTCTGTGGAATCTCAGGGATCTCCCTTCCCTTTCCCACCCCCAAATTCCATCAAAATCCCTCAGGATGGATCCTGAGTGTCCTGAATCCCAAAATCCCGGAATGGTTTGGGATGGGATCCATGGAGCTTCAATCCCATTCCATTCCGACCCCAAATTCCAGGGTGCTCTGACCTTTCCTTGGACACTCCCGGGAATTCCTTGGGAATTCCAGCCCGGCTGGGAATTCCTTCCCAAATTCCTCCCCTTTTTCCAGGGAATTTTCTCCATTCCCAGCTCTCCCAGCCTGGATTGGATCCATCCCCATCCTGACTCTTTTCTGGAAAGGAATTTTAGGAATTCCCATGGAATCTTTGGGATCTCCCTTCCCTTTCCCATCCCCAAATCCCACAAAAATCCCTCGGGATGGATCCTGAGTGTCCTGGATCCCAGAATCCCGGAATGGTTTGGCTTGGGATTCCTGGAGCTTCAATCCCATCCCATTCCATTCCAATCCCAAATTCCAGGTGGATCCAACCTTTCCTTGGACACTCCCAGGAATTCCTTGGGAATTCCAGCCCGGCTGGGAATTCCTTCCCAAATTCCTTCCCAAATTCCTCCCATTTTCCATGGAATTTTCTCCATTCCCAGCCTGGCATTGGATCCATCCCCATCCTCACTCTTTTCTGGGAAGGAATTTTTGGAATTTCCTGGGAATCTTTGGGATCTCATTTCCCTTTCCCATCTCTAAATTCCATAAAAATCCCTCTTGGGATGGATCCTGGGTGTCCTGGATCCCGGAATCCCGGAATGGTTTGGGATGGGATCCCCGGAGCTTCAATCCCATCCCATTCCAACCCCAAATTCCAGGTGGATCCAACCTTTCCTTGGACATTCCCAGGGATTCCTTGGGAGTTCCAGCCCGGCTGGAAATTCCTTCCCAAATCCCAAATTCCTTCCCAAATTCCTTCCCTTTTTCCAGGGAATTTTCTCCATTCCCAGCTCTCCCAGCCTGGATTGGATCCATCCCCATTCTGACTCTTTTCTGGGAAGGAATTTTAGGAATTCCCATGGAATCTTTGGGATCACCCTTCCCTTTCCCACCCCCAAATCCCACAAAAACCCCTTTTGGCGCCGGATTTTGACCCACCCTCCATCCGAGAACCCCGGAACGCTTTGGGATAAAACTCAGGAGACCACTCCCAACTTCCCGAAAGAATTCCCATTTTTTTTCCTGCCTTTTCCCAGGAAAAATCATCTCCATCGACACCAGCTCGCTGCGCGCCGCGGGCCGGACGGGCTGGGAGGATCTGGTGCGGAAATGCATCTACGCCTTCTTCCAGCCCCAGGGCCGCGAGCCCTCCTACGCCAAGCAGCTCTTCCAGGAAGGTACCGCTCCCTTTTCCCCGCGGGAATCTCATCCCGGAAAAATTTGGGACAAAAAATTTAAAAAATCCCCGAATTTGGGGCGTTTTTATCGCGCCCGAGGCGGGTTGGGAAGCGCAGGACAAAATGGCGGCGCGGTTTTGGCGGGATTTGGGTTTTTTAGGTTTTTTAATTTTTTGGGGGTTTTTTTTGGAGGTGGTGAGGGGAGGATTTTTGGTTTTTGGGGTGGCGGTGAGGTTTTGGGGATTTTGAGGGATTTTAGTGGGGTTTTTCCATGGTTTTTCTTGGAATTCAGAGGTTTTATCCCCTCAGGGCGGTGGCGAGCACCTCGCCAGCTTCAGGCTGAGCGAAGGTTCCAGGCTGGTCCTGCTGGGAATTTTTGGGGTTGATTTCCATTGGATTGGGGATTTTGGGATTTTCTCAGGATTTTTTCAGGATTTGCTCAAGATTTTTCCAGGATTTTCCTGGAATTCCAGGTTTTTCCACTCAGTGAAAATCCCGACGTTGCCTTGAGCCCCTCACTGGGTTCACGCTGAGGGAAGGTTCCAGGCTGGTCCTCCCTGGGTCCTGCTGGGAATTTTTGGGATTCATTTCCTTTGGATTGGGGGTTTTGGGATTTTCTCAGGATTTTTTCAGGACTTGCTCAGGATTTTTCCAGGATTTTCCTGGAATTCCAGGTTTTTCCACTCAGTGAAAATCCCCGGCATTGCCTTGAGGCCCTCACTGGGTTCATGCTGAGCGAAGGTTCCAGGCTGGTCCTCCCTGGGTCCTGCTGGGAATTTTTGGTGTTGATTTCCTCTGGATTGGGTTTTTTGGGATTTTCTCAGGATTTTTTCAGGATTTGATTAGGATTTTCCCAGGATTTTCCTGGAATTCCAGGTTTTTCCTCAGTGATGACCCCATCTCCACCCACAGCCCCTCATCCCCTTCACGCTGAGTGACGGCTTCGCCCTGATCCTCCCTGGGTCCTGTTGGGAATTTTTGGGATTGATTTCCATTGGATTGGGGTTTTTGGGATTTTCTCAGGATTTTTTCAGGATTTGCTCAGGATTTTTCCAGGATTTTCATGGAATTTAGGTGTTTTTCCCCTCACTGATGATCCCAGCTCCGCGCTCAACCCCTCATCGTCTTCACGCCGGCTCCGTGCCGGATGTCCCTCCATCCTATCGCCATTTTTAGGATTTTAACGGGATTTTCTCGGGGATTTTTGGGATTTTCCCACATTTTCCCCTGGAATTCCGTGTTTTTCCCCGCAGTGATGACGCGGGGCACGGCCTTCAGCCCCTCGTACCGCTTCTCGCTGAGCGACGGCTCCGCCCTGATCCTCCCTGGGTGCTGCTGGGAATTTTTGGGATTACTTTCCTTTGGATTGGGGTTTTTGGGATTAGATTGAGATTTTTTTGGGTTTTCTCAGGATTTTCCATGATTTTTCCAGGATTTTCCCGGAATTTAGGTGTTTTTCCCCTCAGTGATGACCCCATCTCCACCCTCAGCCCCTCATCCCCTCACGCTGAGCAACGGCTCCGCCCTGATCCTCCCTGGATCCTGTTGGGAATTTTTGGGATTCATTTCCTTTGGATTGGGGTTTTTGGGATTTTCTCAGGATTTTTTCAGGATTTGCTCAGGATTTTTCCAGGTTTTTCCTGGAATTCCAGGTTTTTCCCTCAGTGAAAATCCCAGCATTGCCTTGAGGCCCTCACTGGGTTCACGCTGAGAGAAGGTTCCAGGCTGGTCCTGCCTGGGTCCTGCTGGGAATTTTTGGGGTTGATTTCCTCTGGATTGGGGTTTTTGAGATTTTCTCAGGATTTTTTCGGGATTTGCTCAGGATTTTTCCAGGATTTTCCTCAAATTAAGGTGTTTTTCCCCTCACTGATGACCCCAGCTCCACGCTCAACCCCTCATCGTTGTCACGCCGGCTCCGTGCCGGATCCCCCTCCATCCTATCGCCATTTTTAGGATTTTAACGGGATTTTCTCGGGTATTTTTGGGATTTTCCCCCATTTTCCCCTGGAATTCCGTGTTTTCCCCCGCAGTGATGACGCGGGGCACGGCCTTCAGCCCCTCGTACCGCTTCACGCTGAGCGACGGCTCCGTGCTGATCCTCCCTGTGCCCTGTTGGGGATTTTTGGGATCTGATTTCCATTGGATTGGGGTTTTTGGGTTTGGATTGAGATTTTTTTGGGTTTTCTCAGGATTTTCCGTGATTTTTCTGGGATTTTCCTGGAATTCAGGTATTTTTCCCTTCTGTGATGACCGTGGCTCCACTCTCAGCTCCTCATCCCCTCACACTGAGCGACGGCTCCGCCCTGATCCTCCCTGGGTCCTGCTGGGAATTTTTGGGATTAATTTCCTTTGGATTGGGGTTTTTGGGATTTTCTCAGGATTTTCCATGATTTTTCCCAGGATTTTCCAGGAATTTAGGTATTTTTCCCCTCACTGATGATCCCAGCTCCACGCTCAACCCCTCATCGTTGTCACGCCGGCTCCGTGCCGGATCTCCCTCCATCCTATCACCATTTTTACGATTTTAACGGGATTTTCTCGGGGATTTTTGGGATTTTCCCCCATTTTTCCCTGGAATTCCGTGTTTTTCCCCGCAGTGATGACGCGGGGCACGGCCTTCAGCCCCTCGTACCGCTTCACGCTGAGCGACGGCTCCGTGCTGAGCGCCCACACCAAGTGCAAGCTCTGCTACCCCTCCAGCCCGGAGCTGCAGCCCTTCATCATGGGCATCCACATCATCGACAGGTACCGCAATTCCCGCGGAATTCCTCGGAATTCCACGGAATTCCACAGAATTCCGTCGATCCCCGCAGAATTCCATGGAATTCCGCAGAATTCCGGCCGGCAGCGGGGCTGGGAATCACCCACACGGAGCAGGGATGAACCTCCAGGCGTTGATCCTGCTCTGGGTTTTTCCAGATTTTTGGGGTTTTTTTTCCCGTTTTTTTGAGTTTTTCCCGGAATTTTGGAGGTTTTGGGAATTTTGGTTTTTCCTAAGGAGAATTTTTCCAGGGGTTTTCAGACTCTGGGTGAGGAATTTTTTGTTGGAAATTCGACCTCGAGCTCATCCTGGCATTGGGTGGGTTCTCAGCGCTGGGTTGGGATTTGGAATGGGATTGGGATTGGGATTGGGATTGGGATTGGGATTGGGAATTCGATTTGGAACTGGGATTGGGATTGGGATTGAGGTTTGGGATTGGGATTGGGATTTAGAATTGGGATTGGGATTTGGATTGGGATTTGGATTGGGATTGTGACTGGGATTGGAATTCGGATTAGGACTGGAATTAGGATTAGCATTGGGATTTGGATTGGGGTTAGGTCTGGGATTGGGATCAGGATCAGGATCAGGATTGGGATTTAAAGTAGGATTTGGATTGCGATTGGAATTGAAATCGAGATTGGGATTAGAATTGGAATTGGGATTAGATTTGGGATTGGGATTGGAATTAGGATTGGCATCGGGATTGGGATTGGGGTTTGGATAGGAATTAGGATTAGGACTGGATTAGGATTGGGACTGGAATTGGAATTGGTATTAGGATTGGAATTGGTTTCAGGATTGGGATCAGGATCAGGATTGGGATTGAAATTAGGATTTGGATTGCGATTGGAATTGGAATTGGAATTGGGATTTGCATGAGGATTGGGATTTGGATTGAGATTGGAATTTGGATTAGGACTGGAATTAGGATTAGCATTGGGATATGGATTGGGGTTAGGTCTGGAATTGGGATTGGGATCAGGATCAGGATTGGGATTTAATGTAGGATTTGGATTGCGATTGGAATTGGAATCAGGATTGGGATTAGAATTGGAATTGGGATTTTATTTGCGATTTGGAATAGGATTTGCAATGGGATTTGGATTATGTCTGGGATTGGAATTAGGATTAGGATTGGCTCTGATGGAGCAGAATTTGGGAATTCCTGGCCTGGAAAAGGGGTCGGAACATCCAGAATTCCAAGCAGGGAATTTTTGGGATTCCTGCTGCTGGTGGAGCAGGATCTGGGAATTCCCGACCCGGAAAAAGGGTCGGAGCAGCCAAAATTCCAGGCAGGGAATTTTTGGGATTCCTGCTCCTGGTGTAGAAGAATTTGGGAATTCCAGACCTGGACAAAAGGGTCAGAACATCCAGAATTCCAAGCAGGGAATTTTTGGGATCCTTCCTGCCCTTGGAGCAGGATCTGGGAATTCCAGACCCAGAAAAAGAGTTGGAATGTCCAGAATTCCAGGCAAGGAATTTTTGGGATTTGTGCTGCTGGTGGAGCAGCATTTGGGAATTCCAGACTCAAAAAAAGGGTCAGAAAATCCGGAATTCCAAGCAGGGAATTCTTGGGATTCCTGATGCTGGTGGTGGAGCAGAATTTGGGAATTCCAGACTCGGAAAAAGGGTCGGGGCAGCCAAAATTCCAGGCAAGGAATTTTTGGGATTCCTCCTTCCAGTCAGAATTCCGAGCAGGGAATTTTTGGGATCCTTCCTGCCCTTGGAGCAGGATCTGGGAATTCCAGACCCAGAAAAAGAGTTGGAATATCCAGAATTGCAGGCAAGGAATTTTTGGGATTCCTGCTGCTGGTGGAGCAGAATTTGGGAATTCCCGGCATGGAAAAGGGGTCGGAACATCCAGAATTCCAGGCAAGGAGCTTTTGGGATTGGTGCTGCTGGTGGAGCAGAATTTGGGAATTCCAGGCCTGGAAAAAGGGTCAGAACATCCAGAATTCCAAGCAGGGAATTTTTGGGATTCCTGATGCTGCTGGTGGAGCAGAATTTGGGAATTCCAGACTCAAAAAAAGGGTCAGAAAACCCAGAATTCCAAGCAGGGAGTTTTTGGGATTCCTCCTTCCAGTCAGAATTCCGAGCAGGGAATTTTTGGGATCCTTCCTGCCCTTGGAGTAGAATTCGGGAATTCCTGACCCGGAAAAAGGGTCGGAGGATCCGGAATTTGGAGTAGGGAATTTTTGGGATTCCTGCTGCCCGTGGAGCAGAATTTGGGAATTCCCGACCTGGAAAAAGGCTCGGAGCAGCTGGAATTCCAAGCAGGGAATTTTTGGGTTTGGTGCTGGGGAATTTTTGGATTCCTTCCTGCCCTTGGAGCAGAATTTGGGAATTCCAGACCCAGAAAAAGAGTTGGAATATCCAGAATTCCAAGAAAGGAGTTTTTAGAATTCAAAACCACCAAAAACCGGGAAAAAAAAGATTTTTCCATGTTTTTTTCCCCCGCAGGGATCACGGAATTCTCTCCCCCCAGGACAGCCCCGCTCCGGGCCCGGCCCTTCCCAGGGTGAATCCCAACGTTTCCCCGGCACCGGGAACAGCGCCCAACGGGAATTTCGGGAATCCTCCGGGATCCACCGTTGCCTTAAGCCAAACCCCCGCCAATCCCCACCCCCTGTCCCACGGCAGCCCCGGGATGGCGCCGCCGCCGTTCCCGTCGCCGCGGCACCGCGGCAGCCCGGCGTCCATCCCGCGGTGCCGCGCTCCCGCCGGGAATTCCTTCCCTCCGTCCGCGCTCTCCCCGTCCTCATCCGGCAATTCCCGACCTTTCCCCGGCGCCGATCCTCCGGCCAATCCGGCGTTCCTGAGGCAAAACTCTCCCGGTCGCGCCGGCAAAACCGAACTGAAGGACTCCAAGGAAATCTCAACCGTGTTGGGTGAGGTCATCCATGAGAACGAGAAAACGCCGGAGACGGGAATTCCGGGAATTCCGGGCGGTTCCGACGGCGGCATCGGCGACACCGGGAAGTGCCCGCAAGGCACGAGCCACCGTTTGGTGCAGCTGCTGGCCAGCACGGCCGAGGCGCAGCTGCGGCACCGCGCCGACGCCGCCGACGCCGCCGCCTCCAAGGATTCCCTGGCGTGCGCCGGCGTTCCCGGCGGTTCCGTCGGCGCGGCGCCGGCGCCGTGCCCGGCCTCGCACGGCTCGCTGACCGAGCGGCACAAAATCCTGCACCGGCTGCTGCAGGAGGGCGGCCCCTGCGACGGCGCCGAGGAGAAGAGGGAGAACCTCGCCGGGAGCGGCGCCGAGGCCGACAAGAGGAAGGAATCCAAGGATCACCAACTGCTCCGGTACCTCCTGGACAAGGACGAGAAGGAAACGCCGGCGGCGATCCCAACAACGATCCCGGCGGCGATTCCGACAACGATCCCGACAACGATTCCGACGGTGACGGACGACGTCAAGGTCAAGGCGGAGAAGAGCGAAGCGGCCGAACCGTGCCCGGCAACGATTCCCAAAATTCCGGCCGGCAACGAGGTCAAGGCGGAGGCGCAGGTGGCGCAGGTGGGTGGGGGAGGATTTATGGGAATTCGCCTGGATTTGGGTTTCGGTTTTCCGTGGAATTCTGGAATTCCGGAATGGTTTTGGGTGGGATTTGTGGAGTTTCGATCCAATCCCGAAATTCCAAGATTTCCTTGGAGGTTCCCAAGGATTTTGTGGGAATTTTCCCAGATTTTGCTTCCCATTTTCATGGAATTCTGGAATTCTGGAATATTTGATCCCATCCCGCTCCAATCCCAAGATTCCAAGATTTCCTTGGACATTCCCAAGGATTTTCTGGGAATTCTCCCAGATTTTGCTTCCATTTTCATGGAATCCGGGAATTCCAGAATATTTTGTGTGGGATTTGTGGAGTTTCGATCCAATCCCGCTCCAATCCCGAAATTCCAAGATTTTGTTGGACGTTCCCAAGGATTTTCTGGGAATTTTTCCAGATTTTTCTTCCCATTCCCATCAAATTCTGGAGATCCATCTTGAGGTGCTCCAAGATTTCCTTGGACATTCCCAAGGATTTTCTGGGAATTTTCCCAGATTTTTCTTTCCATTTTCATGGAATCCTGGAATTCCGGAATATTTCGGGTGGGATTTGTGGAGTTTCGATCCAATCCCAAAATTCCAAGATTTTGTTGGATGTTCCCAAGGATTTTCTGGGAATTTTTCCAGATTTTTCTTCGCATTCCCATCAAATCCTGGAGATCCATCTTGAGGTGCTCCAAGATTTCCTTGGATGTTCCCAAGGATTTTCTGGGAATTCTCCTGGATTTTGCTTCCATTTCCATGGAATTCTGGAATTCTGGAATTCCGGAACGGTTTTGGGTGGGATTTGTGGAGTTTCGATCCAATCCCGCTCCAATCCCAAAATTCCAAGATTTCCTTGGACATTCCCAAGGATTTTCTGGGAATTTTCCTGGATTTTTCTTTCCATTTTCATGGAATTCTGGAATCCTGGAATGTTTTTGGGTTGGATTTGCGGAGTTTTGATCAAATCCCAAAATCTTGAGGTCCTCCAAGATTTTCTTGGACATTCCCAAGCATTTTCTGGGAATTTTCCTGGATTTTTCTTTCCATTTTCATGGAATCCTGGAATTCCGGAATATTTGATCCCATCCCGCTCCAATCCAAGATTCCAAGATTTCCTTGGACGTTCCCAAGGATTTTCTGGAAATTCTCCCAGATTTTGCTTACATTTTCATGGAATTCTGGAATTCCAGAACATTTTGTGTGGAATTTGTGGAGTTTTGATCAAATCCCAAAATCTTGAGGTGCTCCAAGATTTCCTTGGACATTCCCAAGGATTTTCTGGGAATTTTCCCAGATTTTGCTTCCATTTTAATGGAATTCTGGAATTCCGGAATATTTCGGGTGGGATTTGTGGAGTTTCGATCCCATCCCTCTGCAATCCCAAAATTCCAAGATTTTGTTGGACGTTCCCAAGGATTTTCTGGGAATTTTTTCCAGATTTTTCTTCGCATTCCCATCAAATCCTGGAGATCCATCTTGAGGTGCTCCAAGATTTTCTTGGACATTCCCAAGGATTTTCTGGGAATTTTCCCAGATTTTGCTTCCCATTTTCATGGAATCCTGGAATTCTGGAATATTTGATCCCATCCTGCTCCATTCCCAAAATTCCAAGATTTCGTTGGACGCTCCCAAGGATTTTCTGGGAATTTTCCCAGATTTTGTTTCCATTTTCATGGAATTCTGGAATTCCGGAAAGGATTTGGGTGGGATTTGTGGAGTTTCGATCCAATCCTGCTCCAATCCCGAAATTCCAAGATTTCGTTGGACATTCCCAAGGATTTTCTGGGAATTCTCCCAGATTTTTCTTTCCATTTTCATGGAATTCTGGAATCCTGGAATGTTTTTGGGTGGGATTTGTGGAGTTTTGATCAAATCCCAAAATCTTGAGGTCCTCCAAGATTTTCTTGGACATTCCCAAGGATTTTCTGGGAATTCTCCCAGATTTTTCTTCCCATTCCCATCAAATGCTGGAGATCCATCTTGAGGTGCTCCAAGATTTTCTGGGACATTCCCAAGGATTTTCTGGGAATTTCCCCAGATTTTTTTTTTCCATTTTCAGGGAATTCTGGAATTCCGGAATGGTTTCGGGTGGGATTTGTGGGGTTTTGAGCCAATCCCACTCCAATCTCAAGATTCCAAGATTTCGTTGGATGTTCCCAAGGATTTTCTGGGAATTTTCCCAGATTTTGCTTCCATTTTCATGGAATTCTGGAATTCCGGAATATTTTGGGTGGGATTTGTGGAGTTTCGATCCCATCCCTCTGCAATCCCAAAATTCCAAGATTTCCTTGGACGTTCTCAAGGATTTTCTGGGAATCTTCCCAGATTTTTCTTTGATTTTCATGGAATCCTGGAATTCCAAAATATTTTGGGTGGGATTTGTGGAGTTTTGATTAAATCCCGAAATCTTGAGGTGCTCCAAGATTTCCTTGGACATTCCCAAGGTTTTTCTGGGAATTCTCCCAGATTATTCTTTCCATTTTCATGGAATTCTGGAATTCCGGAATATTTCGGGTGGGATTTGTGGAGTTTTGATCAAATCCCAAAATCTTGAGGTGCTCCAAGATTTCCTTGGACATTCCAAGGATTTTCTGGGAATTCTCCCAGATTTTGCTTCCATTTTCATGGAATTCTGGAATTACGGAATGGTTTTCGGTGGGATTTGTGGAGTTTTGATCCAATCCTGCTCCAATCCTAAAATTCCAAGATTTCCTTGGACGTTCCCAAGGATTTTCTGGGAATTTTCCCGGATTTTTCTTCCCATTCCCATCAAATCCTGGAGATCCATCTTGAGGTGCTCCAAGATTTCCTTGGACATTCCCAAGGATTTTCTGGGAATTCTCCCAGATTTTGCTTCCCATTTTCATGGAATTCTGGAATTCTGGAATATTTTGGGTGGGATTTGTGGAGTTTTGATCCAATCCCGCTCCAATCCCAAAATTCCAAGATTTCTTTGGACGTTCCCAAGGATTTTCTGGGAATTCTCCCAGATTATTCTTTCCATTTTCATGGAATTCTGGAGATCCATCTTGAGGTGCTCCAAGATTTCCTTGGACATTCCAAAGGATTTTCTGGGAATTTTCCCAGATTTGTCTTTGATTTTCATGGAATTCTGGAATTCCAGAATGGTTTTGGGTGGGATTTGTGGAGTTTCGATCCAATCCCAAGATTCCCAGATTTCATTGGACGTTCCCAAGGATTTTCTGGGAATTTTTCCAGATTTTTCTTCCCATTCCCATCAAATCCTGGAGATCCATCTTGAGGTGCTCCAAGATTTTCTGGGACATTCCCAAGGTTTTTCTGGGAATTTTCCCAGATTATTCTTTCCATTTTCATGGAATCCTGGAATTCCGGAATATTTTGGGTGGGATTTGTGGAGCTTCGATCCCATCCCGCTCCAATCCCGAAATTCCAAGATTTTCTTGGACATTCCGAAGGATTTTCTGGGAATTCTCCCAGATTTTGCTTACATTTTCATGGAATCCTGGAATTCCGGAATATTTCGGGTGGGATTTGTGGAATTTTGATCAAATCCCAAAATCTTGAGGTGCTCCAAGATTTCCTTGGACATTCCCAAGGATTTTCTGGAATTTTCCCAGATTTTGCTTCTGTTTTCATGGAATTCTGGAATTCCTGAATATTTTGGGTGGGATTTGTGGAGTTTTGATCCAATCCCACTCCAATCCCAAAATTCCGAGATTTCCTTGGACATTCCCAAGGATTTTCTGGGCATTTTCCTGGATTGTGCACCCCATTTTCATGGAATTCTGGAATATTTTGGGGGGGATTTGTGGAGTTTTGATCCCATTTCCTTGGGAATTCCAGGAATTTGGGATCTGCTTAATTCCAGGATTTTTCCTTCTTTTCCTTTTAGAATTTCCTTGGGAATTTTGGGAATTTGGGCTCTGACTCAATCCAGGA
The DNA here is from genome assembly GCF_048771995.1 of Taeniopygia guttata. NCBI lineage: Eukaryota > Metazoa > Chordata > Aves > Passeriformes > Estrildidae > Taeniopygia > Taeniopygia guttata. The sequence goes on along the minus strand of NC_133027.1, from coordinate 1,877,326 downwards.
TTTTTCCTTTTTTTTTTCCTTAAGAATTTCCTTGGGAATTCCGGGAATTTGGGATCTGGTTAATTCCAGGATTTTTCCTTCTTTTCCTTGGGAATTTCCTTGGCAATTTTTGGAAATTTGGGAATCTGCTTCATTCCAGGATTTTTCCTTCTTTTCCCAGTTTATTTTGGGATTTTCCCCAGCTGATCCCAGATTTTTCCCTGTTTGATCCCAGAATTTTTCCTGACTGGTCCCAAAATTTTTCCCACCTGATCCCAGAATTTTTCCTGCTTGATTCCAGAATTTTTCCCAGTTTATTCCAGGATTTTCCCAGCTAATCCCAGAATTTTTCCTGGTTGATCCCAAGATTTTTTCCAGTTTATTCCAGAATTTTTCCTGATTTATTCCAGGATTTTTCCCAGTTTATTCTGGGATTTTCTCCATCTAATCCCGGATTTTTTTCCTGTTTTATCCTGAATTTTCCCTGTTTGATCCCAGAATTTTTCCTGACTGGTCCCAAAATTTTTCCCACCTGATCCCAGAATTTTCCTGCTTGATCCCAGAATTTTTCCCAATTTATTCCAGATTTTTTCCCAGTTAATCCCAGAATTTTTCCCAATTTATTCCAGGATTTTCCCAGCTAATCCCAGAATTTTTCCCAATTTATTCCAGGATTTTCCCAGCTAATCCCAGAATTTTTCCTGGTTGATCCCAAGATTTTTTCCAGTTTATTCCAGAATTTTTCCTGATTTATTCCAGGATTTTTCCCAGTTTATTCTGGGATTTTCTCCATCTAATCCCGGATTTTTTTCCTGTTTTATCCTGAATTTTCCCTGTTTGATCCCAGAATTTTTCCTGACTGGTTCCAAAATTTTTCCCACCTGATCCCAGAATTTTTCCCAATTTATTCGAGGAAATTTCCAAGCTAATCCCAGAATTTTTCCTGGTTCATTCCAAGATTTTTCCCAATTTATTCTAGGATTTTCCCAATTAATTCCAGAATTTTTCCCAATTTATTCCAGGATTTTCCCAGCTAATCCCAGAATTTTTCCTGGTTGATCCCAAGTTTTTTCCCAGTTTATTCCAGAATTTTTCCCGAATTATTCCAGGATTTTTCCCAGTTTATTCTGTGATTTTCTCCATCTAATCCCGGATTTTTTTCCCGTTTTATCCCGACTTTTCCCTCTTTTCCCGCAGTTCTCGGCCGAGCTGGAGCAGCTGGAGCAGCTCCTCCCCGCCCTGGAGAAAGCGGCGCCGATCCCCGGCAGCGACTCCGGAATTTCGGGAATTTCGGGAATTTCCGGAGCGACCCCTCTGCAGCCCAGCAGAGCCCCCCCAGGTACAGAAATCCCGGGAATTCTGGAACTTTCCGGAAAGTTCGAAAAAATTCCAAAAACTTCTGGAAATTCTGAGAAATTTATTTTTTAAAAAAATCCAGAAAATTCTGGAAAATTCCATGAAATTACAGGAAATTTCTGGAAAAATTCCGGGAAACTTTCAGAATAAAATATCCAGAAAATTCCATGAAATTACAGGAAATTTATGGGAAAATTCAGGGAAACTTTAAAAAAAAATTTCCCAGAAAATTCCATGAAATTACAGAAAATTTCTGGAAAAATTCTGGGAAACTTTAAAAAAAAAAAAATCCAGAAAATTTCTGGAAAGTTCCATGAGTTTACAGGAATTTCTGGGAAATTTTGAAAAAATTTAAAAGAAAAAAAAAATCCAGAAAAACTCTGGAAAATTCCAGAAAAATTTCAGGAAAAAGTTGTTAGAATACCAGAAAAGTGCTGGGGCGGGGAAAAAAAAAAATCTCAGGAATTCTGGAGAATTCCAGGAAATTCCAGGAAATTCCAGAACATTTCTGGGAAATTCTGTGAAATTAGTTTTTTTAAAAAATCCAGAAAATTTCTGGAAAATTCCATGAGTTTACAGGAATTTCTGGAAAATTTTGAGAAGTTTAAAAAAAATCCGAAAAAATTCTGGAAATTTCCAGAAAATTTTCAGAAAAAAAATTCATAAAAAATACCAGAAAAATGCTGAGACGGGGGGAAAAATTTCCAGGAATTCTGGAAAATTCAAAGAAATTCCAGAAAATTCTGTGAAATTTTGGAAATTCCTGGAAAATCCCAGGAAATAATTTTTAAAAAAAATCCAGAAAATTCTTGGAAATTCTGGGAATAAAATCAGAAAAAAGCTTTTAAAATGACAGAAAAATTTATTGGGGAAAATAATCCCAGGAATTCTGGAAAACTCCAGAAAATTCCATGAAATTCCAGAAAATTTCTGGAAATTTCCATGAAAATTAAAAAAAAAATTCCAGAAAATTATGTGGGAAAATTCAGGAAAAAAGCTTTAAAAATATCAGAAAAATACCAGAAAATTTCGGGGGGGGGGGGAATCCCAGGAATTCTGGGAAATTCCATAAAATTTAGTGAAATTCCAGAAAAATTGCGGGAAATTTAAAAAAATCCAGAAAAAATCGGGAAAATTCAGTGAAATTTTCAAAAATTCTTGAAAATTTTGGAAAATATTTAGAAAAAAGGCTTGAAAATGCCAGAAAAAATCTGGGGTGAAAAAAAAACCCGGAAAATGCAAGAAATTCCCAGAAAATTATGGAAAAATTCCAGAAAAAAAAATACCTTAAAAAAAAAAAAAAAAAAAAATTCTGGGGGACAAAATTCCAAAAAAAATCCAGAAATTTCCTGAAAGTTCTGGGAAAATTCCAGAAAAGTCCGGGGGCGGAGGGGGGGCAGGGAAGGTGGGGGGGAAATCCCAAAAAAATATCCAAAATCCTTTAAAATTCCCTAAAAATCCTAAAAAATCCTGAAAAATTGCACAGAAATCCCACAAAATCCCTAAAAAATCCCCAAAACTCCCCAAAACGCCTTAAAAATTCCCCAAAATTCCCAAAATAATTCCAGAAATCCACTTAAAATCCCCCAAAATGACCCCAAAAATTCCCCCAAAATCCCAAAAAATGCAAAACATTCCACAAAAATCCTGAAAAATCTCCATAAAATTCCCAGAAAAATTCTCAAAATTTCCAAAAAATTCCCCCAAACTTTCTAAAAAAATCCTAAAAAATTCTCAAAAAATTCCCGAAAATCCCTAAAAATTCCCTAAAAACCTCAACAATTTAAAAAAGTCCCCTCCAAAAATTCCCCAAAATTCCCAAGTTTTCCTAAAAATTCCCAAAAAAGTTCCCAAAATTCCAAGAAAATGCCTAAAAATTTTTGCAAATCCTAAAAAATTCTCTAAAAATCCTGAAAAACTGCTCAAAAATCCTTAAAATACCCCAAAAATTTGCCAAAAATTTGCCAAAAAATTCCCCAAAAATTCCCAAAATTCCCAAAAAATTCCCAAAATTTCCATTTTTTTCTCTGCAGCCCCGGATTCGCCGCTGCCCCTCGGGGCCTTTCTGGAGCCGATTCCCAAAAATTCCCAAAAACCAAAAAAATTCCCCAAAATATCCCAAAATTCCTCAAAAATTCCCCAGAAATGCTTAAAAATTACCCAAATATTCCCAGAAAAATTCCCAAAACTTCCCAATAATTCCCCAAAATTTCTAAAAAAATCCTCCAAAATTCCCAAAAAGTTCCCAAAAATCCCATAAATTTCCCTAAAAATCTCAAAAATTCCAGAAAGTCCCTCCAAAAATTCCCTGAAATTCCCAAGTTTTCTTAAAAATTCCCAAAAAAGCTCCCAAAATTCCATGAAAATGCCTAAAAATTTTTACAAATCCTAAAAAATTCTCTAAAAATCCTGAAAAATTGCTCAAAAATTGTTAAAATATCCCAAAAATTTGCCCAGAAATTCAAAAAAAATCCCCAAAAATTCCCCAAAATGCCCCAAAATTCCTCAAAAATTCCCCAGAAATGCTAAAAATTCCTCAATTATTCCCAGAAAAAATCCCAAAATTTCCAAAAATTAAAAAACTCCCCAAAAGTCCTCAAAAAATTCCCACAATCCCTAAAAATTCCCCAAATATCTCAGAAATTCCAAAAAATCTTTTCCCAAAATTCCCAAAAAAGTTCCCGAAATTCCAAGAAAATGCCTAAAAATTTTTACAAATCCTAAAAAAATCTCTAAAAATCCTGAAAATTTGCTCAAAAATTGTTAAAAACTTCCAAAAATTTGCCCAAAAATTTCCCCAAAAAATTCCCAAAAATTCCCAAAAATTCCCAAAAAATTCCCCAAAATTCCCAAAAATGCCCCAAAATTCCTCAAAAATTCCCCAGAAATGCTAAAAATTCCTCAATTATTCCCAGAAAAAATCCCAAAATTTCCAAAAATTAAAAAACTCCCCAAAACTCCTCAAAAAATTCCCACAATCCCTAAAAATTCCCCAAATATCTCAAAAATTCCAAAAAGTCTTTTCCAAAAATTCCCAGAAAAGTTCCCAAAATTCCAAGAAAATGCCTAAAAATTTTTAAAATCCTAAAAAATTCTCTAAAAATTCTGAAAAATTACTCAAAAATCCTTAAAATACCCCAAAAATTTGCCAAAAATTTGCCAAAAAATTCCCAAAAAAGCCCAAAAATTCCAAAAAAATTCCCAAAATTTCCGGTTTTTTTTCTCCGCAGCTCCAGATCCGTCGTTGCCCCTCGGGGCCGTTCCGGAGCCGCTGCCGTGGGCGGATCCGCCGCCGCCACCGCGCCCCAAGACCGACCCGTGAGTGCTGAAATTCCCAAAATTCCCCAAATTCCCAAATTCCCCAACATTCCCCGGGGTTCTGCCCAAAATTCCCCAAAATTCCCCAAAATTCCCAGGGGTTTGCCCAAAATTCCCCAAATTTTTGGACAAAATTCCCGAGCTTTTCTCTTGAAATTCCCCAAAATCCCGGAGGGGTTCTCCCAAAATTTTCCCAAAATTCCTGAGGGTTTTTTTTTAAATTTCACAAAATTTTCCCACAATTCCAGAGGGTTTTTCCCAAAATTTTCCCAAAATTCCAGAGGGTTTTTCCCAAATCTCCTAAGGCTATTCCCAAAATTCCTGACTTTTTTCCCAAAATTCCAGATGGTTTTTCCCAAATTTTTCACAAAATTCCCAGTTTTTTTTTCCGGCTGTGAATTCCCGTTGTTTATCCGGGTGCAAATCCCAGTTTCCTGGGTGTGAATTCCTGTTGTTTCCGGGTGTGAATTTGGGAATTCCCATTTTTCTGAGTCCCAGTTCCTATTTTTCCGGGTGGGAATTCTGGAATTTTTGTTTCCCAGCACCAATTCCCATTTTGCTGGTGTGAATTCCCGTTGTTTTTCCAGGTGGGAATTTGGGGAATTCCTGTTGTTTTTCCGGCTGTGAATTCCGACATTCCCGGTGTTTTTCCTGTTGGGAATTCCGTCATTCCCATTGTTTTTCCGTCTGTGAATTCCGTCATTCCCAGTGTTTTTCCAGCTGTGAATTCCGTCATTCCCGTGTTTTTTCCGGCTGTGTATTTGGGGAATTCCCGCAGTTTTTCTGGGCAGGAATTCAAGAATTCCCATTGTTTTTCCGGCTGCAAATTCCCATTGTTTTTCTGTGTGGGAACTCAGGAATTCCCGTTGTTTTTCCGGTTGTGAATTCCGCCATTCCCGTTGTTTTTCCAGCTGTGAATTCTGGCATTCCCGTGGTTTTTCTGGCTGTGAATTCCGTCATTCCCGTTTTTTTCCGGCTGTGAACTCAGGAATTCCTGTTCTTTTTCCGGCTGTGAATTTTGGGAATCCCAGTGTTTTTCCGGCTGTGAATTCCGTCATTCCCATTGTTTTTCCGTCTGTGAATTCCGGCATTCCTATTGTTTTTCCGGCTGGAAATTTTGGGAATTCACATTGTTTTTCTGGCTGTGAATTTGGGGGATTCCCATTGTTTTTCCGGGCGGGAATTCCAGCGTTCCCGCGGTTTTTCCGGCTGTGAATTCCGTCATTCCCGTTGTGTTTCCAGCAGGGAATTCAGGGAATTCCCTTTTTTCTGGGTGGGAACTCAGGAATTCCCAGTGTTTTTCCGGGTGGGAATTCAGGAATTCCCATTGTTTTTCTAGCTGGGAATTTGGGGAATTCACGTTGTTTTTCTGGCTGGGAATTTGGGAAATTACCATTATTTTTCCGGGCGGGAATTTTGGGGAATTCCCATTATTTTTCCGGCTGTGAATTTGGTGAATTCCCGTTGTTTTCCCGTTTGTGAATTCCGTCATTCCCGTTGTTTTTCTGGCTGTGAATTCCGTCATTCCCGTTGTTTTTCCAGCTGTGAATTCCGGCATTCCCGGTGTTTTTCCGGCTGTGAACTCCGTCATTCCCATTATTTTTCCGGCTGTGAATTCCGTCATTCCCGGTGCTTTTTTGGCTGTGAATTTTGGGAATTCCCATTTTTCTGGGTGGGAACTCAGGAATTCCCATTGTTTTTCTAGCTGGGAATTTGGGGAATTCCTATTTTTCCGGCTGGGAATTTGGGGAATTCCCGGTGTTTTTCCGGCTGTGAATTCCATCATTCCCGCTGTTTTTCCGGCTGTGAATTCATTTTGGGAATTCCCATTTTTCTGGGCGGGAACTCAGGAATTCCCGTTGTTTTTCTAGCTGGGAATTTGGGGAATTCCCATCATTTTTCCAGCTGTGAATTCCATCATTCCCGCGGTTTTTCCGGTTGGGAATTTGGGGAATTCACGTGTTTTTTCCGGCTGTGAATTCCGTCATTCCCGTGGATTTTCCACCTGTGAATTCCGTCATTCCCGGTGTTTTTCTGGCTGTGAATTCGGTCATTCCCATGGTTTTTTCAGTTGGGAATTCCGTCATTCCCGTTGTTTTTCCGGCTGGGAATTCCGTCATTCCCGTTGTTTTTTCGGCTGTGAATTCCATCATTCCCATTATTTTTCCGGCTGTGAATTCCCCCATTCCCGCGGTTTTTCCGTCTGTGAATTTGGTGAATTCCCGGTGTTTTTCCGGCTGGGAATTTTGGGAATTCCCATTATTTTTCCAGCTGTGAATTTGGGGAATTCCCGTTGTTCTTCTGGCTGTGAATTCCGTCATTCCCGTTGTTTTTCCGGCTGTGAATTTGGTGAATTCCCGCTTTTTTTTTTCCGGCTGGGAATTTGGGAATTCCGGCGTTTTTTCCGGCTGTGAATTCCATCATTCTTGTTGTTTTTCCGGCTGTAAATTCCATCATTCCCGTTGTTTTTCCGGCTGTGAATTCCGTCATTCCCGTTGTTTTTCCGGCTGTGAATTTGGTGAATTCCCGTTGTTTTTCCGGCTGGGAATTCCGTCATTCCCGTTGTTTTTCCGGCTGTGAATTCCGTCATTCCCGTTGTTTTTCCGGCTGGGAATTTAGGGAATTCCCATTTTTCCGTCTGTGAATTCCGGCATTCCCACGGCTTTTCCCGGCTGTGAATTTGGTGAATTCCCGTTGTTTTTCCTGCTGTGAATTCCGTCATTCCCGGTGTTTTTCTGGCTGTGAATTTGGGGAATTCCTGTTGTTTTTCCGGCTGTGAATTCCGTCATTCCCGCGGGTTTTCCGTCTGTGAATTCCATCATTCCCGTTGTTTTTCCGTCTGTGAATTCCGTCATTCCCAGTGTTTTTCCGGCTGGGAATTCCGGCATTCCTGCTGTTTTTCCGGCTGTGAATTCCGACATTCCCGTTGTTTTTCTGGCTAGGAATTCTGGCATTCCCGCATTTTTTCCGGCTGTGAATTTTGGGAATTCCATTTTTCCGGGTGGGAACTCAGGAATTCCCATTGTTTTTCCAGCTGGGAATTTGGGGAATTCCCATTTTTCCGGCTGTGAATTCCGTCATTCCCACGGTTTTTCTGGGTGGGAATTCCGGTATTCCTGTGGTTTTTTCCGTTTGTGAACTCAGGAATTCCCGTTGTTTTTCTGGTTATGAATTTTGGGAATTCCATTGTTTTTCCGAGCGGGAATTCCGGCATTCCCATTGTTTTTCTGGCTGTGAATTTGGGAATTCACGTTTTTCTGGGTGGGATTTGCGGCATTCCGGTGGTTTTTCTGCCTGTAAATTCCGTCATTCCCGTCGTTTTTCCAGCTGTGAATTCCGTCATTCCCGTCGTTTTTCCGGCTGTGAATTTGGTGAATTCCCGCTGTTTTTCCGGCTGTGAATTCCGTCATTCCCGCTGTTTTTTCAGCTGTGAATTTTGTCATTCCCGCTGTTTTTCCGCCTGTGAATTCCATCATTCCCGTTGTTTTTCCGGCTGTGAATTTTGGGAATTCCCATTTTTCCGGGCAGGAACTCAAGAATTCCCATTGTTTTTCTAGCTGGGAATTTGGGGAATTCCTATTTTTCCGGCTGGGAATTTGGGGAATTCCCGGTGTTTTTCCGGATGTGAATTTTGGGAATTTCCATTTTTCTGGGTGGGAACTCAGGAATTCCCATTGTTTTTCTATCTGGGAATTTGGGGAATTCCTGTTTTTTTTTCCGGCTGTGAATTCTGGCATTCCCATGGTTTTTCCAGGCGGAAATTGCGGCATCCCCACGGTTTTACTGCCTGTGAATTCCAGCATTCCCGCGGTTTTTCCGGCTGTGAATTCCGTCATTCCCGTTGTTTTTCCGGTTGTGAATTCCGTCATTCCCGTTATTTTTCCGGCTGTGAATTCCTGTATTGCCGTTGTTTTTCCGGCTGGGAATTTTGGGAATTCCCGTTGTTTTTCCGGCTGTGAATTCCATCATTCCCGTTGTTTTTCCAGCGGTAATTCCGGGAATTCCGGCTGTTTTTTCCCGCAGGCTGGAGGAGCTGCTGGGGCCGGGCCCGGGCGAGGAGCGCGCGCTGCTGGAACAGCTCCTGGCGCTGCTCAGCGGCCGCGACGACACCGAGCTGGCCGAGATCGACCGCGCCCTCGGCATCGACAAACTCGTACAGGTGACACGGGAAAAAACGGGAAAAATCCCGGGAATCATGGGGGAAAATTGGGGATAAATCAGGAAAAAAATGGAGAAAAAACGGGGAAAAAATGGGGAAAAAACAGGGGAAAATTAGAGTGAAAATGGAGAAAATCTGAGGGAAAATGGCGGAGAAATGGGGAAAAAACAGGAAGAAATTGGGAAAATATGGAGAAAATGGGGGAAAAATAGGGGAGAAAATGGGAAAAATGGGGAAAAAATTGGGGGGGAAATGGCAGAAAAAGGGAAAAGGAGATTTCTGGGCGGGAGGGACGATACCGAGCTGGGCGAGATCGACCGCGCCCTCGGCATCCACAAACTCGTCCAGGTGACACGGGGAAAATCCCGGGAATGTTGGGGAAAATTGGAAATAAACGGGAAAAAAAACGGGGGGAAAAATGGGGAAAAAATGGGGAAAAAATGGGGGAAAATCGGGGGAAAATCAGAGTGAAAATGGAGAAAATCGGAGCAAAAATTGCAGAGAAATGGGGGAAAAATGGGAAAAAATGGGGGAAAAGGTGGGAAAAAAGGGGGGAAAATGGGAAAAAATTGGGTAAATTTGGGGGAAAATAGGGAGGAAAAAAATGAGTAAAAATGGAGAAAAGCAGAGCGAAAATGGCAGAAAAAAGGGGGAAAAAACAGGAAGAAATGGGGAAAAGGTGGAGAAAAACGGGGAAAATGGGGGAGAAAATGGGGAAAATGGGAAAAAAATCGGGGAAAATTGGGGGAAAATAAGGGGGAAAAGGGGAAAAAACAGGGCTGAAAAATGAGTAAAAATTGAGACAATCAGGGGGAAAATGGGGAAAAAATGGGGAAAAGATGGAGAAAAACACAGGAAAGTAACGGGGGGAAATGGAGAAAATCAGAGAGAAAATGGGGAAAAGATGGGAAAAAAAGGGGGGAAAATAGGGGAGAAAATGGGAAAAATGGGGAAAAACTTGGGGGGGAAATGGCAGAAAAAGGGAAAAGGAGATTTCGGAGCGGGAGGGACGACACCGAACTGGGCGAGATCGAGCGGGAGCTGGGGATTGACAAACTCGTCCTGGTGACCGGGAAAAATCGGGAATGTTGGGGAAAAATTGGGGATAAACGGGAAAAAAACCGGGGGAAAATCGGGGAAAAAATGGGGAAAAAATGGGGGAAAATCAGAGTGAAAATGGAGAAAATCAGAGGGAAAATAGCAGAGAAATGGGGAAAAAAAACAGGAAAAAATTGGGAAAAGATGGGAAAAAAGGGGGGAAAATGGGAAAAAATTGGGGGGGAAACTTGGGGGAAAAATGGGGGAAAATCAGGGGAAAATCAGAGGGAAAATGGAGAAAATTGAAGCGAAAATGGCGGAGAAATGGGCGAAAAACCAAGAAGAAATGGGGAAAATGTGGGAAAAAAGGGGAAAAATAGGGGAGAAAATGGGGAAAAATGGGAAAAAGTCGGGGAAACTTGGGGGAAAATAGGGGGGGAAAGGGGGAAAAAAATGGGGAAAAAATGAGTAAAAATTGAGGAAATCGGAGGGAAAATGGGGGAAAAATGGGGGAAAAATGGCGAAAAACCCAAGAGGAAATGGGGGAAAAATGGAGAAAAGCAGCAGAAAAATCAGGGGGAAAATGGGGAAAAAATAAGAAGAAATGGGAAAAAAATTGGGAAAAAACCAAGAGGAAATGGGGAAAAAATGGAGAAAAGGAGGAGAAAAATGAAGGGGAGAAATGGGGAAAAAATCGGGAAAAAAAAGGGAAAAAATGGGGAAAAACGGGATTGGGATTTGAAAGAGAATTTGGGATTAAAAGAGAATTTGGAATTGGGATCCAAAGGGATTTTGGGATTGGGATTCCAAAAGAATTTTGGAACGGAAGGAATTTTGGGATGAGATTCCGAAGGGATTTTGGGATCCAAGCTGATTTTGGGATGGGATTTCAAAGAGAATTTGGGACCAAAAGGGATTTTGGGCTGTAAAGGGATTTTGGGATTGGGCTCCAAGTAGAATTTGGGCTCCAAGGATATTTTGGGATGGGATTCCAAAGGAATTTTGAGCCGGGAAGGAAATTTGGGATGGGATTCCAAAGGATTTTGGGATCCAAGGAGATTTTGGGATCAGGCTCCAAAGAGATTTTGGGACCCAAGGAAATTTTGGGATTGGGCTCCAAAGGGATTTTGGGATGGGCTCCAAAGAGATTTTGGGCTCCAAGGAGATTTTGGGATGGGGTCCAAAGGGATTTTTGGCTGGGAAGGGAATTTGGGCTGGGATTCCAAAGGGATTTTGGGATCCAGGGAGAATTTGGGCTCCAAGGAGATTTTGGGATGGGTTCCAAAGGAATTCTGGGCTGGGAAGGGATTTTGGGATGGATTCCAAAGGGATTTTGGGCTCCAAGGAGATTTTGGGATTGGATTCCACAGGATTTTGGGCTGGGAAGGGAATTTGGGATGGGATTCCAAGGGATTTTGGGATCCAAGGAGATTTTGGGATGGGATTCCAAAGGAATTTTGGGCTCCAAGGAGATTTTGGGCTGGGATTCCAAAGGAATTTAGGGCTGGGAAGGGATTTTGGGATTGTGTTCCAAAGGATTTTGGGCTCCAAGTAGAATTTGGGCTCCAAGGAGATTTTGGGATTGGGCTCCAAAGGAATTTAGGGCTGGGAAGGGATTTTGGGATTGTGTTCTAAAGGGATTTTGGGCTCCAGAGGGATTTTGGGATGGGATTCCAAAGGGATTTTGGGATCCAAAGAGATTTTGGGATTGGGCTCCAAGGAGAATTTGGGCTTCAATGGGATTTTGGCATCCAAAGGGATTTTGGGATGGGATTCCAAAGGAATTTAGGGCTGGGAAGGGAATTTGGGATTGGGCTCCAAAGGGATTTTGGGATCCAAGGAGATTTTGGGATTGGGCTTCAAGAATTTGGGCTGCAGAGGAAACTTTGGGATGGGAAGGGATTTTGGGATGGGATTCCAAAGGAATTTTGAGCCGGGAAGGGATTTCAGGATGGGTTCCAAAGGAATTTTGAGCTGGGAAGGGATTTCGGGATGGGTTCCAAAGGGATTTTGGGCTCCAGAGGGAATTTGGGATGGGATTCCAATGGAATTTAGGGCTGGGAAGGGATTTTGGGATAGAATTCCGTGCTCTTATCCCGCATTTCCCGCTCAGGGCGGCAGCCTGGAGCCGGAACGATTCCAGCCCCAACTCCTGGAGCAAAAACCCGGAATGTTCCCTCAGCCCTTCCCTCCTTCATCCTCATCATCATCATCACCATCATCGTCATCGTCATCCGGTGCCGGCGTGGGCGGGAATTTCGCGGGAATGCCGAGGCTGAAGGCGCCATTTGGGGCCGTCCCGGTGGCCGTGGCTGCTCCTCCTCCTCCTCCTCCTCCTTCGGCTGCTGCTGCTGCTCTTCCTCCTCCTCCTCCTCCTCCTCCTCCTCCTGCTCCGGCGGCTCCGGCGGCTCCCCGGGGGCCGTTCCCGGCGCATTCTGGCGCGGCGATGGCGGCGATGGCGGCGCGACCACGGGGCCCGAGCGCTCCCAACCCGCTGCGGCTGCAGCTGCAGCAGCGCCTGCAGGGACAGCAGCAGGTGAGGAACACACCAAAAAATGCCCAAAAATGGGGGAAGAAGCCCAAAAAGAATCCCCAAAAAATCCTGAAGTGATCGCAAAAAAATCTGGGAAAACGGCACAAAAAATCAGGGTGAAAACAAAAAAATTGTGAAAAAATCGTGAAAAAAACCACAAAAAATCAAGGAAAAGGGAACAAAAATCCTGAAAAAAATCACAGAAAAATCCTGAAAAAATCCCACAAAAAAAAAATTAAAAAACCACCCACTAAAATAAATTAAAAAAAAAAAACACCAAAAAATCCTAAAAAAAATCACACCATAAAATCCCAGAAAAAATCCTGAAAAAAATCCCATGAAAATCCTGGGGAAAAATAAAAATCCACAAAACCCCAAGGAACCCCGATATGCAGGTGAGGAACACACCCAAAAAATTGGGAAAAAATCACAAAAAATTCAGAAAACCCCCCAAAAAATATTCTTGAAACAAGCCACAAAAAAATCTGGGAAAAGGGCTCAAAAAATCCCTGAAAAACCCAAAAAATCCTGAAAAAAACTCCAAAAAAAATCAAGGAAAAAAAACCCAAAAAACCCAGAACAATCCCACAAAAAAAGCTGAAAAAAAATCACACAAAAGCCCCCAAAAAAGTCCTGAGAAAAACCACAAAAATCCTGAAAAAAAAACCCAAAATCCCCCAAAAAAGCCCCAGGAGTCGCTGCAGCCCCAGCGCTGCGGCTGCAGCTGCAGCAGCGCCTGCAGGGACAGCAGCAGGTGAGGAACACCCCAAAAAAATCCTAAAAAAACAAAAAAAATATTCCTGGAACAATCCCTAAAAAAATCTGGGAAAATTGCACGAAAAATCAGGTGAAAAAACAAAAAAAATTGTGAAAAAAACCCACAAAAAAATCCTGGAAAAAAACCTCAAAAAAACCAAGGAAAAGGGTACAAAAATCCTGAAAAAAATCACACAAAAATCCTGAAAAAAACCCACCAAAATAAATTAAAAAAAAACACCAAAAAATCCTAAAAAAAAATCACACCATAAAAGCCTGAAAAAATCCTGAAAAAATCCTGAAAAAAATCCTCATTAAAATCCTGGGAAAAAAACCCCAAAATCCTGAAAAAACCCAACAAAATCCCGAAAAATCCCCAAAAAAACCACAGAAAAATCCCACAAAAAAAGCTGAAAAAAATCACACAAAAGCCTCCAAAGAAGTCCTGAGAAAAAACACAGAAATCCTGAAAAAAAAACTCACCAAAATAAATTTAAAAAAAAAAACAACAAAATAATCCTAAATAATCACACCATAAAATCCTGAAAAAAATCCCATGAAAATCCCTGATGGGCAGCTGAGGAACACATCCAAAAAATTGGGGAAATTCCCAAAAAAACTCCTAAAAAACAAACAAAAAAAATTTCCTGAAACAATCCCCCAAAAAATCCAGAAAAACGGCATGGGGTATTTTTGGGGATTCTTTTGGGATTTTTTTGGGGCTGTTTTGGGATTTTTCTGGGATTATTTCGGGTCTGTTTTGGGATTGCTCTGGGATAATTTTAGGACTATTTTGGGATTCTGGATAATTTTGGGATTATTTTGGGATTACTTTGGGTCTGTTTCGGGATAATTTGGGGATCATTTGGGGATTATTTGGGGATTGTTCTGGGTCTGTTATGGGATAATTCTGGGATTATTTGGGGATAATTTTGGGACTATTTGGGGACTGTTTTGGGATAATTTGGGGATTATTTGGGGGACTATTTTGGGATTGTTCTGGGTCTGTTTTGGGATAATTTTGGGATAATTTTTGGGACTATTTGGGGATTATTCTGGGTATGTTTTGGGATAATTTGGGGATTATTTGGGGATAATTTGGGGATTATTGGGGGATAATTTGGGATAATTTCGGGCTAATTTGGGCTAATTTTGGGCTAATTTTGGGTATAATTTAGGGCTAATTGGGACTAATTTGTCATTATTCCCCAGCTGCTGCCGGCCGCCCGCCCGGGGGCGCTCTCGGGGCCCTTCGGGGCGGCCCCACAGCCCCGGATCCAGCAGGGGGCGACACAGGTACCAAGAAAGGGGCGGGGCCAAGGGCTTGGGGGGCGGGGCCACTGGATGGGGCGGGGCCAAGGGATGGGGCGGGGCTTGGAGCTGGGGCGGGGCTTTGGGGTTTGGGATTTGGGTTTTGGGAATTTTGGGATGATTTTTGGGACGATTGGGATGATTTTTTGGGACGATTTTTGGGATGATTCTTGGGATGGATTTCAGGATTTTTGGGAAGAATTTTGGGATGAATTTCGGGATGATTTTTGGGATGAATTTTGGGATGGATTTTGGAATTTTGGGATGATTTCTGGGATGAATTTCAGGATGATTTTTAGGGTTAAATTTTGGGAATTTTGGGATGATATTTTAGGAATTTTGCCATGATTTTTTGGGATGAATTTTGGGATGATTTTTGGGACGATGTTTTGGGACAATTTTTTGGGAATTTCGGGCTGATATTTTGGGATGACAAATTTCAGGATGATTTTTGGGGTGAATTTTGGGAATTTCGGGATGCATTTTGGGACGAATTTTGGGATTTTTGAGATTATACTTTGGGTATTGCTGCATGATTTTTGGGACAAATTTTGGGATCTTTGGGCTGGTTATTGGAATGAGTTTCGGGATTTTTGGGACGAATTTTGGGATTTTTGGGATGATTTTTGGGACGAATTTTGGGATTTTTGGGCTGATTGTTGGAATGAATTTCAGGATTTTTGAGATGATATCTTGGGTATTGCTGGATGAATTTTAGGGTGAATTTCAATATTTTTGGGATGATTTTTGGGACAAATTTCAGGATGAATATATGGATTTTTGGGTCCATTTTTGGGGTGAATTTTGGGATTTTTGGGCTGATTATTGGAATGAATTTTGGGATTTTTGGGACGAATTTTGGGATTATTGAGACGATACTTTGGGTATTTCGGGCTCATTATTGGGATGAATTTCGGGATTTTTGGGATGATACTTTGGGTATTTCTGGACGATTTCCGGGCCGAATTTCGGGATTGAGACGATACTTTGTGTATTTCCGGACGATTTTTGGGACGATTATTGGAATTGTTGGGATGCTATTTTGGGTATTTTGGGACGCTTTCCGTGCCGAATTCGGGACCATTTTTGGGGTATTTCTCCCTTCCGCAGCCGCCGCTGAACGCGCAGATGTTGGCGCAGCGGCAGCGGGAGCTCTACAGCCAGCAGCACCGGCAGCGGCAGCTGCTGCAGCAGCGCGCGCTGCTCCTGCGCCAACACCACCAGCACCACCACCACCACCACCAGCAGCAGCAGCCGCAGCCGAATTTCGGGAATTCCGCCCCCATTCCCATGGGATCCCCGCCCCGAATGCCCCCCGGCCCGGCACAGCCCTTCCCCTACGGCGCCGGGTTCGGGTTTGGCACCGAGGCGCCGGCGCTGGGCGGGCGCGGCGGGCGCGGCGTGGCCGGAACCGCCTTCGGAGCCGGCGCCGGGATGCAGCCAAACCTCTTCCAGTACCCCCCCGGGGCAGGTACGGGTTTGGGGGGGTTTTGGGGGGTTTTTGGGGTGTTTGGGGTATTGGGAGTGTTTGGGTTGTTTGGGAGATTTGGGATGTTTGGGGTGTTTGGGATATTTTGGGTGTTTGGGATATTCAGGACGTTCAGGAAATTTAGGACATTCAAGGTGTTCGGGATATTTGGGGTGTTTGGGATATTTGGGGTGTTTGGGATATTTGGAGTGTTTGGGAGGTTTGGGGTGTCTGGGACATTTGGGATATTTGGGACGTTTGGCATGTTTGGGGTGTTCGGGATATTCAGGACGTTCAGGATATTTAGGACATTTGGGATGTTCGGGACATTTTGGGTGTTTGGAGTATTTGGGATATTTGGGGTGTTTGGGATATTTGGGATATTTGGGAGATTTGGGATATTTTGGGGGTTTGGGATATTTGGGGTGTTTGGGGTATTGGGAGTGTTTGGGATATTTGGGGTGTTTGGGACATTTGGGATATTTGAGACATTTGGGGTGTTTGGGATATTTGGGAGATTTTGGATACTCAGGATGTTCAGAATATTTGGGACATTTGGGGTGTTTGGGATAATTGGGATGTTTGGGAGATTTGGGGTGTTTGGGACATTTGGGGTGTTTGGGGTGTTTGGGATATTTGGGGTGTTTGGGATATTTGGGGTGTTTGAGATATTTGGGGTGTTCAGGGTGTTCGGGGTATTTGGGATATTTGGGGTGTTTGGGATATTTGGGATATTTGGGTTGTTTGGGTTATTTGGGATATTTGGGGTGTTTGGGATATTTGGGGTGTTTGGGATATTTGGGATATTTGGGGTGTTTGGAGTATTTGGGTTATTTGGGATATTTGGGGTGTTTGGGACATTTGGGGTGTTTTGGATATTTGAAACATTTTGGGTGTTTGGGGTGTTTTGGATATTTGGGATGTTTGGGATATTTGGGACATTTGGGACATTTGGGATATTTGGGGTGTTTTGGACATTTGGGATATTTGGGGTATTTGGGATATTTGGGAGATTTGGGATATTCAGGACGTTCAGGATATTTGGGACATATGGGGTGTTTTGGATATTTGAGACATTTGAGACATTTGGGATATTTGGAGTGTTTGGGGTATTTGGGGTGTTTGGGAGGTTTGGGATAATTGGGGTGTTCGGGAGATTTGGGATATTCAGGACATTCGGGTTTTTTGGGATATTTGGTGTGTTTGGGATATTTGGGGTGTTTGGGAGGTTTGGGACATTTGGGGTATTTGGGGTGTTTGGAGTATTTGGGACATTCGGGGTGTTTGGGACATATGGGGTGTTTTGGATATTTGAGACATTTGAGACATTTGGGATATTTGGGGTGTTTTGGATATTTGAGACATTTTGGGTGTTTGGGGTGTTTTGGATATTTGGGATATTTGAGGTGTTTGGGACATTTGGGAGATTTGGGATATTTTGGGGAGTTTGAGGTATTTGGGATATTTGGGGTGTTTGGGATATTTGGTGTGTTTGGGATATTTGGGGTAGTTGGGATATTCAGGACGTTCAGGATATTTGGAATATTTGGGATGCTTGGGATATTTGGGGTGTTTGGGGTATTTGGGATATTCAGGACGTTCGGGATATTTGGGGTATTTGGGATATATTTGGGATAATCAGGATATTTGGAATATTGGGGACATTCGGGGTTTTTGGGACATTTGGGGCATTTGGGACATTTGGAATATTCGGAATATTTGGGATAATCGGGGTATTTGGGATATCTGGGGTGTTTGGGACATTCAGGATATTCGGGATATTTGGGACATTTGGGACATTTGGGATATTCGGGATAATCAGGACATTCGGGATATTGGAGACATTTGGAATTTTTGGGATATTTGGGATATTCAGCAGCCGGGAGGGAATGGGAGAGAAATTCCTGAAGGATTGGGAGGGGGAGGGGTGGGAAAAGTGGGAATGGAGGAGGAGATTTGGGAGAGGAATTTTGGGAATTCCCAGGAAAAGAATTCCCGGAGAATCCCTGGGAATGTCCAAGGAAAGGTTGGGATTGGAGCTCCGAGGATCCCACAAAAACCATCCCGGGATTCCGGGATCCAGGGACACTCGGGATCCATCGGAATTCTGGGGTGGAAAAGGGCAGGGAAGCCCTTCCTGGAGTCCTGAATTCCCAAAAAATTCCCAAAAAATTCCCAAAAAATTCCCAAAAAATTCCCCAAAAATTCCCCCAAAAAATTCCCAGAAAATTCCCAAAAATTCCCAAAAAATTCCCCAAAAATTCCCCAAAAATTCCCAGAAAATTCCCAAAAAATTCCCAGAAAATTCCCAAAAATTCCCAAAAAATTCCCAGAAAATTCCCAAAAACTTCCCAAAAAATTCCCAAAATTCCTTGCTGGGGAGCAGCTGGGATGGGGATGGATGCCATGCCAGGCTGGGAAAACGGGAGGGATTTGGGATTGGCAATTCCCAAAAAATCCCTGGGAACATTCCAGAAACCTTTGGAGCAGGCCAGGATCCCAGAATGGGCTGGAATTTTGGGAATTTTTTTGGAATTTTGGGAATTCCTGCCCTCCCACCCAACCCAAGAGCTCCAAGCCCATCCCCAAATCCCCGGGATGGGGCGGGGCGGGACAAACCGGGATCGGGAATGCGGCGGCGGTGACGCGGTGCCGGATCCGCAGGCGCGGCGGCGGCGGCGGCCGATCCGGCGGGATTCGCGCCGGCGCTCAGCCCCGGCGGCTCCCTGGTGCCGCCGGCACCGCCCGGGTACCAATCGCCGGAGATGAAGGGCTGGCCCAGCGCCGCCGGAGTCGGGAATAACGGGTGAGGCGGGAACGGCGCCGGGAACGGCAGCGCGGGGGCGGATGGTGGGATTGGTCATCGGGATTTGTCCTTTGGGATTATCATTTGGGATTGTCCATTGGGATTGTCCATTGGGATTGTCCATTGGGATTGGCCGTTGGGATTGGCCGTCGGGATTGGTCGTTGGGATTGGCCGTTGGGATTATCCTTTGGGATTGGTCATTGGGATTGGCCATTGGGATTGGCCATTGGGATTGGCCGTTGGGATTGGCAGATGGGGTTTTCCATGGGAATTATCCATTGGGATTATCATTTGGGATTGGCCATTGGGGTTTTTTCCATGGGGATTGTTTTTTGGGATTGGCCGTTGGGTTTGTCCATTGGGATTGGCCATTGGGATTGGCCATTGGGATTGGCCGTTGGGATTGGCCATTGGGGTTTTTTCCATGGGGATTGGCCGTTGGGATTGGCCGTTGGGTTTGTCCATTGGGATTGGCCATTGGGATTGGCCATTGGGATTGGTCATTGGGATTATCCATTGGGATTGGTCATTGGGATTATTCATTGGGATTGTCCTTTGGGATTGGCCATTGGGATTGGCCTTTGGGATTGGCCATTGGGATTGGCCTTTGGGATTGGCCATTGGGATTGACCGTTGGGATTGGTCATCGGGATTGGCCGTTGGGATTGGCCGTTGGGATTGTCCATTGGGACGGTCCTTTGGGATTGGCCATTGGGATTGTCCATTGGGATTGTCCATTGGGATTGTGCTTTGGGATTATCTGTTGGGATTGTCCATTGGGATTGGCCATTGGGATTATCCATTGGGATTGGCCATTGGGGTTGGCCATTGGGATTATCCATTGGGATTGGCCATTGGGATTATCCATTGGGATTGGCCATTGGGATTATCCATTGGGATTGGCCATTGGGATTATCCTTTGGGATTGGCTGTTGGGATTGGCATTGGGATTGTCCGTTGGGATTGGCCATTGGGGTTGGCCATTGGGATTGGCCGGTGGGATTATCCTATGGGATTGGGCGTTGGGGTTGTCCATTGGGATTGTCCTTTGGGATTGTCCTTTGGGATTGTCCTTTGGGGTTTTCCATGGGAATTATCCATTGGAATTATCCATTGGGATTATCCTTTGGGATTGGCCATTGGGATTGGCCATTGGGATTGGTCATTGGGATTGGCCATTGGGATTGGCCATTGGGATTATCCATTGGGATTGGCCGTTGGGATTATCCATTGGGATTGGCCATTGGGATTGGCCATTGGGATTGGCTGGTGGGATTGTCCATTGGGATTGGCCACTGGGGTTTTTTCCCTGGTGATTGTTTTTTGGGATTGTCCTTTGGGATTATCATTTGGGATTGTCCAAAATTTGATCCCAAAATCCCAAATCCTCGCGGAACAAAGGGAATTCCCTAGGAAAAGAGCAGGAATTTGCGAAAAAATTCCCAGAAAATCCTTGGGATCATCCAAGAAAATCCCAACGTTGGGACGGGACCGAGATGGAACCGAACCGCCACGATCCCACCAGAACCGTTGGGAATTCCAGGATTTTTTTGGGTTTTGTTGGGTTTTTTTGGGAATGTTGAGGGCGGGGGTGGATCCCGGCGATGGCCGGAATTCCGGGAATTTGGGATTTGAGGGTTTTTCCCGCTCCCGCAGCGTTTTCGGGCCGGCGGGCGCGGCGGCGCCGGGGATGTACAACAACATGAGCATCACCGTCTCCATGGCCGGGCCCGGCGGCTCCGGCGGCGCATCCGGCGTTCCCGGCGGCGTTCCCGGCGGCGTTCCCGGCGGCGTTCCCGGCGGCGTTCCCATCAATCCCGTCATGGCCGGCATCGGATCCGTCTGCTCCGAGCAGGTCGGCAACGGCGGGAACGGGAGAGAAACACAAATCCCGGCAGAAATCCCAAAAATCCCAAAATCCCATCGATTGGGAGATCCCAAATCCCAGCAAAAATCCCGAAAATTGGGAGATCCCGAATCCCAAAATCCCATCAAACATTGGATCCCAAATCCCAAAATCCCACCAAAAATCCCAAAAATCGGGAGATCCCAAATCCCAAAATCCCACCAAACATTGGATCCCAAATCCCAAAATCAGATCAAACCTGGAATCCCAAATCCCAAAATCACATCAATTGTGAGATCCCAAATCCCACCAAACCTGAGATCCTGAATCCCAAAATCCCATCGAACATTGGATCCTAAATCCCAGCAAAGATCCTGAAAATCGGGAGATCCCGAATCCCAAAATCCCATCGATTGTGAGATCCAAAATCCTGCCAAAGTTGGAACCCAAATCCCAAAATCCCATCAATTGTGAGATCCCAAATCCCACCAAAGTTGGAACCCAAATCCCATCAAACATTGGATCCCAAATCCCAAAATCCCACCAAACCTGAGATGCCAAATCCCCAATCCCACCAAAAATCCTAAAAATTTGGAGATCCAAAATCCCAAATCCCACGAATTGTGAGATCCCAAATCCCACCAAACCTGAGATCCCAAATCCCAAAATCCCATCAAACATTGGATCCCAAATCCCAAATCCCACCAAAAATCCCACAAATTGGGAGATCCCAAATCCCAAATCCCACCAAGAATCCTGAAAATCGGGAGATCCCAAATACCAAACCCCACCAAACTTGGAACCCAAATCCCAAAATCCCAAATGCCACCAAAAATCCCACCAAACCTGAGACCCCAAATCCCAAAATCTCATTAAACATGGGATCCTAAATCCCAAATCTCACCAAAAATCCCACAAATCAGGAGATCCCAAATCCCAAAATCCCACCAAACCTGGAATCCCAAATCCCCAAATCCCACCAAAAATCCCAAAAATCGGGAGATCCCAGATCCCAAATCCCATCAAACATTGGAACCCAAATCTCACCAAAAATCCCAAAAACTGGGAAATCCCAAATCCCACCAAAAATCCCACAAATCAGGAGATCCTGAATCCCAAAATCCCATCAATTGTGAGATCCCAAATCCCACCAAACCTGAGATCCTGAATCCCAAAATCCCATCGATTGGGAGATCCCAAATCTCAGCAAAAATCCTGAAAATTGGGAGATCCCGAATCCCAAAATCCCATCGATTGGGAGATCCAAAATCCTGCCAAAGTTGGAACCCAAATCCCAAAATCCCATCAATTGTGAGATCCCAAATCCCACCAAAGTTGGAACCCAAATCCCATCGAACATTGGATCCCAAATCCCAAAATCCCACCAAACCTGAGATGCCAAATCCCCAATCCCACCAAAAATCCTAAAAATTGGGAGATCCAAAATCCCAAATCCCACGAATTGTGAGATCCCAAATCCCACCAAACCTGAGATCCCAAATCCCAAAATCCCATCAAAGATTGGATCCCAAATCCCAAATCCCATCGAACATTGGATCCCAAATCCCAAAATCCCATCAAACATTAGATCCCAAATCCCAAAATCCCACCAAAAATCCCACAAATCGCGAAATCCCAAATCCCAAAATCCCACAAAAAATCCCAAAGATTGGGAGATCCCAAATCCCAAAATCCCACCAAACCTGAGATCCAAAATCCCAAAATCCCATCGAACATTGGATCCCAAATCCCAAAATCCCACCAGAAATCGGGAAATCCCAAATCCCAAATCACCATCAGACATTGGATCCCAAATCCGAAAATCCCATTGAACATTAGATCCCAAATCCCAACAAAAATCCCACAAATCAGGAGATCCCAAATCCCAAAATCCCACCAAACATTGGATCCCAAATCCCAAAATCCCACCAAAAATCCCAAGAATTGGGAGATCCCAAATCCCAAAATCCCACCAAACATTGGATCCCAAATCCCAAAATCCCACCAAAAATCCCAAGAATTGGGAGATCCCAAATCCCAAAATCCCATCAATTATGTGATCCAAAATCCCACCAAACCTGAAATCTCAAATCCCACCAAAAATCCCAAAAACTGGGAGATCCTAAATCCCACCAAAAATCCCAAAATCGGGAGATCCCAAAACCCAAAATCCCATCGAACATTGGATCCCAAAATCCCAAATCCCACCAAAAATCCCATCAAACCTGAGATCCCAAATCCCAAAATCCCACCAAACCTGGGCTCTCCATCCCAAATTCCATCTCCAATCCCAAATCCCGATCCCAAATCCCAAAATCCCACCAAATGTGGGATCTCCACCCCAAATCCCAAATCCCAAATCCCCCATTCCGTCCCCGCAGGTCCCCGAGGTGCCGCTTCGCTCCCCGGGGCTCTTCTGTCCCCCCCTGGGCCCCCCGGAGCTGCTCAAGGCCGACCCCGACGGCGCCCAGGTCAGTGCGGGGCACCCATGGGTGGCACCTGGGTTGGGTGGCACCCAATGGGTGACACCATTGGGGTCATCAGGGTCACAGCAGGGTTGGGTGGCACCCATGGGTGGCACCACTGGGCTGGGGTCACCAAGGTCACACCAGAGTCGGGTGGCACCCATGGGTGACACCATTGGAGTCACCAAGGTCACAGCAATGTTGGGTGGCACCCATGGGTGTCACCTCGTGGGGTTGAGGTCACCAGGGTCACACCAGGGTTGGGTGGCACCCATGGGTGGCACCATTGGGTTGGGGTCACCAAGGTCACACCAATGTTGGGTGGCACCCATGGGTGGCACCATTGAGGTCACCAAGGTCACACCAGGGTTGGGTGGCACCCATGGGTGACACCGTTGGGGTTGGGGTCACCAGGGTCACACCAATGTTGGGTGGCACCCATGGGTGACACCATTGGGGTTGGGGTCACCAAGGTCACAGCAGGTTTGGGTGGCACCCATGGGTGGCACCATTGGGGTTGGGGTCACCAAGGTCACACCAGGGTTGGGTGGCACCCATGGGTGGCACCATTGGGGTTGGGGTCACCAAGGTCACACCAGGGTTGGGTGGCACCCATGGGTGGCACCATTGGGGTTGGGTCACCAAGGTCACACCAGGGTTGGGTGGCACCCATGGGTGGCACCATTGGGGTTGGGTCACCAAGGTCACACCAGGGTTGGGTGGCACCCATGGGTGGCACCATTGGGGTTGGGGTCACCAAGGTCACACCAATGTTGGGAGGCACCCATGGGTGTCAGCAGGGTTGGGTGGCACCCATGGGTGTCACCATTGGGTTGGGGTCACCAGGGTCACACCAATGTTGGGTGGCACCCATGGGTGACACCATTGGGGTCACCAGGGTCACACCAATGTTGGGTGGCACCCATGGGTGGCACCATTGGGGTCACCAAGGTCACACCAGGGTTGGGTGGCACCCAAGGGTGTCACTGTTGGGGTTGGGGTCACCAAGGTCACACCAATGTTGGGTGGCACCCATGGGTGTCACCTCATGGGGTTGGGGTCACTGAGGTCACACCAGGGTTGGGTGGCACCCATGGGTGGCACCATTGGGGTCATCAGGGTCACACCAGGGTTGGGTGGCACCCATGGGTGGCATCATTGGGTTGGGGTCACCAAGGTCACAGCAGGGTTGGGTGGCACCCATGGGTGTCACCTCGTGGGGTTGGGGTCACTGAGGTCACACCAGGGTTGGGTGGCACCCATGGGTGTCACTGTTGGGGTTGAGGTCACCAAGGTCACACCAGGGTTTGGTGGCACCCATGGGTGTCACTGTTGGGGTTGAGGTCACCAGGGTCACACCAATGTTGGGTGACACCCACGGGTGACACCAGTGGGGTCATCAGGGTCACAGCAGGGTTGGGTGGCACCCATGGGTGGCACCATTGGGGTCACCAGGGTCACACCAATGTTGGGTGGCACCCATGGGTGTCACTGTTGGGGTTGGGGTCACCAGGGTCACACCAATGTTGGGTGGCACCCATGGGTGTCACTGTTGGGGTTGGGGTCACCAAGGTCACACCAATGTTGGGTGACACCCATGGGTGTCACCGTTGGGTTGGGGTCACAAAGGTCACACCAATGTTGGGTGGCACCCATGGGTGGCACTGTTGGGGTTGGGGTCACCAAGGTCACACCAATGTTGGGTGGCACCCATGGGTGGCACCATTGGGGTCACCAGGGTCACCAAGGTCACAGCAGGGTTGGGTGGCACCCATGGGTGTCACCGTTGGGGTTGGGGTCACTGAGGTCACACCAATGTTGGGTGGCACCCATGGGTGTCACCTTGTGGCGTTGGGGTCACCAAGGTCACAGCAGGGTTGGGTGGCACCCATGGGTGACACCATTGGGGTTGGGGTCACCAGAGTCACACCAATGTTGGGTGGCACCCATGGGTGACACCATTGGGGTCACCAAGGTCACACCAATGGTGGGTGGCACCCATGGGTGGCACCGTTGGGGTCACTGAGGTCACACCAGGGTTGGGTGGCACCCATGGGTGTCACCTCCTGGGGTTAAGGTCACCAAGGTCACACCAGTGTTGGGTGGCACCCATGGGTGGCACCATTGGGGTCATCAGGGTCACACCAGGGTTGGGTGGCACCCATGGGTGGCACCGTTGGGGTTGAGGTCACCAAGGTCACACCAATGTTGGGTGGCACCCATGGGTGTCAACAGGGTTGGGTGGCACCCATGGGTGTCACCTCATTGGGTTGGGGTCACCAAGGTCACACCAATGTTGGGTGGCACCCATGGGTGTCACCATTGGGGTTGGGGTCACCAGGGTCACACCAATGTTGGGTGGCACCCATGGGTGGCACCGTTGGGGTTGGGGTCACCAAGGTCACACCAGGGTTAGGTGGCACCCATGGGTGGCACCGTTGGGGTTGGGGTCACTGAGGTCACACCAATGTTGGGTGGCACCCATGGGTGTCACCGTTGGGGTCACTGAGGTCACACCAGGCTTGGGTGGCACCCATGGGTGGCATCATTGGGGTTGAGGTCTTCAAGGTGCCACCAATGTTGGTGTCACCCAATGGGTGTCACCTCTTGAGGTTGGGGTCACCAAGGTCACACCAGGGTTGGGTGGCACCCATGGGTGTCACTGTTGGGGTTGGGGTCACCAGGGTCACACCAGTGGTGGGTGGCACCCATGGGTGTCACCATTGGGGTCATCAGAGTCACACCAGGGTTGGGTGGCACCCATGGGTGGCACCTCTTGGGGTTGGGGTCACCAGGGTCACACCAATGTTGGGTGGCACCCATGGGTGTCACCTCGTGGGGTTGGGGTCACCAAGGTCACACCAATGTTGGTGGCACCCATGGGTGGCACTGTTGGGGTTGGGGTCACCAGGGTCACACCAGGGTTGGGTGGCACCCATGGGTGACACCATTGGGGTCACCAGGGTCACACCAATGTTGGGTGGCACCCATGGGTGTCACCTTGTGGCGTTGAGGTCACCAAGGTCACACCAGGTTTGGGTGGCACCCATGGGTGTCACCTCATGGGGTTAGGGTCACCAAGGTCACATCAATGTTGGGTGGCACCCATGGGTGGCACCACTGGTGTTGGGGTCACCAAGGTCACACCAATGTTGGGTGGCACCCATGGGTGGCACCGTTGGGTTGAGGTCACTGAGGTCACACCAGGGTTGGGTGGCACCCATGGGTGGCACTGTTGGGGTTGGGGTGGCACTGTTGGGGCACCCATGGGTGTCACCTTTGGGGTTGGGGTCCCCAACCCCTCTGAGATGTCCCCAAACCCCCCAGAAATGTCCCCCAAAATTTGGATTTTTCTTCTTTTTCTTGTCTTTTTTGCCCTTTTTTTATTTTGGTTTTTTTCCCTTTTTTTTGTGTTTTTTTTCCTTTTTTTTTTGGGTTTATTTCCTTTTTTGGTTTTTTTTTTCCTTTTTTTGCGGTTTTTCCTTTTAATTTTTTTCCTTTTTTTTGTTTTATTCCCTTTTTTGTTTTTTTCCTTTTTTTTACCCCCTTTTTTTGTTTTTTTTCCTATTACTTTGCGCTTTTTTTTTGTTTTTATCATTTTTCTTTCTTCTTTTTTTTGTTTCATTCCCTTTTTTTGTTGTTGTTGTTTTCTTTTTTTTCCTTTTTTTGCTTTTTTTTTTAATTCCTTTTTTATTCTTTTTTTTGTTTTTTTCCTTTTTTGTTTTACCCCCTTTTTTGTTTTTTTTTCCTATTTCTTTCCTTTTTTCCCCCTTTTTATGTTTTTTCTTTATTTATTTTTTTGTTTTATTCCTTTTTTTGTTGTTTTTTCTTTTTTTATTCTATTCATTTTTTGTTCGTTTTTTTTGTTTTTCCCTATTTGTTTTTCCCCTTTTTTTGTTTGTTTTCCTATTTCTTTGCTTTTTTTTCTTTTTATCTTCTTTTCTCCCCTTTTTCACCCCATTTAACCATTTTTCCCCTTTTTCTCTCACCCATTTCCCATTTTCCCCATTTTCCACCCCTTTCTCACCCATTTCCCATTTTCCCCTTTTTCTCCCCCATTTTTCCCCCATTTTCCCCCATTTCCCCCCATTTTCCCAATTTTTCTCACCCATTTTTCCCCTTTTTCCCCCATTTTCCCCTTTTTCACCCATTCTCCCCATTTTCCCCATTTTTTGTTTTTCCCCCTTTTTTGTTTTCCCTTTTTTTTCCCCCATTTTATCTTTTTTCCTTTTTTTGGTTTTTTTTTGTTTTCTTTGTTTTATTCCCTTTTTTTGGTTTTGTTTTACTCCATTTTTGTTCATTTTTGTTTTGTTTTTCCCCCTGTTTTTTTTTTGTGGTTTTTTCCTATTTCTTTGGGCTTTTTTCCCATTTTTTCCTTTTTTTCCCCTTTTTTTCCCATTTTTCCCCTTTTCATCCCATTTTCCCCCATTTTTCACCCATTTTCCCATTTTCCTCAATTTCCCCATTTTTCCCCATTTTCACCCATTTTCTCCCCATTTTTCCCTTTCTCACCCATCTCCCCATTTTCCCCTATTTTTATTTTTTCCTCCTTTTTTGGTTTTTTTTTTTTTCCTTTTTTTGGTTATTTTTTCCTTTTTATATATTTTGTTTTTTCTTCTTTTTTTTTGTTTTATTCCCTTTTTTTCCTTTTTTTGGTTTATTTTATTTTGTTCCTTTTTTTTTTTTTGTTTTTCCCCCTTTTTTGTTTTTTTTTTCATATTTCTTTGCTTCTGTTTTTTCTTTTTTTTCCCTTTTTTTCCCCTTTCTCACCCATTTCCCCATTTTCCCCCCTTTTCCCCATTTCCCCCTTTCTCACCCATTTCCTCCCATTTTTCACCCAATTTCCCCCCATTTTTTCCCGTTTTTCCCCATTTTTCCTCCATTACCCCCCCATTTTACCCCATTTTCCATTTTTTCACCTTTTTTTTTTCCCCCTTTTTTTTTTCCATTTTATCTTTTTTCCTCCTTTTTTTTGGTTTTTTTTTTGTGTTATTCCCTTTTTTTTGTTTTGTTTTATTCCTTTTTTGTTTGTTTTTTTTTTGTTTTTTCCCCTTTTTTTTGTGTTTTTTTCCTATTTCTTTGCCTTATTTTCCCTTTTTTTCCCTTTTTCCCCCCATTGTTCCCCCATTTCTCCCCCATTTCTCTCCCATTTCCCCCCTTTTTCCCCATTTCTCACCCCATTTCCCCCATTTTTCCCCCATTTTCCCCATTTTCCCCCATTTTCCCAATTTTTTTCACCCATTTTCCCCTTTTTCTGCCATTTTCCCCTTTCTCACCAATTCTCCCCTTTTTCCCATTTTTTTGTTTTTTTCCCCTTTTTTGTTTTTTTTCCTTTTTTCGTTTTTTTTTTTTTTGTTTTTTCCCTTTTTTTTGTGTTTTTTTCCTATTTCTTTGCTTTTTTCCCTTTTTTTCTCTTTTTTCCCCTTTTTCACTGATTTTCCCCATTTTCCCCCCATTTCCCATTTTCCCCCCAATTCCCCATTTTCCCCTGTTTCACCCATTTTCCCCTTTTTCTCCCCATTTTTCCCCTTTTTCACCCATTTCCCCATTTTTCCCCTTTCTCACCCATTTTCCCCATTTCTCCCCATTTTTCACCCATTTCCCCCATTTTTTGTTTTTTTCTTTTTTTGGTTTTTTTTTGTTTTATTCCTTTTTTGTTCGTTTTCTTTTTGTTTTTTCTCCTGTTTTTTTTTGTTTTTTTCCTATTTCTTTGTGCTTTTTTTCCCCTTTTTTCCCCTTTTTTCCCCCTTTTTTCACCCCTTTTTTCCCCATTTTTCCCCCTTTTTCACCCCTTTTTTCCCCATTTTTCCCCATTTCCCCCATTTTTCCCCCATTTTAACCATTTCCCCCATTTCTCACCCATTTTTCTCCCCGTACAGGTGCAGCAGGTTCAGGTGTTTGCGGACGTTCAGTGCACGGTGAACCTGCTGGGGGACCCGTTCCTGTCCCCGGCACCGGCCCCGGCACCGCCCGGCGCCAAAACCCCGAATCCGGCACCGCCGGCACCGGCACGGAGCCTCCTGCAGCAGCTGCTCACTGAGTGACCCCAAAAACCCCAAAAATAACCCCAAAATAACCCAAATATCCCAAATATCCCAAATGAGAAACTCACCCCATTGGGTGTTTGGGGTTTGTCCATCGGCACCGCCCGGCGCCAAAACCCCGAATCCGGCACAACCGGCACCGGCCCGGAGCCTCTGCAGCAGCTGCTCACCGAGTGACCCCAAAACCCCCAAATCCTGAAATCCTAAATCCCAAAAACCCCAAATATCCCAAATATCCTAAATGGGAACGGAGAGAGAATCAGTCGGAATTCGGTTTTGGAGGAAAAAATGGGATTTTTTGGAGGGGATTTTTAGAAAAAATTTGGATTTTTGGGAAAAAATGGGATTTTACGAAAAGAAATGGGATTTTTGGGGAAAAAATGTATTTTTGGGAAAAAAATGGGATTTTTGGGAAAAAATTGGGATTTTTTAGGAAAAAAATGGGATTTTTTTGGGAGGGGATTTTTTGGGGAAAAAAGGGGATTTTTTGGATGGGATTTTTGGAAAACATGGGATTTTTTGGGAGGGGATTTTTAGGAAAAAAATGGGATTTTTGGGGAAAAAAAAGTGGGATTTTTGGGGAGGGGAATTTTAGGAAAAAAATGGGATTTTTGCAAGGGGATTTTTGGAAAAAATGGGATTTTTGGGAAAAATTGGGTTTTTGAAAAAATGGGATTCTTGGGAGGGGATTTTTGGGAAAAATTGTGTTCTTCAAAAATGGGATTTTTGGGAGGGGATTTTTGGAAAAAAATGGGTATTTTGGGAAAAAATGGGATTTTTAGAAGGGGATTTTTGGAAAAAATGGGATTTTTTGGGAGGGGATTTTAGGAAAAAATGGGATTTTGGGGAGGGGATTTTTAGGAAAAAATGAGATCTTTGGGAGGACATTTTTAGGAAAAAATGGGACTTTTGGGAGGGGTTTTTTAGGAAAAAATGGTATTTTTGGGAGGGGTTTTTAGCCTCCTGCAGCAGCTGCTGACCGAGTGACCCCAAAAACCCCAAAAATAACCCAAAAATAACCCAAATATCCCAAATATCCCAAATGAGAAACTCACCCCATTGGGTGTTTGGGGTTTGTCCATCGGCACCGCCCGGCGCCAAAACCCCGAATCCGGCACCGCCGGCACCGCCCGGAGCCTCTGCAGCAGCTCCTCACTGAGTGACCCCAAAAATCCCAAAAATAACCCCAAAAATAACCCAAAAATCCCAAATCCCGGATGGCAACGGAGACAAAATCAGTCGGAATTCAGTTTTTGGGGGAAAAAATTGGATTTTTCAAGGAAAAAATGGGATTTTTGGAAGGGTTTTTTGGAAAAAAATGGATTTTTGGAAGGGGATTTTTGAAAAAAATTGGATTCTTGGGAAAAAATGGGATTTTACAAAAAAATGGGATTTTTGGGGGAAAAAAAGGGATGTTTTTGGGAGGGTATTTTTGGAAAAAATGGGATTTTTTGGAGGGGATTTTGGAAAAATTGGGATTTCTGGGAAAAAAAAATGGAATTTTATTGGAAAAAAAATTGGAGTTTTTGGGAGGGGAATTTTTGAAAAAATGGCATTTTTTGGAAAAAATGGGATTTTAGGGAAAAAAAAGGGAATTTTTGGGAGGGGAATTTTAGGAAAGAAACGTGACTTTTGGGAGGGGAGTTTTGGAAAAAATGGGATTTTTGGGAGGGGTTTTTTAGCCTCCTGCAGCAGCTGCTGACTGAGTGATCATCCCAAAAACCCCAAAAATAACCCCAAAAATATCCCCAAAATCCCGAATGGGAACGGAGAGAAACTGACCCCATTGGGTGTTTGGGGTTTGTCCATCGGCACCGCCCGGCGCCAAAACCCCGAATCCGGCACCGCCGGCACCGCCCGGAGCCTCTGCAGCAACTCCTGACAGAGTGACCCCAAAAACCCCAAAAATAACCCAAAAATAACCTGAAAATATCCCAAATATCCCAAATGAGAAACTGACCCCATTGGGTGTTTGGGGTGTGTCCATCGGCACCGCCCGGCACCAAAACCCCGAATCCGGCACCGCCGGCACCGGCGCGGAGCCTCCTGCAGCAACTCCTGACAGAGTGACCCCAAAAACCCCAAAAATAACCCCAAAAATATCCCCAAAAATAACCCAAAAATCCCGAATATCCCAAATGAGAAACTGACCCCATTGGGTGTTTGGGGTTTGTCCATCGGCACCGCCCGGCGCCAAAACCCCGAATTCGGCACAACCGGCACCGCCCGGAGCCTCTGCAGCAGCTGCTCACCGAGTGACCCCAAAAACCCCAAAAATATCCCCAAAATAACCCAAATATCCCAAATGAGAAACTGACCCCATTGGGTGTTTGGGGTTTGTCCATCGGCACCGCCCGGCGCCAAAACCCCGAATCCGGCACAACCGGCACCGCCCGGAGCCTCTGCAGCAGCTCCTCACTGAGTGACCCCAAAAACCCCAAAAATAACCCAAAAATAACCCAAAAATCGCAAAAATGCCAAATGGGAATGGAGAGAAAATCAGTCGGAATTCGGTTTTTGGGAAAAAATGGGATTTTTGGGGAAAAAAATGGGATTTTTGGAAGGGTTTTTTTGGAAAAAATGGGATTTTTGGGAAAACAAGGATTTTTGGGAGGGGATTTTTGGGAAAAATGGGATTTTTGGAAAAAATAGCATTTTTTGGGAGGGGATTTTTAAAAAATGGGATTTTGGGAAAAAATGGGATTTTTGGCAGGGGATTTCTGGAAAAAATGGGATTTTTCGGGTAAAAAATGGGATTTTTGGATGAAAAAAAAGGGATTTTTTGGGGAGGGGAATTTTAGGGAAAAATGGGATTTTTGGGAAAAAAATGGGATTTTAGGGAAAAGAAATGGGATTTTTGGGGAAAAAAATTGGATTTTTTGGGAGGGGAATTCTGGAAAAAACGGGATTTTTGGGAGGGGAATTTTAGGAAAAAATGGGATTTTTGGGAGGGGATTTTTAGGAAAAAATGGGATTTTTGGGAGGGGGTTTTTAGCCTCCGGCAGCAGCTGCTGACAGAGTGACCCCAAAAATCCCAAAAATAACCCAAAAATCCCGGATGGGAAGGGAGAGAAACTGACCCCATTGGGTGTTTGGGGTGTGTCCATCGGCACCGCCCGGCGCCAAAACCCCGAATCCGGCACAACCGGCACCGGCGCGGAGCCTCCTGCAGCAGCTCCTCACCGAGTGATGACCCCAAAAATAACCCCAAAAATAACCCCAAAATAACCCCAAATATCCCAAATGGGAACGGAGAGAAAATCAGTCGGAATTCGTTTTTTGGGGGAAAAAATGGGATTTTGGGGAAAAAAATGGGATTTTTTTGGGGAAAAAATGGGATTATTGGGGGAAAAAATGTGATTTTGCATGGAAAAAAAATGGGATTTTTGGGAGGGGATTTTTGGGACGGGAGTTTTTGGGGAAAAAAAATGGCATTTTTGGGAAAAAATGGGATTTTTTAGGAAAAAATGGGATTTTTGGGAGGGGATTTTTTGGGGAAAAATTGGATTTTTTCAAGGGGATTTTTGGAAAACACGGGATTTGAGGAAAAACAATGGAATTTTTTGGGAGGGGAATTTTAGGAAAAAAATGTGATTTTGGGGAAAAAATGGGATTTTTGGGAGGGGATTTTTGGAAAAGTGGGATTTTGGGGGAAAATGGGATTTTTGGAAAAAATTGGATTTCTTGCAAAAAAATTAGGATTTTTGTGAGGGGATTTTAGGAAAAAAAAAGAATTTTTGAGAGGGGATTTAGGAAAAAAAGGGGATTATTGGGAGGGATTTTAGGAAAAAATGGGATTTTTGGGAGGGGATTTTTGGGAAAAATGAGATTTTTGGGAAAAAAATTGGAATTTTAATGGGAAAAAAATTGGGATTTTTTGGGACAAGAATTTTAGGAAAAAATAGGATTTTTGGGAGGAGATTTTTAGGAAAAAAATGGGATTTTGGGGAAAAACAGGATTTTTGGAAAAAATTGGATTTATGGGAGGGGATTTTTAGGGAAAAAATGGGATTTTTGGGAGGGGATTTTTGGGTAAAAAAACGGGATTTTTGGGAGGGGAATTTTTGGAAAAAATGGGATTTGTGGGAGGGGATTTTTAGGAAAAAATGGGATTTTTGGGAGGGGGTTTTTAGCCTCCTGCAGCAGCTGCTGACCGAGTGACCCCAAAAACCCCAAAAATAACCCAAAAATAACCCCAAAAATATCCCAAATATCCCAAATGAGACACTCACCCCATTGGGTGTTTGGGGTTTGTCCATCGGCACCGCCCGGCGCCAAAACCCCGAATCCGGCACAACCGCCGGCACCGGCACGGAGCCTCCTGCAGCAGCTCCTCACTGAGTGACCCTAAATCCCAAATCCTGAACCCCAAATATCCCAAAAATCCCAAAAATGCCAAATGGGAATGGAGAGAAAATCAGTCGGAATTCAGTTTTTGGGAAAAAATGGGATTTTTGGGGGAAAAATGGGGTTTTTGGGAGGGGATTTTTGGAAAAAAAACGGGATTTTTGGGACGGAATTTTTAGGAAAAAAATTGGATTTTTGGGAGGGGAATTTTAGGAAAAAAAAGGGATTTTTCAGAAAAAAAATCTGATTTTTGGGAAAAAAAATGGGATTTTTGAAGGGGATTTTTGGGAAAAATTGGATTTTTCAGAGAGGGTTTGTAGGAAAAAAATGGTATTTTTGAGAGGAGATTTTTGGAAAAAATGGGATTTTTGGGAGGGGATTTTTGGAAAAAATATGGGATTTTTGGGAGGGGGTTTTTAGCCTCCTGCAGCAGCTGCTGACAGAGTGACCCCAAAAACCCCAAAAATAACCCCAAAAACCCCCAAAATATCCCAAATATCCCAAATGAGAAACTCACCCATTGGGTGTTTGGGGTTTGTCCATCGGCACCGCCCGGCGCCAAAACCCCGAATCCGGCACCGCCGGCGGCACCGCCCGGAGCCTCTGCAGCAGCTGCTGACCGAGTGATAACCCCAAAAACCCCAAAAATAACCCAAATATCCCAAAAATAACCCAAAAATCCCAAATCCCGAATGGGAACGGAGAGAGAAAATCAGTCGGAAATTCGGTTTTGGGAAAAAATGGGATTTTGGGGAAAAAAAATGGGATTTTTGGGAGGGGATTTTTAGGAAAAAATGAGATTTTGGGAAAAAATTGTGTTTTTGAAAAATGGGATTTCTGGGAGGGGATTTTTGGGGAAAAAAATGGGATTTTAAGGAAAAAAATGGGATTTTTTAGGAAAAAAATGGTATTTTTTTGGGGGGGATTTTTTGGGGAAAAATGGGATTTTTTGGATGGGATTTTTGGAAAACATGGGATTTTTTGGGAGGGGATTTTTAGGAAAAAAATGGGATTTTTGGGGAAAAATAGGATTTTTGAGAGGGGATTTTGGGAAAAATTGGATTTTTGGAAAAAATGGGATTTTAGGAAAAAAATGGGATTTTTGGGAGGGGATTTGGGAAATAATGGGATTTTTGGGAGGGGATTTTTGGAAAAAATGGGATTTTTGGGAAAACAAGGATTTTTGGGAGGGGATTTTTGGGAAAAATGGGATTTCTGGGATAAATGGGCTTTTTGGAAAAAATAGCATTTTTTGGGAGGGGATTTTTAAAAAAATGGGATTTTAGGAAAAAAAATGGGGTTTTAGGAAAAAAATGGGATTTTTGGGAGGCGATTTGGGAAAGTGGGATTTTTGGGGGAAAAAAACGGATTTTGGGGGAAAAAAATGAGATTTTTGGAAAACGTGGATTTTTGGAAAAAAATGGGATTTTAGAGAAAAAATGGGATTTTTGGAAAAAATGGGATTTTGGGAGGGGATTTTTGGGTAAAAAAACGGGATTTTTGGGAGGGGAATTTTAGGAAAAAGTGGGATTTTTGGGAGGGGATTTTTGGGAAAAATGGGATTTTTCGGAGATGATGATTGTAAAAACAAACAGATTTTTGGGAAAAAAAAAGGGATTTTTTTGGAGGGAATTTTTGGGAAAAATTGTATTTTTTGGAAAAAAAATGGGATTTTTGGGAAAAAAAATGGGATTTTTAAAATAACTGGGATTTTTTGGGAAAAATGGGATTTTTGGGAGGGGATTTTTGGAAAATGGGATTTTTGGAAAAAATTGGATTTTTTGGAAAAAAAATGGGATTTTTTTGGGAAAAAAATGGGATTTTTTGGAGGGGATTTTTCAGAGGGGATTTTTGGGAAAAAAAATGGGATTTTTGGGAAAAAAAATGGGATTTTTGGGAAAAATGGGATTTTTAGAAAAAATAGCATTTTTTGGGAGGGGATTTTTTTTAAAAATGGGATTTATGGGAAAAAATGGGATTTTTGGGAGGGGATTTGGGAAAGAAACGGGATTTTTGGGAGGGGATTTTTGGAAAAAATAGGATTTTTGGGAAAATGGGGGGTTTGGGAGGGGATTTTGGGAAAAAAATTGGATTTTTTGAAGAAATTCTGGTTTTGTGAGGGAGTTTTTGGAAAAAAAAGGATTTTTGGGAAAAATGGGGTTTCTGAAAAACTTGGATTTTTGGGAAAAGTGAGATTTTTGGGGGAAAATGGGATTTTTGGGGGAAAAAATGGGATTTTGGGGAAAAAAATGGGACTTTTGGAAAAAATGGGACTTTTAGGAGAAGATGTTTGGAAAAAAACGGGATTTTTGGAAAAAATGGGATTTTTGGGAGGGGGCTTTTAAACAAAATGGGATTTTTGGGAAAAAAAATGGGATTTTGGGGAGGGGATTTTTAGGAAAAAAATGGGATTTTTTGGGAAAAAAATGGGATTTTTGGGAGGGGATTTTTAGGAAAAAAACTGGATTTTTGGATAAAACGGGATTTTTGGGAGGGGATTTTGGAAAAAATTGGCGGTTTTGGGAGGGAATTTTGGAAAAAATGGGATTTTTGGGGGGGAATTTTGGAAAAAATGGGATTTTTGGGGGAATTTTGGAAAAAGGGGAATCGGGTTTTGCACCGGGGTTTTCCCTCATCTTTTGGGAATTTGGGGAGTTTTTCCCGGGTTTTTTTCCCATTTTCCTCCTTTTTTCTCCCATTTTGCCTCCCTTTTCCCCCATTTTCCTTTTCCCATTTTCCTCCTGTTTTACCCCATTTTTCTCTCCCTTTTTTCCCCATTTTCCATTTTTTTCCCCATTCCCTTTTTCCCCTTTTCCCCCAATTTTCCCCTTTTTTTCCTATTTTTTCCCCTATTTTTCCCTCCTTTTTTCCCCATTTCCCCCCCATTTTTCCCTTCCCCCCTT
Source organism: Taeniopygia guttata (assembly GCF_048771995.1). Classification (NCBI taxonomy): domain Eukaryota; kingdom Metazoa; phylum Chordata; class Aves; order Passeriformes; family Estrildidae; genus Taeniopygia; species Taeniopygia guttata. The sequence goes on along the minus strand of NC_133027.1, from coordinate 1,840,996 downwards.
ATTTCCCTTTCCCCCAATTTTCCCCTTTTTTCCTATTTTCCCCCCATTTTCCCTTTTCCCCCCTTTTCCCCCCATTTTTCCTTTTTTCCCCTATTTCCCCCCCATTTTTCCCTCCCTTTTTTCCCCATTTTCCCTTTTTCCCCCCACTTTCCCCCCACTTTCTCCCTTTTTCCCCATTTCCCCCCAATTTTCCCTTTTTTTACTATTTTTCCCCCATTTCTCCTCCCATTTTCCCTTTTCCCCCCGTTTTTCCCCTTTCCCCCTATTTTTCCATCCCTTTTTTCCCCATTTTCCCTTTTTCCCCCATTTTCCCCATTACCCCTTTTCCTTTTTTTCCTATTTTTTCCCTATTTTCCCCATTTTCCCTCCCTTTTCCCCCCATTTTCCCTTTTCCCCCAATTTTCCCATTTTTTTCCTATTTTTTCCCATTTTCCCTCCCTTATTCCCCGTATTTTTTCCCTTTCCCCCATTTCCCCCATTTTTCCTTTTTTTTCTATTTCCCCCGTTTTTCCCTCCCTTTTTTTCCCATTTCCCCCCTTTCTTCCCTTTCCCTCAAATTTCATTTTTTTTCCTATTTTTTTCCTATTTCCCCCTCCTTTTTTCCCCATTTTCCCTTTTCCCCATTTTTTCCCTTTTCCCCCTTTTTCCCCATTTCCCTCTTTCCCCCATTTTTCCTTTTTTTCTATTTTCCCCCCATTTTCCCCCCACTTTCCCCCAATTTTCCCCTTTTTTTCCTATTTTTTCCCCATTTTCCCCCATTTTCCCCCCATTCCCCCTCTTTTCTTTCCCCATTTTCCCTCTTTTTCCCTCTTTTTTTCCTCTGTCCCCCCCTTTTTTTCCCTTTCTCCCCCCATTTTTCCCATTTTTCCCCATTTTTTCCCATTTTCCCCACCAACTCCTCCAGGCCCATCCCAATTTTTAATTCCCATTCCCAACTCCAAGAATTCCCAAAAAAAAGAGAAAAAGGAGAAGGAAAAGGAGGAGGAAGTTCAGTCTCGGCTGGATCTGACACTGGGCACGAAAAAAACCCCAAAAACCAAAAAAAAAACCCACAAAAATTGGGAAAAAAACCCCAAACCCCCCAAAAAACCCAAAAATACCCCAAAAATGGGAAAAAACCCAAAAAGCCCCGCCAGAAAACCCCAAAAAAACCCCAAAAATGGGAAAAAAAACCCAAATAAAACCCCAAAAAACCCCAAAAATTGGAAAAATGGGAAAAAACCCAAAAAAACCCCAAAAAACCCAAAAACCCCCCAAAAATCCCCCAAAAATGGGAAAAACAAAAAAAACCCCAAAAACCCTGCCAAAAAACCCAAAAAATGGGAAAAAAACCAAAAAACCCCAAAATTGGAAAAAAATCCCCAAAACCCCCAAGAAACCCTGCCAAAAAAACCCCAAAAAAACCCAAAAATGGGAAAAAATGGGAAAAAACCCAAAAATGGGAAAAAACCCCAAAAAACCCTGCCAAAAAACCCAAAAAATGGGAAAAACCCCAAACAAACCCAAAAATCCCCAAAAAATGGGAAAAAAACCCCAACAAAAACCCTGCCAAAAAACCCAAAAATGGCAAAAACCCCAAAAAACCCCAACCCCCCCAAAAAAAACCCAATCCCAAAAAAACCCCAAAAAAATCCACAAAAATCCCCAGAAAACCCCCAAAAACCCCCAAAAATCCCCAAAAAACGCCCAGAAAACCCCTGGAAAATCCCCAGAAAATCCCAAAAAAAACACCAAAAACCCCAAAAAAACCCAATAAATCCCCAAAAAATCCCGAATTCTGCAGGAAAATCCCGATTTTTTGTTTCATCCCCCGAAATTCCCGATTTCCCCTTCCCCGGGCTCGTGAGTACAATCAGCTTTTTCTAGCGAAAAAATGCTGGAATTTGTCATTTTTTTTCCAAAAAAAAAGAGGAAAAAACACCCAAAAAAAAAGCAAAAAAAAAGGAATATTTTGCCCGTTTTTTCCATGTTTTTTGGGGGTTTTCCCGGAGGGAAAACCTCGTGTACAGTGCAAGAAAAGAGGGAAAAAATGAGAAAAAAAGAGAAAAAAATGAAAAAAAAAAAGGGAAAATTCGCAATAATTTTTAGGGAAAAAGGGGAGGGGGAGGGGCTCTTGTAGATAAAATTTTGGGGGTTTTTTTGAGGGAAAAAATGGGAAAAAAAATGAAAGAAAAAATAATAAAATTGTTCTTTTTTTTTCCTGCTTGGATTGTGTTTAACAGCTGGAGTAGCTTGGAATATTTAAAAAATGATAATTAAGAATTAATTATTAATTAATAATAATAATAAAAGAATAATAATGGAGTTGTTTGTCAGAAAAAAGTTTTTTTTGAAATTTTTTTTTTGGTGGGGGAAAAATGAGGAGAAATAGAAAAAAAAAGGGAAAATTCAGAATTTAAAACCAAAATTTTGGTGGATTTGGGGGTGGGAAGGGGAAGAATTTGGGGAAAAAAATGAGAATTTTATTTTCAAGCGGAATTTTGGAGGAATTTCAGGGTTTTGTTCTTTTATTCTAAAAAAATTTGGGGGGAAATGAGGAAAAACAGCAAAAAAAAAGGGGAAAATTCAGAATTTAAAACCAAAATTTCGGTGGATTTGGGGGTGGGAAGGGGAAGAATTTTGGGAAATAAATGGAAAATTGAATTTTTAGGTGGATTTTAAAAGGAATTTTCGAGGAATTTCAGGGTTTGGTTCTTTTATTCTAAAAAATTTGGGGGGAAAATGAATGGAAAAAGGGAAAATTCAGAATTTGCAACCAAAATTTTGGGGGAATTTGGGGTGGGCAGAGGAAGAATTTGGGAAAAAAATGGAAAAATTGAATTTTCAAGTGGAATTTTCGAGGAATTTCAGGGTTTGGTTCTTCTAGCCTAAAAATTTGGGGAAAATGAGGAAAAACATCAACAAAAAAAGGGAAAATTCAGAATTTTTCAGCCAAAATTTGTTGGTTATTTTCATTTTTTCCTCATTTCCCCCCTATTTTCCACTTTTTTCCCCCATTTTTCCCCCTTTTCCTTTTTTATTCTTTTCCTCCCTCTCATTTTTTCATCTTTTCCTTGATTTTTTTCTCAATTTTTGCCCCTTTTACTCATATTTTTACTCATTTTTTCCCCAATCTTTATTTTTCCTCCATTTTGACCCATATTTTCCTCTTTTTCTCCCAATGTTCCTCTTTTTTCTCCATTTTGCCCCAAATTTTGCCCCAAATTTCCCCCATTTTCCCACATTTTCCTTTTTCTCTCCAATTTTCCTATTTTTTCTCAATTTTGCCCCAAATTTTCCTCCTTTTTACCCAATTCTCCTCCTTTTTCCACCAATTTTCCTCCTTTTCTGCACAATTTTTCTCCTTTTTCTCCATTTTGCCCCAAATTTTCCTCATTTCCCCTCCAATTTTCCACCTTATTTCCCCCAATTTTCCACCTTATTTCCCCCAATTTTCCTCCTTTCCCTCAATTTTCCTCTTTTCTCCCCATTTTGCCCCAAATTTTCCTCCTTTTCCTCCATTTTGCCCCAATTTTCCTCATTTTCCCCAATTTTTCTCCTTTTTCTCTCCAATTTTCCCCCATTTTAACCCAAATTTTCCTCATTTTCCCCAATTTTCCTTTTTGTCCTCAGTTTTGTCCCAAATTTTCCTCATTTTTTACCCAATTTTCCTCTTTTTTCTCCATTTTGCCCCAAATTTTCCTCCTTTCCCCCCAATTTTCCTCTTTTTTCTCCATTTCCTCCCAATTTTCCTTCTTTTCCCCTCTTTTTCCTCATTCTCCCCCAATTTTCCCCATTTTGCCTCAAATTTTCCTTTTTATCTCCCCATTTTGCCCAAAATTTTCTTCATTTCCCCCCCATTTTCCTCCTTTTTCCCCCAATTTTCCACTTTTTTCTCCATTTTGCCCCAATTTTCCTCCTTTTTTACACATTTCCCCCGTTTTCCTCCCTTTTCTCCCCAATTTTCCTCTTTTTTCTCCACTTTGCCCCCAATTTTCATCATTTTTCTCCAATGTTCCCCCTTTTCCCCCCAATTTTCCTCCTTTTCCCCCAGTTTTCCTCTTTTTTCTCCATTTCCCCCCATTTTCCTCCTTTTTTCCCCCAATTTTCCACTTTTCTCTCCATTTTGCCCCAATTTTCCTCCTTTTTTACGCATTTCCCCCAATTTCCTCCCTTTTCTCACCAATTTTCCTTATTTTCTCCCCAATTTTCCTCTTTTTTCTCCATTTTGCCCCCAATTTTCATCATTTTTCTCCAGTGTTCCCCCTTTTCCCCCCAGTTTTCCACCTTTCCCCCCAATTTTACTGTTTTTTCTCCATTTCCTCCCAATTTTCCTTCTTTTCCCGTTTTTCCTCATTCTCCCCCAATTTTCCCCCTTTTGGCCCAAATTTTTCTCTTTTTCTCCCCATTTTGCTTGAAATTTTCTTCATTTTGCCCCAATTTTCCTCCTTTTATTCCTCAATGTTCCACTTTTTTCTCCATTTTGCCCCAATTTTCCTCCTTTTTTACACATTTCCCCCTTTTCCTCCCTTTTCTCCCCAATTTTCCTCTTTTTTCTCCACTTAGCCCCCAATTTTCATCATTTTTCTCCAATGTTCCCCCCTTTCCCCCCAATTTTCCTCCTTTTCCCCCAATTTTCCTCTTTTTTCTCCATTTCCTCCCAATTTTCCTTCTTTTCCCCTCTTTTTCCTCATTCTCCCCCAATTCTCCCCCTTTTGCCCCAAATTTTCTTCTTTTCCCCCCATTTTGCCCAAAATTTTCTTCATTTTCCCCCCATTTTCCTCCTCTTTTTCCCCAATTTTCCACTTTTTTCTCCATTTTGCCCCAATTTTCCTCCTTTTTTACACATTTCCCCCATTTTCCTCCCTTTTCTCCCCAATTTTCCTCTTTTTTCTCCACTTTGCCCCCAATTTTCATCATTTTTCTCCAATGTTCCCCCTTTTCCCCCCAATTTTCCTCCTTTTCCCCCAATTTTCCTTTTTTCTCCATTTCCTCCTAATTTTCCCTCTTTTTCCTCATTCTCCCCCAATTTTGCCCAAATTTACCTCTTTTTCTCCCCATTTTGCCTGAAATTTTCTTCATTTTGCCACTTTTTTTTCCCCAATTTTCCACTTTTTTCTCCATTTTGCCCCAATTTTCCTCCTTTTTTACACATTTCCCCCATTTTCCTCCCTTTTCTCCCCAATTTTCCTCTTTTTTCTCCATTTTGCCCTCAATTTTCATCATTTTTCTCCAATTTTCCCCCCAATTTTCCTCCTTTTCCCCCCAAATTTTCCTCATTTTTCCCCTTTTTCCCCTCACACAAACCAAAACCAAAACACTTCCGCCTTTAAAACCACTTTAAATCCACATTATTCCCACCACATCCACAGGCAATTCAATCCCAAAAATTCCCGGGTTTTACATGGAGAAAAACACCCCAAAAACCTGAAAAAAAGTCCAAATTCGGATCATTTGAGGAGTTTGAAATTCCTGAGGTGGGGCTGCACCAGATTTTTGGGATAAGGCCGGAGCGCCAGGCAGGTCGGAATTCCCTCAGGATTTTCCACCCAAAGTTTGTGATCCACGTCTTTTTCCTTCAGCGACTTCGCCAAATCCAGCAGGGAATCCTCATCCGGAGCCTAAAAAATAAATTAAATTTAAAAAAAAATTAAAATAAATCAGAAATTCATCCCAAATTCCAAACCCCATCCTCCCATCCCATCCCGCAATTTAATTTGGTTTTTTTTTTTCTCCTCACATCGCTGATTTCCACCTCTTTTGGATTGCAAGATTTATGAGGTTAAAACGTAAAAACAGCGATTTTTATTTTTATTTTTAGGGAATTTTTAAGGTGGGAAAAACCTTTGGGAATCCAAGAGATCCAAACACCAAATTGAGTTTTGTCGCTCTAAATCCGCACGGATTTGAAGTATTTTCGGGAATTTTGGGGTTTAGGCACTGCGCTGGTAATTCCATGAGGAATTATTCACCATTCCGTCGGGAATTATTCCGAATTTTGGGAATTATTCCCAAATTCCAAATTAATTTCCGCAGGAATTGCGGCTCCTCCGCGGGCTCCTCTCAGCGCGCCAAAAACCCCCTCTGACCCCCCCTAAAATTACCATTCCCACCTCCCTAAACTCCGGAACACCCCCAAAAAAATACAGATTTTCCCAAAAATCCCGATTTAAAAAAAAAATCACGATTTTCCCCAAAAAAATCCCGATTTTCCGCCCCCCCCAACATGGCGGCCGCTGTGCCCCTCAGCGCGGCGTTCCCATCATGCCCCGCGCCGCCGCCGTTACCTCCAGCACCACGGTTGTCATGGCGGCGCCCTGCTGCAGGTACGCGCCGGTGTCGGGATGCTCCCGGTAACCGTGAACGGCGGCCAGCGCGGCGTGACAGCCCTGAGCCACCACGGCACCGAGCGGCCACGAGCGGGGAGGCCGCGCCAGATCCCCGCGGAGCACCACGTACTGCACCAGCACCGCCGCCATGCCGCCGTACGGAACCGCGCGGGCTGCCGGGAGGAACGGGGAGGGTAAAGCGGGGCGCCAAGCAGCGCGCCGCCATGTTGGTGTACGGAATGGGGCATGACGCACTTCCGGCGGCGCTGAGGCGGGAAAGTCGAGGTGAGCGCGGAGCCCTCAGGGAGGGATTTGGGGGCCCTGAGGTGTTTTGGGGTTATTTTTGGGGATAATTTTTTTGGGGATAATTTTTTTGGGATCGTTTTTGGGGTTATTTTATGGGATCGTCCCTGTTTCTCTCCTGGGATCGATGCTGTTCCTTGGGGTCGTCCCTGTCCGCAGTTCGGGATCGTCGCTGTCGTTTTCCCGCCATTTTTATCGCCCTCATGCTCGGTGCCCTCAGAAAAATTCTCAAAGTTGTGGAATTTAATTGGATTTTTTCCTCATAAATATCCCCAAATCTATGGAAATTAATGGGATTTTTTTTAATCTCATAAAATAATCCAAAAATTATGGAAAGTAAAGGGGTTTTTCATCATAAAATAATCTCAAATTTATGGAAATTAAAGGGATTTTTCCCTCATAAAAATCCCCAAAATTATGGAAATTAAAGGGATTTTTTAATCTCATAAAATAATCCAAAAATTATGGAAAGTAAAGGGGTTTTTTCCTCATAAAAAAATCCCAAATTTATGGAAATTAATGGTATTTTTCCGTCATAAAATAATCCCAAATTTATGGAAATTTAAGGGATTTTTTTCCTCATAAAATAGTCCCAAATTTATGGAAATTAAAGGGATTTTTTCCATTCCCATCCCTGTTTTCCTCATAAAAAATTCCCAAAAATAATGAAAATTAATTAGATTTTTTTCCTTTTCCGTTCCCATTTTCCTCATTAAAAAATTCCCAAATCTATGGAAATTAATGGGATTTTTTACCTTATAAAAAAATCCTCAAATTATGGAAATTAATGGGATTTTTTTTAATCTCATAAAATAATCCAAAAATTATGGAAATTAAAGGGGTTTTTTCTTCATAAAAAATTCCCAAATTTATGGAAATTAATGGGATTTTTCCCTCATAAAAATAACCCCAAAGTTATGGAAATTTAAGGCATTTTTTTCCTCATAAAAAATCCCCAAATTTATGGAAATTAACGGGATTTTTACCTCATAAAAATCCCCAAATTTATGGAAATTAAAGGGATTTTTTAATCTCATAAAATAATCCAAAAATTATGGAAATTAAAGGGGGGTTTTTCCTCATAAAAAATCCCCAAATTTATGGAAATTAACGGGATTTTTCTCTCATAAAGTAACCCCAAATTAATGGAAAATAACGTGATTTTTTTTCCTCATAAAATAATCCCAAATTTATGGAAATTAAAGGGATTTTTTTCCATTCCCATCCCCGTTTTCCTCATAATAAATTCCCAAAAAATAATGAAAATTAATTAGATTTTTTTTCCTTTTATGTCCCCATTTTCCTCATTAAAAAATTCCCAAATCTATGGAAATTAATGGGATTTTTTTACCTTATAAAAAATCCTCAAATTATGGAAATTAAAGGGACTTTTGCTCATTAAAAATTCCCAAATTTATGGAAATTAAAGGGATTTTTTCCTCATTAAAAAAACCCCAAATTTATGGAAATTAAAGGGATTTTTTTATCTCATAAAGTAATCCAAAAATTATGGAAATTAAAGGGGTTTTTCATCATAAAATAATCTCAAATTTATGGAAATTAAAGGGATTTTTCCCTCATAAAGTAACCCCAAATTTATGGAAATTAAAGGGATTTTTTAATCTCATAAAATAATCCAAAAATTATGGAAATTAAAGGGTTTTTTTCCTCATTAAAAAATCCCAAATTTATGGAAATTAATGGGATTTTTTCCCTCATAAAATAGTCCTAAATTTATGGAAATTAAAGGGATTTTTTTCCATTCCCATCCCCGTTTTCCTCATTAAAAAATTCCCAAAAAATAATGAAAATTAATTAGATTTTTTTCCTTTTCTGTTCCCATTTTCCTCATAAAAATCCCCAAATCTATGGAAATTAATGGGATTTTTTACCTCATAAAAAATCCTCAAATTATGGAAATTAAAGGGACTTTTCCGCATTACAAATTCCAAAATTTATGGAAATTAAAGGGATTTTTACCTCATAAAAATCCCCAAAGTTATGGAAATTAAAGGGATTTTTTTATCTCATAAAATAATCCAAAAATTATGGAAATTAATGGGGTTTTTTTCCTCATTAAAAAATTCCCAAATTTATGGAAATTAAAGGGATTTTTCCCTCATAAAGTAACCCCAAATTTATGGAAAATAATGGGATTTTTTCCTCATAAAATAATCCTAAAATTATGGAAATTAAAGGGTTTTTTTCCTCATAAAAAAAATCCCAAATTTATGGAAATTAAAGGGATTTTTACCTCATAAAAATAACCCCAAATTTATGGAAAATAACGGGATTTTTTTTCCTCATAAAATAATCCCAAATTTATGGAAATTTAAGGGAATTTTTCCATTCCCATCCCCGTTTTCCTCATAAAAAATTCCCAAAAATAATGAAAATTAATTAGATTTTTTTCCTTTTCCATTCCCATTTTCCTCATTAAAAAATTCCCAAATCTATGGAAATTAATGGGATTTTTTTTACCTTATAAAAAATCCTCAAATTATGGAAATTAAAGGGACTTTTCCTCATAAAAAAAATCCCAAATTTATGGAAATTAATGGGATTTTTCCCTCATAAAACCCCCCAAATTTATGGAAATTAAAGGGATTTTTTTAATCTCATAAAATAATCCAAAAATTATGGAAATTAAAGGGTTTTTTTCCTCATAAAAAATTCCCAAATTTATGGAAATTAATGGAATTTTTCCCTCATAAAGTAACCCCAAATTTATTGAAAATAACGGGGATTTTTTTTCCTCATAAAATAATCCCAAATTTTTGGAAATTAAAGGGATTTTTTTCCATTCCCATCCCCGTTTTCCTCATAAAAAATTCCCAAAAATAATGAAAATTAATTAGATTTTTTTCCTTTTCCGTTCCCATTTTCCTCATTAAAAAATTCCCAAATCTATGGAAATTAATGGGATTTTTTTACCTTATAAAAACTCCTCAAATTATGGAAATTAAAGGGACTTTTCCTCATTAAAAATTCCCAAATTTATGGAAATTAAAGGGATTTTTACCTCATAAAAATCTCCAAATTTATGGAAATTAAAGGGACTTTTTTTATCTCATAAAATAATCAAAAAATTATGGAAATTAAAGGGTTTTTTTCCTCATAAAGTAATCCCAAATTTATGGAAAATAATGAGGGTTTTTCCTCATAAAATAATCCCAAATTTATGGAAATTAAAGGGATTTTTTTCCATTCCCATCCCCGTTTTCCTCATAAAAAATTCCCAAAAATAATGAAATGAGATTTTTTTCCTTTTCCGTCCCCATTTTCCTCATTTAAAAATTCCCAAATCTATGGAAATTAATGGGATTTCTTTACCTTATAAAAAATCCTCAAATTATGGAAATTAAAGGGACTTTTCCTCATTAAAAATCCCCAAATTTATGGAATTTAAAGGGATTTATTTGCCATTCCCATCCCCGTTTTCCTCATTAAAAAAATCCCAAATTTATGGAAATTAATGGGATTTTTTTCCTCATAAAATAATCCCAGATTTATGAACTTTAACAGTTTTTTTCCCCTATTTTCCAGCCCCAAATCCTTGGAATTTTCTGGGAATTCCCAGGGATGGATCACGGGATGGATTTTGGGAATGAGGAGAAGGAAGAGGAAGAAAAACCTGAATTTGCACAGGGTGAGTTCCCAAAATTCCCAATTTCTCCTCAAAATTCCCCAAATTCTTCCTGAAAATCTCCAAATTTCCCCCTAAAATTCCCAATTTTTCCTCCAAATCCCCGATTTCTCAAATTTTTTTGCAAGGTCTCCCCAAAATTCCCATTTTTTTCCTCAAATTTGCAAGTTTTTCCACAGAATTCCCAAAAAAACCTCTGAATTCTTCCAGAATTCCCCAAATTCTTCCCCAAATTCCTGCTAAAATTCCCAAAATTTCCCCCAAATCCCAAAATTCTTCCTCAAATTCCCAAAACTTCTCTCAAAATCCCCAAATTCCCCCCAAATTCCTCCTGAAAATCAAATTCCTCCCAAAATTCCCAAATTTCTTCCCAAAATCCTCCAAAAATTCCCCAAAATCTCCTCAAACTCTCCAAATTCATCCCAAAATTCCCACTGAAAAAATCCCCCAAATTTCTTTCCGAAATCCCCAATTTCCCCTCAAAATTCCCAATTCTTCCTCCAAACCCCCAAATTCCAAAAAAATCCCATAAAATCTTCATGAAATTCCCCAAATTATCCCCAAAATTTCCAAAGATCACCAAAATCTTTCCAAAATCCTCCCAAAAACCCCAAATTCTCCCCCAAATCCCAAAATTTCTCCGAAAATTCCACAAATTTCCCCCAATTTCCCAATTCTTCCCCCAAATCCCCTCAAGATTCTGGAATTTCTTCCCAAATTCCCTAAAATCCCCCCCAAAATCCCCAAATTCTCCCCAAAATCCTTCCAAAAATCCCCAAATCCTCAAAAAAATCTCCAATTTTATCCCAAAATTCCCAAATCTCCCCCAAAATCCCCAAATTCTCCTCCAAATCCTCAAATTCCTCCCGAAAATTCCCAAATCCCCCCCTAAAATCCCCAAATTTGGCACAAATTCTCCAAAAAATTATCCCAAAATTCCTAAAATCCTCCAAAAATTCCCCGAAATCTTCCCTAATTTCTCCCAAAAATCTCAAAGTTTTTCTCTGAATACCCAAAATCCGTCCAAAATCCCCAAATTCCTCCTGAAAATCCCCCAAATCCTCCAAGAATTCCCCAAAATCCACAAATTCTTCCGCAAAAATCCTGAACTTCTTCCCAAAATCACCAAACCCCCCCCAAAATCCTCCCAAAAATCCCAACATTTTCCACAAAATCCCCAAATTCTCCCCAAAATCCCCAAATACCCCCTGAAAATCCCCCAAATCCTCCAAGAATTCCCCAAAATCCACAAATTCTTCTGCAAAAATCCTGAACTTCTTCCCAAAATCACCAAACCCCCCCAAAATCCTCCCAAAAATCCCAACATTTTCCACAAAATCCCCAAATTCTCCCCAAAATCCCCAATGTTTTCACAAAATACCCAAATCCCCCTCTATTTCTCTTAAAATTCTCCCAAAGTCCTCCAAAAATTCCCCAAAATCCTCCTCAAAATCCCTAAAATTCTCTAAATTTTCCCTGAATTCCCCCAAAATTCCTCCTGAAAATTCCCCAAAATCCTCCCAGAAATCCCCAAATCCTCCCCAAAATCCCCAATATTTTCACAGAATCCTCCCAAATTTCCCCCAAATTTTCCACAAATTTCCCACAAATTCCCCCAAAATCCCAATTTTTTCCCAAAATTCCCCCCTCCAGGGGTTCTGGCCCATCTGTCGCTGCTGGAGCGCCGCCAGCTCTCCCCAAAACCCCCAAATTTTCCCCAAAATCCCCAAATTGTCCCACAATCGTCCCCCAAATCCCCAAATTCCCCCCAAAACCCCAAACTCCCAAAAATCGTCCCCAAAAATCTTCCAAAAATACCCGAAAATCCTCCCCAAAAATCCTCCAAAAATACCCGAAAATCTTCCCAAAAATCCCCAAAATCCTCTGAAAAATCCCAAAAATCTTCCCCAAAATCTTCTAAAAATTCCCGAAAATCTTCCCAAAAATCCTCCGAAAATTCCCGAAATCCTCCCAGAAATCCCCAAAATCCTCTGAAAAATCCGCAATTTTTCCCCAAATTCTTCCAAATTGCCCCCAAAATTTCCCCAAAATCCCCAAATTTTTTCCAAATTTCCCCCAAATCCCCAATTTTTTCCCAAATTCCCCAGAATTCCCTCTCTCCCTCTCTCCAGGTGTCCTGGCGCGGCTGTTGGTGCTGGAGCGCCGCCAGCTCTCCCCAAAATACCCAAATTCTCCCCAAAATCCCCAAAATCCCCAAATTCCCCCCAAAACCCCAAACTCCCAAAAATCCTCCCCAAAATCCTCCAAAAATATCCGAAAATCTTCCCAAAAATCCTCCCCAAAATCTTCCAAAAATTCCCGAAAATCTTCCCAAAAATCCTCCGAAAATTCCCAAAAATCCTCCCAAAAATCCCCAAAAATCCTCCCAAAAATCCCCAAAATCCTCCCTAAAATCCCCACATTTTCCACAAAATCACCATATTCTCCCACAAATCCCCCCCAAATCCCCAAATTCTCCCCAAAAATCCCCAATGTTTTCACAAAATCCCCAAATCCCCCCAATTTCTCCTAAATTTCCCCCAAAATCCTCCAAAAATCCCCCAAAATCCTCCTCAAAATCCCTAAAATTCTCTAAATTTTCCCCGAATTCCCCCCACATTCCTCCTGAAAATTCCCCAAAATCCTCCCAGAAATCCCACAAATCCTCCCCGAAATCCCCTATTTTTTCACAGAATCCTCCCAAATTCCCCCCAAATTCTCCCCAAAAGCCCCAAATTTTTCCCAAATTTCCCCAAAATCCCCGATTTTTCCCCAAATTCCCCAGAATTCCCAATTTTCTCCCTCCAGGTGTCCTGGCCCGGCTGTCGCTGCTGGAGCGCCGCCAGCTCTCCCCAAAATCCCCAAATTCTCCCCAAAATCCACAAAATCTTCCCAAAATCCCCAAATTCCCCCCAAAATCCCCAAACTCCCAAAAATCCTCCCCAAAATCCTCCAAAAATACCCGAAAATCTTCCCCAAAAATCCTCCAAAAATTCCCAAAAATTCCCAAAAATCCTCCCCAAAATCCTCTGAAAAATCCCAAAAATCCTCCCCAAAATCCTCCAAAAATACCCGAAAATCCTCCCCAAAAATCCTCCAAAAATTCCCAAAAATCCTCCCAAAAATCCCCAAAATCCTCTGAAAAATCCCCAATTTTTCCCCAAATCCTTCCAAATTGCCCCCCAAATTGCCCCAAAATCCCCAATTTTTTTCCAAATTTCCCCCAAATCCCCAATTTGTTCCCAAATTCCCCCAAAATTCCCTCTCTCCCTCTCTCCAGGTGTCCTGGCCCAGCTGTCGCTGCTGGAGCGCCGCCAGCTCTCCCCAAAATCCCCAAATTCTCCCCAAAATCCCCAAAATCTTCCCAAAATCCTCCCCAAAGTTCCCAAATTCCCCCCAAAATCCCCAAACTACCGAAAATCATCCCTAAAATCCTCCAAAAATTCCCGAAAATCCTCCTCAGAATCCTCCAAAAATCTCCCCAAAAATCCCCAAAATCCTCTGAAAAATCCCAATAATCCTCCCCGAAATCCCCAATTTTTCCCCAAATCCTTCAAAATTCCCCCCAAAATCCCCAAATCCTCAAATTCCCCCCAAAATCCCCAATTTTTTCCCAAATTCCCCCAAAATTCCCAATTTTCCCTCTCTCCCAGGGGTCCTGGCCCAGCTGTCGCTGCTGGAGCGCCGCCAGCTCTCCCCAAAATACCCAAATTCTCCCAAAATCCCCAATGTTTTCACAAAATCCCCAAATCCCCACAATTTCTCCTAAAACTCCCCCAAAATCCTTCTCAAAATCCCTAAAATTCTCTAAATATTCCCCGAATTTCCCCCAAATTCCTCCTGGGAATTCCCCAAAATCCTCCCAGAAATCCCCAAATTCTCCCCAAAAGTCCCAATGTTTTCACAAAATCCCCAAATCCCCCCAATTTCTCCTAAAATTCCCTAAAATCCTCCTCAAAATCCGTAAAATTCTCTAAATTTTCCCCTAATTCCCCCCACATTCCTCCTGAAAATTCCCCAAAATCCTCCCAGAAATCCCCAAATCCTCCCCAAAATCCCCAATGTTTCCCCAAATCCTTCCAAATTACCCCCAAATTCCCCCGAAATCCCAAATTTTCCCCAAATTCCCCCAAAATCCCCGATTTTTCCCCAAATTCCCCCAGAATTCCCAATTTTCCCTCTCCAGGGGTCCTGGCCCGGCTGTCGCTGCTGGAGCGCCGCCAGCTCTCCCCAAAATCCCCAAATTCTCCCCCAAAATCCCCAAAATCCTCCCAAAATCCTCCACAAAATCCCCAAATTTCCCCCAAAATCCCCAAACTCCCAAAAATCCTCCCCAAAATCTTCCAAAAATACTCGAAAATCTTCCCAAAAATCCTCTGAAAATTCCCAAAAATCCTCCCCAAAATCCCAAATTTTTTCACAGAATCCTCCTAAATTTCCCCCAAATTCCCCCCAAAATCCCCAAATTCCCCCCAAAATCCCCAAATTCCCCCCAAAATCCCCAAATTCTCCCCGAAATCCCCAATTTTTCACAGAATCCTCCCCAAAATCCCCAAAGTCCTCTCAAAAATGCCCCACAAATCCCCAAATTCTTCCCAAAATCCCCAATGTTTTCACAAAATCCCCAAATCCCCCCAATTTCTCCTAAAATTCCCCCAAAATCCTCCAAAAATTCCCCAAAATCCTCCAAAAATTGCCCCAAATCCTCCTCAAAATCCCTAAAATTCTCTAAATTTTCCCCTAATTCCCCCCAAATTCCTCCTGAAAATTCCCCAAAATTCTCCCCGAAATCCCCAATTTTTTCACAGAATGCTCCCAAATTCCCCCGAAATCCCGATTTTTTCCCGAATCCCCCCGAATTCCCGATTTTCCCTCTCTCCCCCGCAGGTGTCCTGTCGCGTCTGTCGGTGCTGGAGCGCCGGGATCGGGGCCGGGCGCTGCGGGAGGAGCGTCGGGAGCGGCTCCGGGAGCGCCGGGAGCTGCTCCGGGCCCGGATCCGGGAGCTGCAACAGCGCCGGGAGAGGCTCCGGGAGAGACTCCGGCACCCGGTGAGAATTCCCAAAGTTCCCGGAATTCCAAACATTCCCAAAATCCCAAATTCCTCAGGGGTTTGTCCCAAAAATCCCGGAGCTGCTCCGGGCCCGGATCCGGGAGCATCTCTGGGCACCGGGGAGAATTCCCAACATTTCCAGCATTCCCAAAATGCCAAACATTCCCAAAATCCCAAATTCCTGAGGGTTTGTCTCAAAATTCCCAAAGTTCCAGAGATTTTGTGTCAAAATTCCCAAATTCCTGAGGGTTTGTCCCAAAAATCCCGGAGCTGCTCCGGGCCCGGATCCGGGAGCGCCTCCGGGCACCGGGGAGAATTCCCAACATTCCCAACATTCCCAAAATCCCAAAATTCCTGAGGATTTGTCTCAAAATTCCCAAAGTTCCTGAGGGGTTTGTCTCAAAATTCCCAAAGTTCCTGAGGGTTTGTCCCAAAAATCCCGGAGCTGCTCCGGGCCCGGATCCGAGAGAGGCTCCGGGCACCGGGGAGAATTCCCAACATTCCAAACATTCCCAAAATTCCAAACATTCACAAAATTCCAAACATTCCCAAAATTCCAAACATTCCCAAAATCCCAAAATTCTGAGGTGTTTGTCTCAAAATTCCCAAAATTCCTGAGGGGTTTGTCCCAAAAAACCCGGAGCTGCTCCGGGCCTGGATCTGGGAGCACCTCCAGGCACTGTTGAGAATTCCCAACATTTCTAACATTCCCAACATTCCCGACATTCCCAATATTCCAAACATCCCCAAAATTCCCAAATTCCTGAGGGTTTGTCCCAAAAATCCCGGAGCTGCTCCGGGCCCGGATCCAGGAGCGCCTCTGGGCACCGGTGAGAATTCCCAACATTCCCGACATTCCCAAAATTCCAAACATTCCCAAAATCCAAAATTCTGAGGGGTTTGTCTCAAAATTCCCAAAGTTCCAGAGAGTTTGTCTCAAAATTCCCAAAATTCCTGAGGATTTGTCTCAAAATTCCCAAAGTTCCTGAGGGTTTGTCCCAAAAATCCCGGAGCTGCGCCGGGCCCGGATCCGGGAGCGCCTCCGGGCACCGGTGAGAATTCCCAACATTCCTGACATTCCCAAAATTCCAAACATTCCCAAAATTCCAAAATTCTGAGGGGTTTGTCTCAAAATTCCCAAAATTCTCAGGGGTTTGTCTCAAAATTCCCAAAATTCCTGAGGGTTTGTCTCAAAATTCCCAAATTCCTGAGGGTTTGTCCCAAAAATCCCGGAGCTGCTCCGGGCCCGGATCCGGGAGCGCCTCCGGGCACCGGGGAGAATTCCCAACATTCCCCAAATTCCCAACATTCCAAACATTCCCAAAATCCCAAATTCCTGAGGCATTTGTCTCAAAATTCCCAAATTCCTGAGGGTTTGCCTCAAAATTCCCAAAGTTCCAGAGGGTTTGTCTCAAAATTCCCAAATTCCTGAGGGTTTGTCCCAAAAATCCCGGAGCTGCTCCAGGCCTGGATCCGGGAGCGCCTCCGGGCACCGGTGAGAATTCCCAACGTTCCCGGAATTCCAAACATTCCCAAAATCCCAAAATTTTGAGGTTTTGTCTCAAAATTCCCAAATTCCTGAGGGTTTGTCCCAAAAATCCCGGAGCTGCTCCAGGCCTGGATCCGGGAGAGGCTCCGGGCACCAGTGAGAATTCCCAACATTTCCAACATTCCCAAAATGCCAAACATTCCCAAAATCCCAGATTCCTGAGGGTTTGTCTCAAAATTCCCAAAGTTCCTGAGGGTTTGTCCCAAAATTCCCAAATTCCTGAGGGGTTTATCCCAAAAATCCTGGAGCTGCTCCGGGCCCGGATCCGGGAGAGCCTCTGGGCACCGGTGAGAATTCCCAACATTCCCAAAATCCCAAAATTCTGAGGGGTTTGTCTCAAAATTCCCAAAATTCTGAGGGTTTGTCTCAAAATTCCCAAATTCCTGAGGGTTTGTCCCAAAAATCCCGGAGCTGCTCCGGGCCCGGATCCGGGAGCACCTCCGGGCACCGGTGAGAATTCCCAACATTCCCAACATTCCCAAAATCCCAAAATTCTGAGGGGTTTGTCTCAAAATTCCCAAAATTCCTGAGGGTTTGTCTCAAAATTCCCAAAATTTCTGAGGGTTTGTCTCAAAATTCCCAAAATTCCTGAGGGTTTGTCCCAAAAATCCCGGAGCTGCTCCAGGCCCGGATCCGGGAGCGCCTCCGGGCACCGGGGAGAATTCCCAACATTCCCAAACATGCCCAAAATCCCAAAATTCCCGAAATTCCCGATGGGTTTTTCCCAAAATCCCTGCGGATTTCATTCCCGTTTTTCCCGTCCCAGGCCGGAATTCCGTCGGATCCGGGGGCGGTGCTGAGCTGGAAACTCCGGGAGCTGCGGCAGCGCCTCCGCCTCTTCTCCCTCACAGGTACCCCGAAATCCGGAACTTTCGGGAATTTTTGGGAGGAAATCGGGAGTTTTTCATGAAAATTGGGAATTTTTCATGAAAATTGGGAATTTTGGGTGAAAATCAGGAGTTTTTTGCGGAGAAATCAGGAAATCTTTGGGGAAAGAGCCCAAATTCATTGGGAAAATTGGGAATTTTTGGGGGATTATTGGGAAAAAATTGGGAATTTTTCATGAAAATTGGGAAAGTTTTTTGGAAAACGGCAGAAATTCCCAAGGACTTGGGTAGGAAAATTGGGAATTCCCTGAGAAAATTTGGGAAAATTCCAGGATAATTCTGGGATAATTCCGGGATAATTCTGAGATAATTTTGGGATAATTCCAGGAAAATTTTGGGATAGTTCTAGGATAATTTTGGGATAATTCCGGGATAATTCCAGGCTCATTTTGGGATAATTCCCAGATAATTTTGGGGTAATTCCTATATAATTCTGGGATCATTCCAGGTTCTTTTCCAGATAATTCCGGGATAGTTTTGGGTTAATTCCAGGACAATTCCTGGATAATTCCAGGGTAATTTTGGGATAATTCTGGGATAATTTAGGGTTAATTCCTGGATAATTTAGGGTTAATTCCAGGATAATTCCCAGATAATTCCTGGATTATTCCTGGACAATTCTGGGATCATTCCAGGATAATTTTGGGATAACTCCAGCATACATCTGGGATAATTCCAGGATACTTTTCGGATAATCCTGAGACAATTCCGGGACAATTTTGGGATAATTCCGGGATACGTTTGGGATAATTTTGGGATAATTCCAAGAAAATTCTGGGATAATTCCTGGATACTTTTGGGACAATTCCAGGACAATTCTGGGATACTTTTGGGATAATTCTGAGATAATTCTGGGTTAATTTTGGGACAATTCCGGGATACTTTTGAGTAATTCCAGGATACTTTTGGGCTAATTCCGGGATACTTTTGGGATAATTCCTGGATAATTTTGGGACAATTCTGGGATACTTTTGGGCTAATTCCAGTATAATTCCGGGATACTTTTGGGATAATCCCGGGATAATTTTGGGCTAATCCCGGGATAATTTTGGGCTAATTCCGGGATAATTTTGGGATAATTCCAGGACACTTTTGGGATACTTTTGGGCTAATCCCGGGATACTTTTGGGCTAATCCCGGGATACTTTTGGGCTAATCCCGGGCTAATTCTGGGCTGATTCCCGGGCAGGGATCAGCGGGAAGCTCTGCAGGGGCGGCGCCTCCTTCTCCTTCCACCCGTCCTTCGAGGGCTCCGTCCTGCGCCCCTTCCACCTGGAGCTGCTGGAAAAACGGGAACACCGGCCGGAAAACCGGGAATCCCGGCCGGAAAACCGGGAATCCCGGCCGGAAAACCGGGAATTGCGGCTGGGCCGCCATTCCATCCCGGCCTTCATCCCCCTGGAGCGGCTGAGGCGGGAATTCCTGCCCGGACGGCTCCGCCTTTTCCTGGGAATTCTCTTCCGGCACCTCAACGCCGTCGTGGCCAGGAGGGAGCAGCTGCGCCGGGCTCAGGTGGGCACTGAGGCACAAAATTCCCAACAAAATTCCCAAAATCCCACCAGAATTTAGCCCAAAATTCTGTCCAGAATTCCCAAAATCCCACCAGAATTCAGCCCCGAATTTCCGTCCAAAATCCCCCCAAAATTCTCTCCAAAATTCCCAAAATCCCACCACAATTCCCCCAAATTCTGTCCAAAATTCCCAAAATCCCACCAAAATTCAGCCCTGAATTTCTGTCCAAAATCCCCCCAAAATTCTGTCCAAAATTCCCAAAATCCCACTAGAATTCAGCTCCAAATTCCCAGATTCCCATCAAAATTCCTTCACGAAATTCCTCCCAAAATTCCCAAAATCCCACCAAAATTCAGCCCCAAATTTCTGTCCAGAATTCCCCCAAAACTCTCTCCAAAATTCCCAAAATCCCACCAAAATTCAGCCCCGAATTTCCGTCCAAAATTCCCAAAATCCCACCAAAATTCAGCCCCAAATTCTCACCAAAATCCCCCCAAAATTCTCTCCAAAATTCCCAAAATCCCACCACAATTCCCCCAAAATTCTTCCCAGAATTCCCAAAATCCCACCAAAATTCAGCCCCGAATTTCCATCCATAATCCCCCCAAAATTCTCTCCAAAATTCCCAAAATCCCACCAAAATTCAGCCCCAAATTCTGTCCAAAATTCCCAAAATCCCACCAGAATTGAGCCCCGAATTTCCACCAAAATCCCCCCAAAATTCTCTCCAAAATTCCCAAAATCCCACTAGAATTCAGCTCCAAAATTCCGTCCAGAATTCCCAAAATCCCACCAAAATTCAGCCCCGAATTTCCTCCAAAATCCCCCCAAAATTCCGTCCAGAATTCCCAAAATCCCAACAAAATTCAGCCCAGAATTTCCACCAAAATCCCCCCAAAACTCTCTCCAAAATTCCCAAAATCCCAACAAAATCCCCCAAAAATGCTGCCCAGAATTCCCAAAATGCCACCAAAATTCAGCCCCAAATTTCCACCAAAATCCCCCCAAAACTCTCTCCAAAATTCCCAAAATCCCAACAAAATCCCCCAAAAATGCCGCCCAGAATTCCCAAAATGCCACCAAAATTCAGCCCCAAATTTCCACCAAAATCCCCCCAAAATTCTCTCCAAAATTCCCAAATCCCACCAGAATTCAGCCCCAAATTCTGTCCAAAATTCCCAAAATCCCACCAAAATTCAGCCCTGAATTTCCATCCAAAATCCCCCCAAAATTCTGTCCAGAATTCCCAAAATCCCACCAAAATTCAGCCCCAAAATTCCATCCAGAATTCCCAAAATGCCACCAAAATTCAGCCCCAAATTTCCACCAAAATCCCCCCAAAATTCTCTCCAAAATTCCCAAAATCCCACCAAAATTCAGTCCAAAATTCCGTCCAGAATTCCCAAAATCCCACCAAAATTCAGCCCCAAATTCTGTCCAAAATTCCCAAAATCCCACCAAAATTCAGCCCCAAATTTCCACCAAAATCCCCCCAAAATTCTCTCCAAAATTCCCAAGATCCCACTAGAATTCAGCTCCAAATTCCCGGATTCCCATCAAAATTCCTTCACGAAATTCCTCCCAAAATTCCCAAAATCCCACTAAAATTCCTAATTTCCCACCTAAATTCCTTCCCAAAATTCCTTCCCGAAATTCCCAGGTTCTGACCAAATTCAGCCCAAAATTCCCAAATTCACATTAAAATTCCAAATTCCCCCAAATTTCAGCCCAAAATTCCCAAACTCCTCCCCATAATTTCTTCCAAAATTCCCAAATTCCCACAAAAATTCAGGCACAAATTTCCCCAAAATTCCCACAAAAATTTAGCCCCAAAATTCCCCCGAAATTGTTCCCAGAATTCCCAAATTCTTACCGAAACTCCCCCAAAATTCCTCCCAAGATTCCCAAATTCCCACCGGAATCCGGCCCTAAATTCCCAGATTCCCACCAAAATTCCTTCCCAATATTCCTCCCAAAATTCCCGAAATCCCACCAAAATTCAGCCTCAAATTCTCTCCAAAATTCCCAAAATCCCACTAGAATTCAGCTCCAAATTCCCGGATTCCCATCAAAATTCCTTCCCGAAATTCCTTCCCAAATTTCCCAAAATCCCACCAAAATTCAGCCTCAAATTCCTAATTTCCCGCCTAAATTCCTTCCCAAAATTCCTTCCCAAAATTCCCAAACTCCTCCCCATAATTCCTTCCGAAATTCCCAAATTCCCACCAAAATTCAGCCCCAAAATTCCCCCGAAATTGTTCCCAGAATTCCCAAATTCTTACCGAAACTCCCCCAAAATTCCTCCCAAGATTCCCAAATTCCCACCAGAATCCGGCCCTAAATTCCCAGATTCCCACCAAAATTCCTTCCCAATATTCCTCCCAAAATTCCCAAATTTCCACCAAAATTCCCCCAAAATTCTGTCCAGAATTCCCAAAATCCCACTAGAATTCAGCTCCAAATTCCTGTATTCCCATCAAAATTCCTTCACTAAATTCCTCCAAAATTCCCAAATTACCACCAAAATTCCTAATTTCCCGCCTAAATTCTTTCCCAAAAATCCTTCCCAAACTTCCCAGGTTCTGACTAAATTCAGCCCAAAATTCCCAAATTCCCACCAAAATTCCTCCCAAAATTCCCAAACTCCTCCCCATAATTCTCCCAAAATTCCTTCCAAAATTACCAAATTCCCACAAAAATTCAGCCACAAATTTCCCCAAAATTCCCACCAAAATTCAGCCACAATCTTCCCCAAAATTGTTCCCAGAATTCCCAAATTCTTACTGAAACTCCCCCAAAATTCCTCCCAAGATTCCCAAATTCTCACCGGAATCCGGCCCTAAATTCTCGGATTCCCACCAAAAATCCTTCCCAATATTCCTCCCAAAATTCCCAAAATCCCACCAAAATTCAGCCCCAAAATTCTGTCCAGAATTCCCAAAATCCCACCAAAATTCAGCCTCAAATTTCCACCAAAATCCCCCCAAAATTCTCTCCAAAATTCCCAAAATCCCACTAGAATTCAGCTCCAAATCCCCGGATTCCCATCAAAATTCCTTCACGAAATTCCTCCCCAAATTCCCAAATTACCACCAAAATTCCTAATTTCCTGCCTAAATTCCTTCCCAAAATTCCCAGGTTCTGACTAAATTCAGCCCAAAATTCCCACCAAAATTCCAACCAAATTCCCCCAAAATTCCTCCCAAAATTCCCAAACTCCTCCCCATAATTCCTTACGAAATTCCCAAATTCCCACCAAAATTCAGCCACAAATTTCCCCAAAATTCCAAAATTCCCACCAAAATTTAGCCCCAAAATTCCCCCAAGATTGTTCCCAGAATTCCCAAATTCTTACCGAAACTCCCCCAAAATTCCTCCCAAGTTTCCCAAATTCCCACCGGAATCCGGCCCTAAATTCCCAGATTCCCACCAAAAATTCCTTCCCAATACTCCTCCCAAAATTCCCCCAAAATTCTTCCAAAAATTCCCAAATTCCCGCCAAAATTCCACCCCAAAATTCTCCCAAAATTCCCACCAAAATTCAGCCCCAAAATTCCCAAATTCCCACCAGAATTGAGCCCCAAATTCCTCCCAAAATTCCCGCAAAATTGTTCCCAAAATTCCCAAATTCCCACCAAAATTCAGCCCCAAAATTCATCCCTAAATTCCCAAAGTTCTCCCCAAAATTCACTCACAAAAATTCCCAAATTCCCACCAAAATTCCTTTTTGAAATTCCCAAATTTTTCCCCAAAATTCCCTGATTTCCCCCAAAAATTCTTCCCAAAATTCCTCCACAAATTCCCAATTTTCCCAAATTCCTCTCAAAATCCCTTCTCAAAATCCCCAATTTTTCCCCCAATAATCCCCAAATCTCTTCCAAATTTCCTCCCAAAATTCCCAAATTTTTTTCCCAAAATTCCCAAATTTCCTCCCAAATCCCCAAAATTCCCGAATTTTTTTCTCTTTTCCAGGAGGAATTTCCCGACTGCATCCAAGGAATTCCCTGCAGCAACTCCCTCTACAACCTCCTCAGCTTCCGATACCGAATTCCCGGGAAAAAACCCGGAATTCCCGGCGAAAATTCCGAAATTCCCGGGGAAAATTCCGAAATTCCTGGGGAAAAGATGGAAATTCCTGAGGATAATGAGGAAATTTCCGTGGAAAATTCCAAAATTTCCGGGGAAAATTCTGAAATTTCCAGGAAAATTGGCGAAATTCCCCGGGGAAATGCTGAAATTTCTGGGAAAAACTCCCAAATTCCCGGGGAAAATGAGGAATTTTCCGGGAAAAGTGAGGGATTTTCCGGGAAAAGCGGAATTCCCGGGAAAAACCCTCCGGAATTTTGGGTGCGGCTGCGCTACGGGGACCCCCTGCGGAGCCTCCCCACGGACGTCGAGATCAGCGCCCACGGTGAGACCCCGAATTCCCAAAATTCCGGGAAAAATCCGGGAATTCTGAGGGGAAATTTCGGGATTTGGATGGAAATTCTGGAATTCTGGGAAAAAAACGGGAATTTGGGGGTTTTTTAGAATGAAAATTGCCAAACCTGGTCAAAATTGGGGAATTTTGGAATTTTAAAGGATGAGAATTCCCAAATCTGGGGAAAATCTGGGAATTTTGGGGTAAAATGTTGGGATTTGGAGGTTTTTGGGGTGAAAATTCTGGGAGAAATCCGGGAAAAATCTGGGAATTCTGGGACTTTTTTTTGGGATGGAAATTCCCAAATCCCAAAAAAACCTGGAATTTTTCCTTGGAATTCCCTAAAATATCTCTGGGAATTCCCCAACATTCCTTCAAATTTCAGATTTTTCATTCCAAAAAAATCTCAAATCCAAAACTTCAAAACTTCATCCCAAAATTCTCAGTTTTTTCCTGGAATTCAGATCCCAAAAAAACCAAAAATCCTAAAGTTTGATACCCAAATTCCCATATTTTTCCGGGAATTTTGGAATTGCAAACCCTAAAACCCCAAAATCCCCAAATGTTGACCCCAAAATTCCTGGATTTTCCTGGATTTTTCCTGGAATTCCAATCCCAAATCCCAAAATCTTATCCCAAAAATCCCAAAATTTTCCCTGATTTTCCCAGGAATCTCAAAATCTTTATCCCAACAAAACCCCAAATTCCCAAATTTTTCTCAGAATTTTGACCCCAAATCCCCAAATTTTATCCCAAAAACCTCCAAAATTCCCAGATTTTTCCTGGAATTCTGGAACTCTCATCCCAAAAAATCCCCAGAATTCCCAATTTTTTTCCCAGAAATCTGGGAATTCTGATCCAAAAAAAACCCAAAATTCCAAAGTTTGACCCCAAAATCCCTAGATTTTCCCAATTTTTTTCCCAGAATTTCAATCCCAAATCCCAAAATTTTATCCCAAAATTCCCAGATTTGTACAGATATTCTGGAATTTTGATACCAAAACCCCCAAATCCAACATTTCACCCCCAAATTCCTGGATTTTTCTGGAATTCTGGAATTTTATCCCTAAAAAAACCCAAACCCCAAAAGTTTTATCCAAAAATTCCCAAAATTTTCCAAGCATTTCAATCCCAATTCCCAAAATTTTGACCCTAAAAATCCCTGAATTTCCCAGATTTTTTGGGAATTTTGAAATTTCCCTCCCAAAAATCCCCAGAATTCCCAATTTTTCCCCAGAATTCCAGAATTCTGATCCAAAAAAACCTCAAAATTCCAAAGTTTGACCCCAAAAATCCCCAAATTTCCCAGTTTTTTCCCGGAATTTTGATGCCAAATCCCAGATTTGCCCCCAGAATTCCCGGATTTTTCCCCAAATTCCAGAATTTTACAAAAAAAAAAAAGCCCCAAATCCCAAATTTTGACCCAGAAAATTCCCACATTTTTTTCCCAAAATCTCAATCCCAAATCCCAAAGTTTTATCCCCAAATTCCCGGATTTTTTCCTGGAGTTCTGGAATTCCAAACCCAAAAACCCCAAATCCCAACGTTTTATCCCAGAAATTCCCACATTTTTTTCCCAGAATTCCAATCCCAAATCCCAAAATTTCGTCCCAAACTCCCCAAAAATTCCAGAATTTTTCCTATAATTTTCCCAAAATTCCCAGATTTTCCTAAACTTTCCCCCAAATTTCAATGCCAAATCCCAGATTTGCCCCCAGAATTCCCAGATTTTTCCCAAAATTCCCAAAATCCTGAATTCCAGATTTTTGATCCCAAAAAACCCCAAAATTCCCAAATTATTCCCGGAATTCCCATCCCAAAACCCCCAAATCCCAAAGTTTGAGCCCAAAATTCCCAAATTTTTCTCAGAATTTTGACCCCAAACCCCCCAAATTCCCAGATTTTTCCTGAAATCTGGAATTTTGTTCCCAAAAAGCCACAAAATTCCCAAATTTTTCCCGGAACTTTGACATCAAACCCCCAAATCCCAAAGTTTGACCCCAAAATTCCCGGATTTTTCCTGGAATCTCAAATGTTTTATCCCAAAATTCCCGGATTTTTGCACAAATTTCTGAATTTTCACCCCAAAATTCCTGGATTTTTCCCAGAATTCCCATCCCAAAACTCCCAAATTCCAAAGTTTGATCCCAAAATTCCCAAATTTTTCCTGGAATTTTGACATCAAACCCCCAAATCCCAAAGTTTGACCCCAAAATTCCCAGATTTTTCCTGAATTCTGGAATTTTATCCCAAAAATTCCCAAAAATTTTTAGAATTTTGATCCCAAAAACCCCCCAAATTCCCGGATTTTCCCCAGAATTCCCATCCCAAAACTCCCAAATCCCAAAGTTTGACCCCAGAATTCCCGGATTTTCCCGGATTTTCCCGAAATTCCGTTTTTTTCCCTGTTTTGCAGCGCCGCCGGAGCACCGGGAGCTGTTCCGGAGCCTCTCCCTGCCCGGAAATTTGGGAATTCTCATCCCAAAAAAACCCAAAATTCCCGGATTTTTTCCTAAATTCTGGAATTTTGATCCCAAAAAGCCACAAAATTCCCAAATTTTTCCTGGAATTTTGACATCAAATCCCCAAATCCCAAAGTTTGACCCCAAAATTCCCGGATTTTTCCTGGAATCTCAAATGTTTTATCCCAAAATTCCCGGATTTTTGCACAAATCCTGGAATTTTCACCCCAAAATTCCCGGATTTTTTCCGGATTTTCCCGGATTTTCCCGAAATTCCGGTTTTTTCCCTGTTTTGCAGCGCCGCCGGAGCACTGGGAGCTGTTCTGGAGCCTCTCCCTGTCCGGAAATTTGGGAATTCTCATCCCAAAAAACCCCAAATTCACGGATTTTTCCTCAAATTCCAGAATTTTACAAAAAAAAAGCCCCAAATCCCAAATTTTGACCCAGAAAATTCCCAAATTTTTTCCCAGAATTTCAATCCCAAATCCCAAAGTTTTATCCCAAAATTCCCAGATTTTTTCCCAGAATTCCAATCCCAAATCCCAAAATTTCGTCCCAAACTCCCCTAAAATTTCTGGAATTTTTCCTGGAATTCCAAAATCCCCAAAATTCCCAATTTTCCCCCAGAAATCCGGGAATTCTGATCCAAAAAAACCCCAAAATTCCAAAGTTTGACCCCAAAATCCCAGATTTTCCCAGATTTTTCCCGGAATTTCAATGCCAAATCCCAGATTTCCCCCCAGAATTCCCGGATTTTCCCGGATTTTCCCAAAATTCCGGTTTTTCCCCTGTTTTGCAGCGCCGCCGGAGCACCGGGAGCTGTTCCGGAGCCTCTCCCTGCCCGGAAATTTGGGAATTCTCATCCCAAAAAATCCCAAAATTCCCGGATTTTTCCTGAATTCTGGAATTTTGATCCCAGAAAGCCACAAAATTCCCAATTTTTTTCCCGGCATTTTGACATCAAACCCTCAAATCCCGAAGTTTGACCCCAAAATTCCCGGATTTTTACACAAATTCTGGAATTTTCACCCCAAAATTCCCAATTTGTCCTGAATTCCAGATTTTTGATCCCAAAAAAACCCCAAAATTCCCAAATTATTCCCGTAATTCCCCAAATCCCAAAGTTTGAGCCCAAAATTCCCAAATGTTTCCCAGAATTTTGACCCCAAACCCCTAAAATTCCCAGATTTTTCCTGAATTCCAGCATTTTGATCCCAAAAACCCCCAAAATTCCCGGATTTTCCCCAGAATCCCCATCCCAAAACCCCCAAATTCCGAAGTTTGACCCCAAAATTCCCGGATTTTTACACAAATTCTGGAATTTTCACCCCAAAATTCCCAAAAATTTTTCCTGAATTCCAGATTTTTGATCCCGAAAACCCCCAAAATTCCCAAATTATTCCCGGAATTCCCATCCCCAAACCCCCAAATCCCAAAGTTTGAGCCCAAAATTCCCAAATTTTTTCCAGAATTTTGACATCAAACCCCCAAAATTCCCAGATTTTTCCTAAATTCTGGAATTTTGATCCCAAAAACTCCCAAAATTCCCAAATCATTCCCAGAATTCCCACCCTAAAACCCCCAAATCCCAATGTTTGAGCCCAAAATTCCCAAATTTTTCCAGGAATCTCAAATTTTTTAATCCCTAAATTCCCGGATTTTTGCACAAATCAAATTTTTCCTGAATTCCGGAATTTTGATCCCCAAAAACCCCAAAATTCCCAATTTTTTCCCGGAATTTTGACATCAAACCCTTAAATTCCAAAGTTTGACCCCAAAATTCCCGGATTTTTCGTGGAATCTCAAACTTTTTATCCCAAAATTCCTGAATTTTTGCACAAATTGTGGAATTTTCACCCCAAAATTCCCAATTTTTCCTGAATTCCAGATTTTTGATCCCGAAAACCCCCAAAATTCCCAAATTATTCCCGGAATTCCCATCCCCAAACCCCCAAATCCCAAAGTTTGAGCCCAAAATTCCCAAATTTTTCCCAGAATTTTGACTCCAACCCCCCAAAATTCCCAGATTTTCCCTGAATTTCGTAATTTTGATCCCAAAAAAACCCAAAATTCCCAAATTATTCCCAGAATTCCCATTCCCAAACCCCCAAACCCCCAAGTTTGAGCCCAAAATTCCCAAATGTTTCCTGGAATCTCAATTTTTTTTATCCCAAAATTCCTGAATTTTCGTACAAATTCTGGAATTTTCACCCCAAAATTCCCAGATTTTTCTGAATTTCGGAACTTTGATCCCAAAAAGCCACAAAATTCCCAAATTTTCCCTAGAATTTTGACCCCAACCCCCCCAAATTCCTGAGTTTTCCCTGAATTCTGGAATTTTGATCCCAAAAAGCCTCAAAATTCCCAAATTTTTCCTGGAATTTTGACATCAAACCCCCAAATCCCAAAGTTTGACCCCAAAATTCCCGGATTTTTCGTGGAATCTCAAACTTTTTATCCCAAAATTCCTGAATTTTTGCACAAATTGTGGAATTTTCACCCCAAAATTCCCAATTTTTCTGAATTCCCGATTTTTGATCCCAAAATTCCCAAAATTTTCCCGGAATTTTGACATCAAACCCCCAAATCCCAAAGTTTGACCCCAAAATTCCCAGATTTTTCCAGGAATCTCAAACTATTTATCCCAAAATTCCTGAATTTTCGCACAAATTCTTTAATTTCCCCCCCAAAATTCCCAAATTTTCCCCCAAATTTCGATGCCAAATCCCAAAGTTTGCTCCCGGAATTCCTGGATTTTCCCAAATTTTTCAGCGCCGCCGGAGCACCGGGAGCTGTTCCGGAGCCTCTCCCTGCCTGGAAATTTGGGAATTCTCATCCCAGAAAACCCCAAATTCCCAGATTTTTCCTCAAATTCCAGAATTTTTCCAAAAAAAGCCCCAAATCCCAAATTTTGACCCAGAAAATTCCCAGATTTTTTCCCAGAATTTCAATCCCAAATCCCAAAATTTTATCCCAAAATTCCCGGATTTTTTCCTGGAGTTCCGGAATTCCAAACCCAAAAACCCCAAATCCCAAAGTTTAATCCCAGAAATTCCCAATTTTTTTCCCCAGAATTCCAATCCCAAATTCCCAAAATTTCGTCCCAAACTCCCCTAAAATTCCAGAATTTTTCCTATAATTTTCCCAAAATTCCCACATTTTCCTAAACTTTTCCCCAAATTTCAATGCCAAATCCCAGATTTGGCCCCAGAATTTCCAGATTTTTCCCAAAATTCCCCAAATCCTGAATTCCAGATTTTATGATCCCAAACAACCCCAAAATTCCCAAATTATTCCCAGAATTCCCACCCCAAAACCCCCAAATTCCAAAGCTTGACCCCAAAATTCCCGGATTTTTCCAGGAATGTCAATTTTTTTTATCCCAAAATTCCCGGATTTTTGCAAAAATTCTGGAATTTTCATCCCGAAATTCCCAATTTTTCTGAATTCCAGATTTTTGATCCCAAAAAGCACCAAATTCCCAAAATTTTCCTGGAATTTTGACATCAAACCCCCAAATCCCAAACTTTGAGCCCAAAATTCCCAAATTTTCCCCAGAATTCCCATCCCAAAACTCCCAAATCCCAAAGTTTTGCCCCAAAATTCCCAAATATTTTCAGGATTTTTACCCCAAACCCCAAAATTCCCTAATTTTCCTCAGAATTCTCATCCCAAAACTCCCAAATTCCAAAGTTTGCCCCCAAAATTCCTGGATTTTTGCACAAATTCTGGAATTTTCACTCCAAAATTCCCGGATTTTATCCCAAAATTCCCGGATTTTCCCGCAATTCCGGTTTTTTCCCTGTTTTTCAGCGCCGCCGGAGCACCGGGAGCTGTTCCGGAGCCTCTCGCTGCCGCGCGCCCTCGGGGCCCTCACGGCCGCACATTCCCGGAAAATCCCGGAATTCCCAACGGGGAGCGGCTGAGAACGGCGGGAAACGGCAATTCCCGGAAAAAACACGGAATTCGGGGTGAAACTGCGGGATTTGGGGGGTCTGGGTGGGAATTCCGGGAATAATTTGGGAATTCTGGGGGTTTTTGGGATGAAAATTCCAGAATTGAGGAAAAATCTGGGAATTTTTGAGGTTTAGGGTCAAAATTCCTGGATAAATTTGGGAATTTTGTGGCTTTTTGGGATCAAAATTCCGGAGTGAAAATTCCAGGATTTGTGCAAAAATCCGGGAATTTTGGGATAAAAAAATTTGAGATTCCAGGAAAAATCTGGGAATTTTGGAGTCAAACTTTTGGATTTGGGGGGTTTGGGGTGGGAATTCCAGGGAAAATTTGGGGATTTTGGGGTTTTTGGGATCAAAATTCCAGAATTGAGGAATAATTTGGGAATTTTGGGGTGAAAATTCCAGGATTTGTGCAAAAATCCGGGAATTTTGGGGATTTTTGGGATGAAATCCGGGAATTTTTGGGTCAAACTTTGGAATTCGAGGGTTTTGGGGTGGGAATTCCGGGGAAAATTTGGGAATTTTGAGGGTTTGGGGGAAAATTTGGGGATTTGGGTCAAAATTCTGGGATAAATTTGGGAATTTTGGCCTTAAAGTTTGGGGTGAAAATTCCAGAATTTGTGCAAAAATCTGGGAATTTTGGTATGAAAAATTTGAGATTCCAGGAAAAATCCGGGAATTTTGGGGGTTTGGGGGAAAAATTGTGAAAATATTTGGGAATTTTGGGATTTTTGCAATGCAGATTTGGGAATTCCTGGAAAAATGGTGGAATTTTGGGGCAGAACTTTGGGATTTGGGGGTTTGATGTCAAAGTTCAGGGAATAATTTGGGAATTTTGGGGTTTTTTGGGATAAAAAAATTGAGATTCCAGGAAAAATCTCGGAATTTTGGGGTCAAACTTTGGAATTTGGGAGTTTGATGTCAAAATTCCAGGAAAAAATTGGGAATTTTTGGGCTTTTTGGGATCAAAATTCCAGAATTCAGGGAAAATCTGGGAATTTGGGGGTTTGGGGTCAAAATTTTAGGAATTTTGGGCTCAAAGTTTGGGATTTGGGGGTTTTGGGGTAGGAATTCCTGGGAAAATCCGGGAATTTTGGGAGTTTTTGGGATCAAAATTCCTGAATTGAGGAAAAATCTGGGAATTTTGGGGGTTTGATGTCAAAATTCCTGGATAAATTTGGGAATTTTTTGGCTTTTTGGGATCAAAATTCTGGAATTTGGGAAAAATCTGGGAATTTTGGAGTGAAAATTCCAGGATTTGTGCAAAAATCTGGGAATTTTGGGATAAAAAAAATTGAGATTCCAGGAAAAATCCGGGAAATTTGGGGTCAAACTTTGGAATTTGGGAGTTTAGGGACGGGAATTCTGGGGAAAATTTGGGAATTTTGGGGGTTTGGGGGAAAATTTGGGAATTTGGGGCAAAAATCCGGGAATTTTGGTATAAAAAATTTGAGATTCCAGGAAAAATCCGGGAATTTTGGGGGTTTGGGGAAAAAAATGTAAAAATATTTGGGAATTTTGGGTTTTTTGCAATGCAGATTCGGGAATTCCGGGAAAAATCCGGGAATTTTGGGGCAAAACTTTGGGATTTGGGGTTTGATGTCAAAATTCTAGGAATAATTTGGGAATTTTGTGGCTTTTTGGGATCAAAAATATGGAATTCCTGGAAAAATCTGGGAATTTTGGGGGTTTGGGGTCAAAATTCGGGGAAAAAATTGGGAATTTTGTGGCCATTTGGGATCAAAATTCCGGAATTTGGGAATAATCTGGGAATTTTGGGGTGAAAATTCCAGGATTTGTGCAAAAATATGGGAATTTTGGGATAAAAGATTTTGAGATTCCAGGAAAAATCCGGGAATTTTTGGGGTCAAACTTTGGGATTTGGGGGTTTTGGGATGGGAATTTTGGGAAAATTTGGGAATTTTGGGATCAAATTTGGGGATTTTGGGATTTTGGGATCAGAAGTTTCAATAAAAACGTTTCAATTTAAAAAATCCAAATGTTCCTGTCTGCTGCTTGGCTTTAATATTGATTATTGGTTATTGATTAGCGGTTATTGGTTATCGGTTATTGATTATCAGTTCCTGAGTATCAGTTATTGATTAGTAGTTATTGGTTATCGGTTATTGATTATCAGTTATCAGTTCCTGAGTATCAGTTATTGGTTAGTGGTTATTTGGTTATCGGTTATTGATTATCAGTTATCAGTTACTGAGTATCAGTTATTGATTAGTGGTTATTGCTATTGAATATCAGTTATTGGTTATCGATTTTCCCAAAAATCCCCAAATTTTTCTCCCAAAATATCCCCAAATTTTCTCCAAAAATCCCCAAAATTTTCCCCAAAAATCCCCAAAATTTTCCCCAAAAATACCCAAATTTTTCTCCTAAAAAAATCTCAAATTTTTCTCCCCAAAAATACCCAAATTTTCACCCAAAAATCCCTAAATTCTTCACCCAAAAATCCACAATTTTTTCCCAAAAATTCCAAGTTTTTCACCAAAAAATTCCAAATTTTTTACCCCAAAAATCCTTGAATCCTTCCCCAAAAATCCCCAAATTTTCACCCCAAAATCCCAAATATTTCCCAAAAAAATACCAAAATTCTTCCCCAAAATCCCCAGATTTTTCACCCAAAAATCCCCAAATTTTTCTCAAAAATTCCAAAATTTTCTCCCAAAAACCCCCAAATTTTTCCCGAAAATACTCAAAATTTTCACCCAAAAAAACTCCCAAATTTTTCGCAAAAATCCCCAAATTTTTTCACCCAAAAATCCCAAATTTTTTCACCCAAAAATCACCAAATTTTTCACACAAAAATGCCCAAATTTGTCACCCAAAAATCCCCAAATTTTCCCAAAAAACCCCATAAAAACCCCATAAAAATTTGGGATTTTGGGATGGGTTTGGGAATCTGGGATCGGTTCCAGGATTTATTTGGGATTAATTTGGGATTTCTTTGGGATTTATTTGGGGTTTATTTGGGGTTTATTTGGGATTTATTTGGGGTTTATTTGGGGTTTATTTGGGATTTATTTGGGATTTATTTGGGGTTTATTTGGGGTTTATTTGGGATTTATTCGGGGTTTATTTGGGGATTTATTTGGGATTGATTTGGGATTTATTTGGGATTTATTTATGATTTATTTATGATTTATTTGGGGTTTATTTGGGATTTATTCCAGGATTTATTTGGGGATTATTTGGGATTTATTTGGGGTTTATTTGGGATTTATTTGGGATTTATTTGGGATTTATTTGGGATTTATTTGGGATTTATTTGGGATTTATTTGGGATTTATTTGGGATTGGTTCCAGGATTTATTTGGGATTTATTTGGGGTTTATTTGGGGTTTATTTGGGATTTATTTGGGATTTATTTGGGGTTTATTTGGGATTTATTTGGGATTTATTTGGGGTTTATTTGTGATTTATTTGGGGTTTATTTGGGGTTTATTTGGGATTTATTTGGGGTTTATTCGGGATTTATTTGGGATTTATTTGGGATTTATTTGGGATTTATTTATGATTTATTTGGGGTTTATTTGGGATTTATTTGGGATTTATTTGGGATTTATTTATGATTTATTTGGGGTTTATTTGGGATTTATTTGGGATTTATTTATGATTTATTTGGGTTTATTTGGGGTTTATTTGGGGTTTATTTGGGATTTATTTGGGATTTATTTGGGATTGGTTCCAGGATTTATTTGGGGTTTATTTGGGATTTATTTGGGGTTTATTTGGGATTTATTTGGGGTTTATTTGGGATTTATTTGGGATTTATTTGGGATTTATTTGGGGTTTATTTGGGATTTATTTGGGATTTTTGGGGGTTTTTTTGGGATTGATTTGGGATTTTTTTGGGATTTATTTATGGTTTATTTGGGATTTATTTGGGGTTTATTTGGGATTTATTTGGGGTTTATTTGGGATTTTTTTTGGGATTTATTTGGGGTTTATTTGGGATTTATTTGGGGTTTATTTGGGATTTATTTGGGATTTATTTGGGATTTATTTGGGGTTTATTTGGGGTTTATTTGGGATTTATTTGGGATTTATTTGGGGTTTATTCTGGATTTATTGGGGATTTATTTGGGGTTTATTTGGGGTTTATTTGGGATTTATTTGGGATTGATTTGGGATTTATTCGGGATTTATTTGGGATTGATTTGGGATTTATTTGGGATTTATTTGGGGTTTATTTGGGATAGATTCGGGATTTATTTGGGATTTATTTATGATTTATTTGGGATTGATTTGGGATTTATTTATGATTTATTTGGGATTTATTTGGGATTGATTCGGGATTTATTTGGGATTTATTTGGGATTTATTTGGGATTTATTTGGGATTAATTTGGGATTTATTTGGGATTAATTTGGGATTTATTTATGATTTATTTATAATTTATTTGGGATTTATTTGGCGCCCTCTGGCGGTTCCCCCCCCAAATCTCGCCCGCGCCGTTCCCGCCCAACTCTCGCGAGATCTCGCGCGCGGCCCAGGCCGGGGCTGAGGCGGCAGCGCCGCTCCGCCGCCATCGCCGCCGCCTCCCCCAATTCGGCTTCCACCGCTCCCACCGGCACCGGAACCGCCACCGGCACCGCCGGCGGAGCCAGAACCGGCGGCAGAACCGGCGGCAGAACCGGTCCCGGCCCGGCAGCCGCCATGGAGGCGAGCGCGGCCAAGCGGAAGGAGCCGCGCAAGGCGCTGAGGGTTAAAGTCATCTCCATGGGCAACGCCGAGGTGGGCAAGGTGAGCCGCTGCCATTGGCTGCAAGGAGGTGACGGGCAGCCGCGCTGGCCAATCAGCGGCGCGGAGAGGCGGGCGCTTTGCGCTGATTGGTTGTTGTGGCCGTGTGGGAGGTGGGCGTGGTTAGGCGGTGATTGACAGGCGGAGCCGCGCTTTGATTGGCTGATGGGGGAAGCGGGGAATTTTTTGGGAATTTTTTGGAATTTTTTTGGGAATTTTTGGGAATTTTTTAATGGAATTGGGGGGTGTTTTGCCGCGCAGAGCTGCATCATCAAGCGGTACTGCGAGAAGAGGTTCGTGCCCAAGTACCTGGCCACCATCGGCATCGACTACGGCGTCACCAAGTGAGAAAAACCGGGAATAACGGTGGGAAAAACGGTGGGAATAACGGGAATTGTGATGGGAATAACGGTGGGAAAAATGATGGGAATAACGGAAATAACAATGGAAATAACGGTGGGAATAACGGTGGGAATAACGGGAATAACGGTGGGAATAACGGTGTGAATAATGGTGGGAATAATGACGGGAATAATGGGAATGACGATGGGAATAACGATGGGAATAATGATGGGAATAATGGTGGGAATAACGGGAATTATGATGGGAATAACGGTGGGAATAATGGTGGGAATAACGATGGGAATAATGGGAATAACAGTGGGAATAATGATGGGAATAACGATGGGAATAACGGAATAATGGGATATAGGGATAATGGGAATAATGGGATAATGGGAATAACGGGGATAATGGGAATAACGATGGGAATAACGGTGGGAATAATGGTGGGAATAACGATGGGAATAACGGGAATAATGATGACGATAATGGCAATAACGGGATAACAGGAATAACGGGATAACGATGGGAATAACAGGAAAATGGGAATAACGGGATAATGGGATTAAAGGGAACAATGGGAATAACAGGAGTAATGGGATAACGGGAATAAGGGGATAACAGGAATAACGGGATAATGGGATAACGGGAATAACGGGGATAACTGGGATAATGGGAATAATGGGAATAATGGGAATAATGAGAATAATGGGAATAAGGGGTAATGGGAATAATTGGAATAACGGGAATAACAGGAATAATGGGATAACGGGAATATCGGGAATAATGCGATAACTGGACAATGGGAATAACGGGAATAACGGGAATAACGGGAATAACAGGATAACGGGAATAACGGGAATAATGGGATAACGGGATAATGGGAATAACGGATTAATGGGAATAACTGGGATAACAGGAATAATGGGATAATGGGAAAAACAGGAACAATGGGAATAATGGGATAATGGGATAATTGGAATAACAGGATAACGGGAATAACGAGGCTAACGGGAATAACGGGATAACGGGGATAATGGGATAATGGGGATTACGGGATAATGGGATAATTGGAATAACGGGATAATGGGAATAATGGGAATGGCGGGGATAATGGGATTGGGATAATGGGAATAAGAACTTGGATAACAACAGGAATAACGATGGGAATGACAATGGGAATAACAATGGGAATAACCATGGGAATAACAGTGGGAATAACAATGGGAATAACAATGGGAATGGTGGGAATTACAATGGGGATAATGATGGGAATAACAATGGGAATAATGATGGGAATCACAGCGGCAATAATGGGAATAATGGGAATAACAACGGGAATAACAGTGGGGATAACAATGGGAATAACAATGAGAATCACAGTGGGAATAATGGGAATAAGAACGGGAATGACAACGGGAATAACAACAGGAATGACAACGGGAATAACGGGAATGGGGTAACGGGAATGGCGGGGGTAATGGGATTGGGATTTTGGGAATAACAACGGGAATAACAACGGGTACAATGATGGGAATAACAACAGTAATGACGGGAATAACAGGGGGCATTGTGGGAATAACAATGGGAATAACAATGGGAATAACAATGGGAATAATGGGAATGATGGGAATGGCGGGGATAATGGGATCGGGATAACGGGAATAATGACGGGAATAACAATGGGAATAACGATGGGAATAACAACGGGAATAATGGAGGGAATAATGGAGGGAATAATGATGGGAGTCATGGGAATGGTGGGGATAACGGGATTGGGATAACGGGAATAACGACGGGAATGACAACAGGAATCATGGGAATAACGATGGGAATAACAATGGGAATAACGATGGGAATAACGATGGGAATGGTGGGAATTACAACGGGAATAATGGGAATAACAACAGGAATAACAATGGGAATGACAACGGGAGTAACAACGGGAATCACAACGGGAATAATGGGAATAACAACAGTAATGACGGGAATAATGGCGGGCATCGTGGGAATAACAGTGGGAATAACAACGGGAATAATGGGAATGACGGGGATAATGGGATTGGGATAATGGGAATAATGACGGGAATAACAATGGGAATCACAGTGGGAATAATGGGAATGACAACGGGAATGACAACGGGAATAACGATGGGAATCATGGGAATGACAATGGGAATAACAATGGGAATAACAAATGGAATGGAATGGTGGGAATTACAATGGGGATAATGGGAATAACAATGGGAATAATGACGGGAATCTCAATGGGAATAATGGGAATAAAAACGGGAATAACAATGGGAACGACAACGGGAATCATGGGAATGATAATGGGAATAACAATGGGAATAACAATGGGGATAACAATGGGAATCACTGTGGGAATAATGGGAATAAGAACGGGAATGACAATGGGATTAACAATGGGAATAATGGGAATAACAATGGGAATGACAACGGGAATAACGACGGGAATAACAATGGGAATAACGGGAATGGGGTAACGGGAACGGCGGGGGTAATGGGATTGGGATTTTGGGAATAACAATGGGAATAACAATGGGAATAATGGGAATTGTGGGAAAAATGATGGGAATAACAATAGGAATAACAACGGGAATCATGGTAACGATAATGGGAATAACAATTGGAATCACAATGGGAATAACAATGGGAATAACAACGGGAATCACAACCCAGAGACTCCAAATCCGTGGGGAATTCCCGGATTCCGAGGGCGTTTTCCCGGAATTCCCGGAATTCCCACTCCAGAACCCAGAGATTCCAAATCCAGGGGGAATTCCCGGATTCTGAGAGGGTTTTCCCAGAATTCCCAGAATTCCCACCCCGGAACCCAGAGATTCGAAATCCACGGAGAATTCCCGGATTCTGAGGGGGTTTTCCCAGAATTCCCGGAATTCCCACCCCAGAACCCAGAGATTCCAAATCCGTGGGGAATTCCCAAATTCCGAGGGCGTTTTCCCAGAATTCCCGGAATTCCCATCCCAGAACCCAGAGACTCCAAATCCGTGGGGAATTCCCGGATTCCGAGGGGGTTTTCCCAGAATTCCCGGAATTCCCAACCCGGAACCCAGAAATTCCAAATCCAGGGAGAATTCACAGATTCCGAGGGGGTTTTCCCGGAATTCCCGGAATTC
This sequence comes from Taeniopygia guttata, assembly GCF_048771995.1. Taxonomy (NCBI): domain Eukaryota; kingdom Metazoa; phylum Chordata; class Aves; order Passeriformes; family Estrildidae; genus Taeniopygia; species Taeniopygia guttata. The sequence goes on along the minus strand of NC_133027.1, from coordinate 1,802,645 downwards.
CCACCCCATAACCCAGAGATTCCAAATCCAGGGAGAATTCCCGGATTCCGAGGGGGTTTTCCCGGAATTCCCGGAATTCCGACGCCTTTTCCAGGGTGCAGATCCGGGACCGGGAGATCAAAGTGAACATTTTCGACATGGCCGGACACCCCTTCTTCTACGAGGTCAGAATTCCCAAAATTCCCCTGGAAAATCGGGAATTCCTCCCTCGGCGTCTTCCCAAATTTTCCTTGAACGTTCCCAGGGATTTTCTGGGAATTCTTTCCCAAATTCCTCCTTTTTTCCAGGGAATTTCCTTCCATTCCTGCTATTGGATCCATTTTTTTTCCCTGTTTTTTTTTTTTGTTTCCTGATTTTTTTTCCCAGTTTTTTGTCCTGGATTTTTTTCCCCTGTTTTATTCCATTTTTTCCCCATTTTTTTCCCTGTTTTTTTTTCCCTGAATTTTCGTCTGCTTTTTCCCTTGATTTTCTTTTTCCCTGATTTTTTCCCCTGAATTTTAATTTTTCCTGGATTTTTTATTTCTGTATTTTTTCCCCTGTTTTTTTTTTTCCTGGATTTTTTCCCCTGTTTTATTCTTTTTTTTTTTCCTATTTTTTCCCTGCTTTTTTTTTTCCCCCCGGAATTTTCCTCTGTTTTTTCCCTTGATTTTCTTTTCCCTGATTTTTTTTTCCCTGAATTTTAATTTTTCCTGGATTTTTTATTTCTGTATTTTTTCCCTGTTTTTTTTCCCCTGTTTTTTTTTTCCCTGATATTTTTCCCCTGTTTTTTTTCTTTTTTCCTGGATTTTCTTTTTCCCTGTTTTATTCCCTTTTTTCCCCCCTATTTTTCCCCCCGTTTTTTTTTTTTCCCCTGAATTTTCCTCTGTTTTGTCCCTTGATTTTCTTTTTTCCTGATTTTTTTCCCGTGAATTTTTATTTTTCCTGGATTTTTTATTTCTGTATATTTTCCCTGTTTTTTTTTTCCCTGAATTTTTTCCCCTGTTTTTTTTTCCTGAATTTTTTCCCCCTGATTTTTTTCCCTTTGTTTTTTCCCTAAATTTCTTCCCCTGAATTTTTATTTTCTTAATTTTTTCTCCTGAATTTTTTTTTCTTTTTTTCCCCCTCATTTTTCCCCTGGAATTTTTTCCATGACTTTTTTTCCCCTCCAAATTTTTCTCCCTAAATTTTCTCCCTGAATTTTTTCCATCATTTTTTTCCTTGAATTCTTTCCCCTGAATTTTTATTTTCTTGTATTTTTTTCCTGAATTTTTTTCTTTTTTCCCCCTCATTTTTCCCCTGGAATTTTTTCCCTCTGGAATTTTTTCCCGGTGTTTGCAGGTGCGGAACGAGTTTTACCGGGACACGCAGGGGCTGAATTTCTCTTTTCCCTTTAATTTTTCTTGATTTTTTTTTCTTTTTTTCCCCTCAGTTTTCCCCTGGAATTTTTTCCACCAGAATTTTTTCCCGGTGTTTTCCAGGTGCGGAACGAGTTTTACAGGAACACGCAGGGGTTGAATTTCTCTTTTCCCTGGAATTTTTTCCCTGGAACTTCTTTTTTCTTAAATTTTTTTTCCTGATTTTTTTTCTCTTTTTCCCCTGGAATTTTTTCCTTCCTTTTTTTTCCTGATTTTTTTTCCATCTTTTTTTTTCTTGAATTTTCTCCCCTGAATTTTAATTTTCTTGTATTATTTTCCTAAATTTTTTTATTTTTCCCCCTCATTTCCCCCTCATTTTTTTCCCTTATTTTCCCCTGGAATTTTTCCCCTCTGGAATTTCCTCTGGAATTTTTTCCCGGTGTTTCCAGGTGCGGAACGAGTTTTACCGGGACACGCAGGGGCTGAATTTCTCTTTTCCCTGGAATTTTTTCCTGATTTTTTTTTCTTTTTCCCCCTCATTTTTCCCCTGGAATTTTTTCCCTCTGGAATTCACCTCTGGAATTTTTTCTCTGTGTTTTCCAGATGCGGAACGAGTTTTACCGGGACACACAGGGGCTGAATTTCTCTTTTTCCTGGAATTTTTCCCCGGAATTTTTTCCATGACTTTTTTCCCCCCAAATTTTTTCTCTCTGATTTTTTTACTCCACTTTTTTCCTGAATTTTTTCCCCCTGATTTTTTCCTTTGTTTTTTCCCTAAATTTTTTCCACTGATTTTTATTTTCTTGTATTATTTTCCTGAATTTTTTTCTTTTTTCCCCCTCATTTTTCCCCTGGAATTTTTTTCCCTGGAATTTTTTCCCCCCATATTCTACTCCCTGAATTTTTTCACTCCATTTTTTCGTTGAATTTTTTCTATCTTTTTTTCCATGAATTTTTTCCCCTGAATTTTTATTTTCTTGTATTTTTTCCTGAATTTTTTTCTTTTTTCCCCCTCATTTTTTCCCCTCATTTTTCCCCCGGAATTTTTCCCATGGAATTTCCCCCGGAATGTTTTCCAGGTGTGGAACGAGTTTTACCGGGACATGCAGGGGCTGAATTTCTCTTTTCCCTGGAATTTTTTCCCTGGAATTTTTTCCATGACTTTTTTTCCCCCCAAATTTTTTCTCTCTGATTTTTTTCCCTTTGTTTTTTCCCTAAATTTCTTCCCCTGCATTTTTATTTTCTTAATTTTTTCTCCTGAATTTTTTTTCTCTTTTCTCCTGAATTTTTCCCTGGAATTTGTTCCATGACTTTTTTCCCCCCAAATTTTTCTTTCTGAATTTTTTCCATCTTTTCTTCCTTGCATTTTTTCCCCAGAATTTTTATTTTCTTATATTTTTTCCCGATTTTTTTTATTTTTCCCCCCTCATTTTCCCCTGGAATTTTTTCCCTCCGGAATTTTTCCCGGAATGTTTTCCAGGTGCGGAACGAGTTTTACCGGGACACGCAGGGGGTGCTGCTGGTGTACGACGTGGGCTCCAAGGACTCCTTCGAGGCGCTGGACTCGTGGCTGGCCGAGATGCGCCGCGAGCTCGGGCCCCAGGGCAGCCTCGACAGCGTCGTCGTCGCCGTCTGCGCCAACAAGGTCCGGGAATGCGGAGTCGTTCCCGGAATTCACGGAATTACGGAGTCAATCTGTTCCCATCCCCTGTTCCGCCTGTTCCTGTTCCATTTTCCGGCTGTTTTCCCCCCTGTTCCCATCCCATTTTCCAGCTGTTCCCATCCTTTTTTCCAGCTGTTTTCCCACCCGTTCCGATCCTGTTTTCCCGGCCTTTTTCCGGCTGTTCCCATCCCCTTTTCCAGCTGTTCCTGTCCCATTTTCCCGCTGTTTTTCTGGCTGTTCCCATCCCATTTTCCAGCTGTTTTCCCGCCTGTTCCCATCCAGTTTTCCGGCTGTTTTCCCACCTGTTCTGATCCCGTTTTTCTGCCCTTTTTCCGGCTGTTTTTCCTGCCTGTTCCCATCTCATTTTCCAGCTGTTTTCCCACCTGTTCCCATCCCATTTCCCCAGCTGTTTTCCGGCTGTTTTTCCTGCCAGTTCCCATCACCTTCTCCAGCTGTTTTCCCTCCTGTTTTGATCCCATTTTCCTGGCCTTTTTCCAGCTGTTTTTCCAGCTGTTCCCATCCCGTTTTCCCGGCTGTTTTCCGCCTGTTTTTCCTACCTTTTCCCATCCCATTTTCCCAGCCTTTTTCCGGCTGTTTTCCCACCTGTTCCCCATCCCCTTTTCCAGCTGTTCCCATCCTTTTTTCCAGCTGTTTTCCAGCTGTTTTTCCAGCTATTCCCATCCGGTTTTCCCGGCTGTTTTCCAGCTGTTTCTCCAGCTGTTCCCATTCCCTTTTCTGGCTGTTTCCATCCCATTTCCCGGCTGTTTTCCGGCTGTTTTTCCGGCTGTTCCTGTCCCATTTTCCAGCTGTTTTCCCACCTTTTCCCATCCCGTTTTCCCGGCCTTTTTCCACCTGTTCCCATCCTGTTTTCTGCCTGTTCCCATTTCCTTTTCCGGCTGTTTTTCTGGCTCTTCCTGTCCCCTTTCCCGGCTGTTCCCGTTTCCATTTCCGGCTTTTTTCCCGGCTGTTCCCATCCCATTTTCCAGCTGTTCCCATCCTTTTTTCCGGCTGTTTTCTCAGCCGTTCCCATCCCCTTCTCCAGCTGTTTTCCCGCCTGTTCCCATCCTGTTTTCTGCCTGTTCCCATTTCCTTTTCCCGCCTGTTCCCATCCCATTTTCCTGCTGTTTTTCTGGCTGTTCTCATCCCCTTTTCCGCCTGTTCCCGTTTCCCTTTTCTGGCTGTTTTTCCCGCCTGTTCCCATCCCCTTTTCCAGCTGTTCCCATCCTTTTTTCCGGCTGTTTTCCCGGCTGTTCCCATCCTGTTTTCCCGGCCTTTTTCCGGCTGTTTTTCCAGCTGTTCCCATCCCCTTTTCCAGCTGTTCCCTTTCCTTTTCCGGCCATTCCCATTCCCTTCTACAGCTGTTTTCCCGCCTGTTCCCATTCCCTTTTCCGGCTGTTCCTGTTCCATTTTCCAGGTGTTGGGAATGTTCCCGTTCCCATTTTCTGCCTGTTCCCATCCCATTTTCCTGCTGTTTTTCTGGGTGTTCCCGTCCCCTTTTCCGCCTGTTCCCATTTCCCTTTTCTGGCTGTTTTCCCACCTGTTTCCATCCCATTTTCCAGCTGTTTTCCTGGCTTTTCTCATCCCGTTTTCCTGGCTGTTTTCCCGCTGTTTTCCCGCCTGCTTTCCAGCTGTTTTTCCAGCTGTTCCCATCCCCTTTTCCAGCTGTTTTCCCACCTGTTCCCATCCCGTTTTCCCGGCCTTTTTCCAGCTGTTTTTCCAGCCATTCCCATCCCATTTTCCGGCTGTTTTTCCTGCCTGTTCCCATCCCGTTTTCCGGCTGTTTTCTGGCTGTTTTCCAGCTGTTCCCATCCCATTTTCCTGCTGTTTTCCCGGCTGTTCCCATCCCCCTTTTTCCCAGCTGTTCCCATCCCCCTTTTTCCCGGCTGTTTTCCAGCTGTTTTTCCAGCTGTTACCATTGCCTTTTCCGGCTGTTTTCCTGCCTGTTCCCATCCCGTTTTCCGGCTGTTTTCCGGCTGTTTTCCCGCCTGTTCCCATCCTGTTTCCCGGCTGTTTTCCGGCTGTTTTCCCGCCTGTTCCCATCCTGTTTTCCAGCCATTTTCCGGCTGTTTCCCGGCCGTTCCGATCCCGTTTCCCGGCTGTTTTCCGGCTGTTGTTCTGCCTGTTCCCATCCCCTTTCCCGGCAGTTTTCCAGCCGTTCCGATCCCGTTGTCCCGTCTGTTTCCCAGGTGGACGCGGGGAAGCTGCGGGTGGTGGACGAGAGCGAGGGGCGGCTCTGGGCCGAGAGCCGCGGCTTCCTCTACTGGGAGACCTCGGCCCAGAGCGGGGAGGGCATCCAGGAGATGTTCCAGGTGCGAATTCCCGGAATTCCGGGCGGGAATTACGGGTGGGAATCCTGGGAGATGTTCCAGGTGCAAATTCTGAGAATTCCAGGCAGGAATTCCTGGCTGGAATCCATCTGGAATTCCAGGAGATGTTCCTCATAGAATTCCGGGAATTCCAAGTGGGTATTCCAGGTGGGAACTCCTGGTGGGAATTCCTGGAATTCCGGGTGGGAATTCCAGGTGGGAATTCCTGGAGATGTTCCTGTTGGGAATTCCTGGAATTCCGGGTGGGAATTCCAGGTGGGAATACTGGGAGATGTTCCAGGTGGGAATTCTGGGAATTCTGGGTGGGAATTGGGGCAGGATTTGGGATTCAACGATGGGTGGAGCCGGGGATTCAGGACATTTCAGATGGGAGTCGGGTGGGAATTCCTGGAGATGTTCCAGGTGGGAATTCACGGAATTCCGGCCGGGAATTATGGGTTTGAATCCATCGGGAACTCCGGGAGATGTTCCTCATGGAATTCCGGGCGGGATTCGGGATAAAGGGACGGGCGGGTTCCTCTACTGGGAGACATCGGCCCAGAGCGGGGAGGGCATCCGGGAGATGTTCCAGGTGCGAATTCCCAGAATTCCAGGCGGGAATTCTGGGTTTGGATCCATTGGGAACTCCGGGAGATGTTCCTCGTGGAATTCTGGGAATTCTGGGTGGGAATTTGGGATTAAAGGACGAATGGAGCCGGGGATTCAGGAGAGCTCGGATCGGAGTCGGGTTGGAATTCCAGGAGATGTTCCAGGTGGGAATTCCCGGCTGGAATCCATCTGGAATTCCGGGAGATGTTCCTCATGGAATTCCGGGAATTCCGGGTGGGAATTTGGGATAAATGGGTGGGTGGACCCAGGGATTCAGGAGAGCTCAGATCGGAGTCGGGTGGGAATTCCGGGAGATGTTCCAGGTGGGAATTCCCGGAATTCCAGGTGGGAATCCATCTGGAACTGTGGGAGGTGTTCCAGGTGGGAATTCCGGGAATTCTGGGTGGGAATTCCCCGCCGGAATCCATCCGGAATTCCGGGAGATGTTCCAGGTGGGAATTCCAGGCGGGAATTCCTGTGGGAGGAGGGGGTTGGGTGGTGGGATTGGGAATTTTGGGAATTGGATCCGGGAATTTTGGGAAGTGGATTTGGGATTTTTGGGATTGAAGGGTTGGGAATGGGATCTCAGATTTTTGGGAATTGGATTCGGGATTTTTGGGAATTGGAAATGGGATTTTTGGGAAATCAATCTGGGATTTTTGGGAAGGGGATCCGGGATTTCTGCGAAATGGATTTGAGATTTTTGGGAAATGGATTCAGGATTTTTGGGAAGTGGATTTTTGGGAATTGGATCTGGGATTTCTGGGAAATGGGTCCATGATTTTTGGGATTTTGGGGATTTTGGGGATTTTTGGGGATTTTGGGGATTTTTGGGGATTTTGGGGATTTTTGGGAATTGGATCCATTGTTTTTTGGGATTTTTGGGATTTTTGGGAAATGGATCTGGGATTTCTGGGAAATGGGTCCATGATTTTTGGGATTTTGGGGATTTTGGGGATTTTTGGGAATTGGATCCGGGATTTTTGGGATTTTGGGGACTTTTGGGATTTTTTGGGCATGGAATCCTGTTTTTTCCTGGGAAAACCCTGGGAACTGTGTGGGGCATTCCCAGAATTTCTACTCGGCCATCGTGGAGCTGTGCGAGAACGGCGGGAAATGGAAACGGAGACGGGAATTCTGGGATTTTTGGGATTTTTGGGAAGTGGATCCGGGATTTTTTGGGAATTGTGGCTGGGAGTTTTGGGAAATGGGGCTGGGAGTTTTGGGAATTCGTTCCGGGATTTTTGGGTAATGGTTCTGAAATTTCTGGGATTTTTTGGGATTTTTGGGAAATGATTCTGGGATTTTTGGGAAGGGGATCTGCGATTTCTGGGAAATGGATTCGAGATTTTTGGGAAATGGATCCAGGAATTTTGGGAAGTGGATTTTTGGGAATTGGATCTGGCATTTTTGGGAAATGGATCCGGGATTTTGGCACTGAAAGCTGAGGAAGGGGATCCGGGATTTTTGGAATTTTGGGATTTTAGGGATTTTTTGGGAATTGGATCTGGGATTTTTGGGATTTTTGGGAAATAAATCCAGGAATTTTGGACTTTTTGGGATTTTTCTTTTTTTTTGGGAAATGGATCCAGGTTTTTTGAGATTTTTGGGATTTTTGGGGGTTTTGGGATTTTTGGGATTTTTGGGAATTGGATCTGGGATTTTTTGGGAATTGGATCTGGGATTTTGGGGGTTTTTTGGATTTTTTGGATTTTTTTGGATTTTTTGTGATTTTTGGTCATTGAATCCTGTTTTTTCCTGGGAAAACCTTGGGAATCGTGTGGGGCATTCCCAGAATTTCTACTCGGCCATCGTGGAGCTGTGCGAGAACGGCGGGAAATGGAAACGGAGCCGGGAATTTTGGGATTTTAGGGATTTTTGGGACTTCTGGGATTTTTGGGAATTGGATCTGGGATTTTTTGGGAATTGTGGCTGGGATTTCTGGGAAATGGGTCCATGATTTTGGGGATTTTGCAGATTTTTGGGAATTTGGGGATTTTGGGGATTTTTGGGAATTGGATCCGGGATTTTTGGGATTTTTGGGAAGTGGAAATGGGATTTTTGGGATTTTTGGGACATGGATCCAGGATTTTTGCGATTTTTGCGATTTTGGGGATTTTTGGGAATTGGATCCGGGATTTTTGGGATTTTTGGGAAATGGATCCAGGATTTTTGGGATTTTTTTAATTTTAGGGATTTTTGGGATTTTTGGGCATGGAATCCTGTTTTTTCCTGGGAAAACCTCGGGAATCGTGTGGGGCATTCCCAGAATTTCTACTCGGCCATCGTGGAGCTGTGCGAGAACGGCGGGAAATGGAAACGGAGACGGGAATTCTGGGATTTAGGGATTTTTGGGAAGTGGATCCGGGATTTTTTGGGAATTGTGGCTGGGATTTCTGGGAAATGGGGCTGGGATTTTTGGGAATTGGATCTGGGAATTCTGGGAAATGGATTTGAGATTTTTGGGAAATGGATCCAGGAATTTTGGGAAATGGATTTTTGGGAATTGAATCTGGGATTTTTGGGAATTGGGTCCGGGATTTCTGGGAAATGGGTCTATGATTTTGGGGATTTTGGGGATTTTTGGGATTTTTGGGATTTTGGGATTTTTGGGATTTTTGGGAATTGGATCTGGGATTTCTGGGATATGGTTCCATGATTTTTGGGATTTTTGGGATTTTGAGGATTTTTGGCATTGAAAGCTGAGGAAGGGGATTTGGGATTTTGGGGATTTTTAGCAAATGGGTCCACGATTTTTGGGATTTTTGGGAGTTTCTGGATTTTGGGGATTTTTGGGAATAGGATCCATGATTTTTGGGATTTTTGGGAAATGGATCCGGGAATTTTGGTGTTGAAAGGTGAGGAAGGGGATCCGGGATTTTTGGAATTTTGGGATTTTAGGGATTTTTTGGGACTTGGATCTGGGATTTTTGGGATTTTTGGGAAATTAATCCAGGAATTTTGGACTTTTTGGGATTTTTCTTTTTTTTTGGGAAATGGATCCAGGATTTTTGAGATTTTTGGGGTTTTTGGGATTTTTGGGATTTTTGGGATTTTTTGGGCATTGAATCCTGTTTTTTCCTGGGAAAACCTTGGGAATCGTGTGGGGAATTCCCAGAATTTCTACTCGGCCATCGTGGAGCTGTGCGAGAACGGCGGGAAATGGAAACGGAGCCGGGAATTTTGGGATTTTAGGGATTTTTGGGAAGTGGATCTGGGATTTTTTGGGAATTGTGGCTGGGAGTTTTGGGAATTGGTTCCGGGATTTTTGGGAATTGGTTCTGGGATTTCTGGGAAACGGATTCGAGATTTTTGGGAAATGGATTCAGAAATTTTGGGAAATGGATTTTTGGGAATTGGATTCGGGATTTCTGGGAAATGGGTCCATGATTTTTGGGATTTTGGGGATTTTGGGGATTTTTGGGAATTTTGGGAAATGGATCCGGGATTTTTGGCATTGAAATCTGAGGAAGGGGATTTTGGGATTTTTGGGAGTTTTAGCAAATGGGTCCGTGATTTTGTGGATTTTTGGGATTTTGTGGATTTTTGGGAATTGGATCTGGGATTTTTGGGAATTGGTTCTGGGATTTTTGGGAAGGGGATCTGGGAATTCTGGGAAATGGATTCAAGATTTTTGGGAAATGGATCCAGGATTTCTGGGAAATGAATCTGGGATTTCTGGGATTTGGATCTGGGATTTCTGGGAAATGGGTCCACAATTTTTGGGATTTTGGAGATTTTTGGGATTTTTGGGATTTTTGGGAATTGGATCCAGGATTTTTGGGAATTGCAAATGGGATTTTTGGGATTGGGTGTCTGGGATTTTTTGGAAATGCATCCAGGAATTTTGGGAAGTGGATTTGGGATTTTTGGGAATTGGATCCAGGATTTTTTGGATTTTGGGGAAGTGGAAATGGGATTTTTGGGATTTCTGGGAAATGGATCCGAAATTTTTGGGATTTTTAGCAAATGGATCCATGATTTTTGGAATTTTTGGGATTTTTTTGGATTTTGGGGATTTTTGGGCATGGAATCCTGTTTTTTCCTGGGAAAACCCTGGGAACTGTGTGGGGAATTCCCAGAATTTCTACTCGGCCATGGTGGAGCTGTGCGAGAACGGCGGGAAATGGAAACGGAGACGGGAATTCTGGGATTTTTGGGATTTTTGGGAAGTGGATCCGGGATTTTTTTGGGAAATGGATCTGGGATTTCTTGGATTTTTTGGGATTTTTGGGAAATCATTCTGGGATTTTTGGGAAGGGGATCTGGGAATTCTGGGAAATGGATTCGAGATTTTAGGGAAATGGATCCAGGAATTTTGGGAATTGGATCCGGGATTTCTGGGAAGTGGGTCCGTGATTTTTGGGATTTTGGGGATTTTGGGGATTTTGGGGATTTTGGGGATTTTGGGGATTTTTGGGAATTGGATCCATGTATTTTGGGATTTTTGGTAGTGGAAATGGGATTTTTTGGAATTGGATCCGTGATTTTTGGGAATTGGATCCAGGATTTTTGGGAATTGGATCTCAGATTTCTGGGAAATGGGTCCATGATTTTGGGGATTTTGCAGATTTTTGGGAATTTGGGGATTTTGGGGATTTTTGGGAATTGGATCCGGGATTTTTGGGATTTTTGGGAAGTGGAAATGGGATTTTTGGGATTTTTGGGACATGGATCCAGGATTTTTGCGATTTTTGCGATTTTGGGGATTTTTGGGAATTGGATCCGGGATTTTTGGGATTTTTGGGAAATGGATCCAGGATTTTTGGGATTTTTTTAATTTTAGGGATTTTTGGGATTTTTGGGCATGGAATCCTGTTTTTTCCTGGGAAAACCTCGGGAATCGTGTGGGGCATTCCCAGAATTTCTACTCGGCCATCGTGGAGCTGTGCGAGAACGGCGGGAAATGGAAACGGAGACGGGAATTCTGGGATTTAGGGATTTTTGGGAAGTGGATCCGGGATTTTTTGGGAATTGTGGCTGGGATTTCTGGGAAATGGGGCTGGGATTTTTGGGAATTGGATCTGGGAATTCTGGGAAATGGATTTGAGATTTTTGGGAAATGGATCCAGGAATTTTGGGAAATGGATTTTTGGGAATTGAATCTGGGATTTTTGGGAATTGGGTCCGGGATTTCTGGGAAATGGGTCTATGATTTTGGGGATTTTGGGGATTTTTGGGATTTTTGGGATTTTGGGATTTTTGGGATTTTTGGGAATTGGATCTGGGATTTCTGGGATATGGTTCCATGATTTTTGGGATTTTTGGGATTTTGAGGATTTTTGGCATTGAAAGCTGAGGAAGGGGATTTGGGATTTTGGGGATTTTTAGCAAATGGGTCCACGATTTTTGGGATTTTTGGGAGTTTCTGGATTTTGGGGATTTTTGGGAATAGGATCCATGATTTTTGGGATTTTTGGGAAATGGATCCGGGAATTTTGGTGTTGAAAGGTGAGGAAGGGGATCCGGGATTTTTGGAATTTTGGGATTTTAGGGATTTTTTGGGACTTGGATCTGGGATTTTTGGGATTTTTGGGAAATTAATCCAGGAATTTTGGACTTTTTGGGATTTTTCTTTTTTTTTGGGAAATGGATCCAGGATTTTTGAGATTTTTGGGGTTTTTGGGATTTTTGGGATTTTTGGGATTTTTTGGGCATTGAATCCTGTTTTTTCCTGGGAAAACCTTGGGAATCGTGTGGGGAATTCCCAGAATTTCTACTCGGCCATCGTGGAGCTGTGCGAGAACGGCGGGAAATGGAAACGGAGCCGGGAATTTTGGGATTTTAGGGATTTTTGGGAAGTGGATCTGGGATTTTTTGGGAATTGTGGCTGGGAGTTTTGGGAATTGGTTCCGGGATTTTTGGGAATTGGTTCTGGGATTTCTGGGAAACGGATTCGAGATTTTTGGGAAATGGATTCAGAAATTTTGGGAAATGGATTTTTGGGAATTGGATTCGGGATTTCTGGGAAATGGGTCCATGATTTTTGGGATTTTGGGGATTTTGGGGATTTTTGGGAATTTTGGGAAATGGATCCGGGATTTTTGGCATTGAAATCTGAGGAAGGGGATTTTGGGATTTTTGGGAGTTTTAGCAAATGGGTCCGTGATTTTGTGGATTTTTGGGATTTTGTGGATTTTTGGGAATTGGATCTGGGATTTTTGGGAATTGGTTCTGGGATTTTTGGGAAGGGGATCTGGGAATTCTGGGAAATGGATTCAAGATTTTTGGGAAATGGATCCAGGATTTCTGGGAAATGAATCTGGGATTTCTGGGATTTGGATCTGGGATTTCTGGGAAATGGGTCCACAATTTTTGGGATTTTGGAGATTTTTGGGATTTTTGGGATTTTTGGGAATTGGATCCAGGATTTTTGGGAATTGCAAATGGGATTTTTGGGATTGGGTGTCTGGGATTTTTTGGAAATGCATCCAGGAATTTTGGGAAGTGGATTTGGGATTTTTGGGAATTGGATCCAGGATTTTTTGGATTTTGGGGAAGTGGAAATGGGATTTTTGGGATTTCTGGGAAATGGATCCGAAATTTTTGGGATTTTTAGCAAATGGATCCATGATTTTTGGAATTTTTGGGATTTTTTTGGATTTTGGGGATTTTTGGGCATGGAATCCTGTTTTTTCCTGGGAAAACCCTGGGAACTGTGTGGGGAATTCCCAGAATTTCTACTCGGCCATGGTGGAGCTGTGCGAGAACGGCGGGAAATGGAAACGGAGACGGGAATTCTGGGATTTTTGGGATTTTTGGGAAGTGGATCCGGGATTTTTTTGGGAAATGGATCTGGGATTTCTTGGATTTTTTGGGATTTTTGGGAAATCATTCTGGGATTTTTGGGAAGGGGATCTGGGAATTCTGGGAAATGGATTCGAGATTTTAGGGAAATGGATCCAGGAATTTTGGGAATTGGATCCGGGATTTCTGGGAAGTGGGTCCGTGATTTTTGGGATTTTGGGGATTTTGGGGATTTTGGGGATTTTGGGGATTTTGGGGATTTTTGGGAATTGGATCCATGTATTTTGGGATTTTTGGTAGTGGAAATGGGATTTTTTGGAATTGGATCCGTGATTTTTGGGAATTGGATCCAGGATTTTTGGGAATTGGATCTCAGATTTCTGGGAAATGGGTCCATGATTTTGGGGATTTTGCAGATTTTTGGGAATTTGGGGATTTTGGGGATTTTTGGGAATTGGATCCGGGATTTTTGGGATTTTTGGGAAGTGGAAATGGGATTTTTGGGATTTTTGGGACATGGATCCAGGATTTTTGCGATTTTTGCGATTTTGGGGATTTTTGGGAATTGGATCCGGGATTTTTGGGATTTTTGGGAAATGGATCCAGGATTTTTGGGATTTTTTTAATTTTAGGGATTTTTGGGATTTTTGGGCATGGAATCCTGTTTTTTCCTGGGAAAACCTCGGGAATCGTGTGGGGCATTCCCAGAATTTCTACTCGGCCATCGTGGAGCTGTGCGAGAACGGCGGGAAATGGAAACGGAGACGGGAATTCTGGGATTTAGGGATTTTTGGGAAGTGGATCCGGGATTTTTTGGGAATTGTGGCTGGGATTTCTGGGAAATGGGGCTGGGATTTTTGGGAATTGGATCTGGGAATTCTGGGAAATGGATTTGAGATTTTTGGGAAATGGATCCAGGAATTTTGGGAAATGGATTTTTGGGAATTGAATCTGGGATTTTTGGGAATTGGGTCCGGGATTTCTGGGAAATGGGTCTATGATTTTGGGGATTTTGGGGATTTTTGGGATTTTTGGGATTTTGGGATTTTTGGGATTTTTGGGAATTGGATCTGGGATTTCTGGGATATGGTTCCATGATTTTTGGGATTTTTGGGATTTTGAGGATTTTTGGCATTGAAAGCTGAGGAAGGGGATTTGGGATTTTGGGGATTTTTAGCAAATGGGTCCACGATTTTTGGGATTTTTGGGAGTTTCTGGATTTTGGGGATTTTTGGGAATAGGATCCATGATTTTTGGGATTTTTGGGAAATGGATCCGGGAATTTTGGTGTTGAAAGGTGAGGAAGGGGATCCGGGATTTTTGGAATTTTGGGATTTTAGGGATTTTTTGGGACTTGGATCTGGGATTTTTGGGATTTTTGGGAAATTAATCCAGGAATTTTGGACTTTTTGGGATTTTTCTTTTTTTTTGGGAAATGGATCCAGGATTTTTGAGATTTTTGGGGTTTTTGGGATTTTTGGGATTTTTGGGATTTTTTGGGCATTGAATCCTGTTTTTTCCTGGGAAAACCTTGGGAATCGTGTGGGGAATTCCCAGAATTTCTACTCGGCCATCGTGGAGCTGTGCGAGAACGGCGGGAAATGGAAACGGAGCCGGGAATTTTGGGATTTTAGGGATTTTTGGGAAGTGGATCTGGGATTTTTTGGGAATTGTGGCTGGGAGTTTTGGGAATTGGTTCCGGGATTTTTGGGAATTGGTTCTGGGATTTCTGGGAAACGGATTCGAGATTTTTGGGAAATGGATTCAGAAATTTTGGGAAATGGATTTTTGGGAATTGGATTCGGGATTTCTGGGAAATGGGTCCATGATTTTTGGGATTTTGGGGATTTTGGGGATTTTTGGGAATTTTGGGAAATGGATCCGGGATTTTTGGCATTGAAATCTGAGGAAGGGGATTTTGGGATTTTTGGGAGTTTTAGCAAATGGGTCCGTGATTTTGTGGATTTTTGGGATTTTGTGGATTTTTGGGAATTGGATCCGGGATTTTTGGCACTGAAAGCTGAGGAAGGGGATCCGGGATTTTTGGGAATTGGACCTGGGATTTTTGGGATTTCTGGGAAATGGATCCAGGATTTTTGGGATTTTTTTTATTTTTTCGGATTTTGGGATTTTTTGTGCATGGAATCCTGTTTTTTCCTGGGAAAACCTCGGGAATCGTGTTGGGAATTCCCAGAATTTCTACTCGGCCATCGTGGAGCTGTGCGAGAACGGCGGGAAGCGTCCGGCGGGCGGCTCCGGGGTCGGATTCACGCGGGAACAGGCGGACGCGATCCGACGGATCCGCGCCAGCAAGGACAGCTGGGACGTGCTCGGCCTCAAACCCGGCGCCTCCAGGTCAGGAATTTCGGGAAAAAAACCCGGAATTCCCCTCGGAATTCCCGCCGGAATTCCCGCCAAAAAGGTCGGAATTCCTGCGGGGGAAAGGCGGGATTGGAGGGGGGAAATTTGGGATTTTTTCTGGGAAAAGTTGGGATTTTTGTCGGGAAAAGTTGGAATTCCCGGCAAAAAAAGATGGAATTCCCGCCGGAAAAGGTGGAATTTCTAAAGGAAAAGGTGGAATTATTGTGGGAAAAGTTGGAATTCCCGTGAGAAAAGCTGGAATTTCTGCAGGAAAAGGTGGAATTATTGTGGAGAAATTGGAATTTTAGCGGGGAAAGGTGGAATTCACATCAAAACTCCAGAATTCCTGCCAGAAAACCTGGAATTTCCACCCAAAATCCTGGAATTTGCACCGAAATACTTGGAATTCTTGTGGGAAAAGGGGGAGGAAGGAGGAATTCCAGTGGGAAAAGGTGGAATTCCCATGAAAAACCCGGAATTCCTGTGGGAAAAGGAGGAATTCCCACGAGAAAATACGGAATTTCCACCAAAAATCCCGCAATTCCCACCAAAAACCACGGAATTCCTGCCAGAAAACCTGGAATTCTGGCTGGAAAAGTTGGAATTCCAACCAGAAAGCACAGAATTCCCACCAAAAATCCCGGAATTCCCACCAAAAAACACGGAATTCCTGCCAGAAAACCTGGAATTCCGGCTGGAAAAGTTGGAATTCCAACCAAAAACCCCCGAATTCCCACCAAAAATCCTGAAATTCCCACCACAAATCCTGGAATTCCCACCAAAAAACACGGAATTCCTGCCAGAAAACCTGGAATTCCGGCTGGAAAAGTTGGAATTCCAACCAAAAACCCCGGAATTCCCACCAGAAATCCCGAAATTCCCACCACAAATCCTGGAATTCCCACCAAAACCCCCAGAATTCCTTCCAGAAAACCTGGAATTCTGGTGAGAAAAATTCAAATTCCCAGCAAAAACCCCGGAATTCCCGTGGGGGAAAGTGGTGGAAGGAGGAATTCCTTTGGGAAAATTTGGAATTCCCACCAAAAATCCTCAGAATTCCCACGAGAAACTCCAAAATTCCCACTGAAAACCCTGGAATTCCAAACAAAAATCCCAGAATTCCCACCAAAAAAACTGGAATTACAGCTGGAAAAGTTGGAATTCCGGCTGGAGAAGTCAGAATTCCAACCCAAAACCCCAGAATTCCTGCGGGGGAAAAGCGGGATTTGGGTGGGGATGGGTGGAGGGGAAAGGCGGGATTGGAGGGGGGAAATTTGGGATTTTTCTGGGAAAAGTTGGGGTTTTTGTCGGGAAAAGTTGGGATTCCCGGCAAAAAAGATGGAATTCCCGCCGGAAAAGCTGGAATTTCTAAAGGAAAAGGTGGAATTATTGTGGAGAAATTGGAATTCCCGTGAGAAAAGCTGGAATTTCTGATGGAAAAGGTGGAATTATTGTGGAAAAATTGGAATTTTAGTGGGGAAAGGTGGAATTCACATCAAAACCCCAGAATTCCTGCCAGAAAACCTGGAATTTCCACCACAAATCCTGGAATTTACACCGAAATACCTGGAATTCCTGTGGGAAAAGGTGGAATTCCCATAAAAAACCCGGAATTCCTGTGGGAAAAGGCGGAATTACCCCCAAAAACCACAGAATTCCCACCAAAAATCCCGGAATTCCCACCGAAAAACACGGAATTCCTGCCAGAAAACCTGGAATTCTGGATGGAAAAGTCGGAATTCCAACCAAAAACCCCCGAATTCCCACCAAAAATCCCGAAATTCCCACCACAAATCCTGGAATTCCCACCAAAACCCCCAGAATTCCTTCCAGAAAACCTGGAATTCTGGTGGGAAAAATTCAAATTCCCAGCAAAAACCCCGGAATTCCCGTGGGGGAAAGTGGTGGAAGGAGGAATTCCTGTGGGAAAATTTGGAATTGCCACCAAAATCCTCAGAATTCCCACGAGAAACCCCAGAATTCCCACCAAAACCCTGGAATTCCAACCAAAAATCCCAGAATTCCCATGAAAAAAACTGGAATTACAGCTGGAAAAGTTGGAATTCCGGCTGGAGAAGTCAGAATTCCAACCCAAAACCCCGGAATTCCTGCGGGGGAAAAGCGGGATTTGGGTGGGGATGGATGGAGGGGAAAGGAGGGATTGGAGGGGGGAAATTTGGGATTTTTCTGGGAAAAGTTGGGATTTTTGTCGGGAAAAGTTGGGATTCCCGGCAAAAAAGATGGAATTCCCGCCGGAAAAGCTGGAATTTCTAAAGGGAAAGGTGGAATTCTTGTGGGAAAAGTTGGAATTCCCGTGAGAAAAGCTGGAATTTCTGATGGAAAAGGTGGAATTATTGTGGAAAAATTGGAATTTTAGCGGGAAAAGGTGGGATTCACATCAAAACCCCAGAATTCCTGCCAGAAAAACGGGAATTTCCTCCAAAAATCCTGGAATTTGCACCGAAATACTTGGAATTTTTGTGGGAAAAAGGGGAGGAAGGAGGAATTCCAGTGGGAAAAGGTGGAATTCCCATAAAAAACCCGGAATTCCTGTGGGAAAAGGAGGAATTCCCACCAGAAAACACGGAATTTCCACCAAAAATCCCGGAATTCCCACCAAAAAACACGGAATTCCTTCCAGAAAACCTGGAATTCTGGCTGGAAAAATTGGAATTCCAACCAAAAACCCCGGAATTCCTTCCAGAAATCCTGGAATTCCCACCAAAAACCCCGGAATTCCTTCCAGAAAACCTGGAATTCTGATGGGAAAAATTCAAATTCCCAGCAAAAACCCCGGAATTCTCGTGGGGGAAAGTGGTGGAAGGAGGAATTCCTGTGGGAAAATTTGGAATTCCCACCAAAATCCTCGGAATTCCCATGAGAAACTCTAAAATTCCCACCAAAAACCCTGGAATTCCAACCAAAAAATCCCAGAATTCCCACCGAAAAACCTGGAATTCTGGCTGGAAAAGTTGGAATTGCAACCAAAAATCCCAGAATTCCCACCAGAAAACCTGGAATTCCGGCTGGAAAAGTCAGAATTCCAACCCAAAACCCTGGAATTCCTGTGGGAAAATTTGGAATTGCAACCAAAAATCCCAAAATTCCCACAAAAAAACCTGGAATTCCGGCTGGAAAAGTCGGAATTCCAACCCAAAATCCCGGAATTCCTGCGGGGGAAAGGGGTGGAAGGAGGAATTCCTGTGGGAAAATTTGGAATTCCAACCAAAAATCCCAGAATTCCCACCAAAAAACCTGGAATTGTGTCTGGAAAAGTTGGATTTCCAACTAAAAGTTCCGGAATTCCCACCAAAAATCCTGGAATTCCGGCTGGAAAAGTTGGATTTCCAAACAAAAATCCCAGAATTCCCACTAAAACCCTGGAATTCCTGTCAGAAAACCTGGAATTCCGGCTGGAAAAGTCAGAATTCCAACCCAAAATCCCGGAATTCCTGCGGGGGGATGCGGCGGTCGCTGGAATTCCGGTGGGAAGAGTCGGAATCTTGGGCCTGGCCGGGGGCTGATCCCGTTTTTCCCAGTTTTTTCCCGTTTTTCCCATTTTTTCCCTGTTTTCCGGCACAGGGAGGAGTTGATTACCAGTTCCATGTCACCGACTGATCCCGTTTTTCCCGTTTTTTCCCGTTTTTTCCCATTTTCCAGCACAGGTAGGAGTTGATTACCGGTTCCATGTCACCGACTGAACCCGTTTTCCCGTTTTTTCCCGTTTTTTCCCGTTTTTTCCCCATTTTCCGGCACAGGGAGGAGGTGACACGTGTATACCATTACCAGGGGCTCCAACTGATCCCGTTTTTCCCGTTTTTCCCGTTTTTTCCCATTTTTTCCCATTTTTCCGCGCAGGGAGGAGGTGACGCGTATATGCCATTACCAGGGGCTCCACCTGATCCCGTTTTTCCTGTTTTTTCCCGTTTTTCCACACAGGGAGGAGGTGCTGTGGCCGTATTGATTCCATGTCACCTCCTGATCCCATTTTTTCCCATTTTTTCCCATTTTCCGGCGCAGGGAGGAGGTGACACGTCTGTACCATTACCAGGGGCTCCAACTGATCCCGTTTTTTCCCATTTTTCCCATTTTTTCCCTATTTTCCGACGCAGGGAGTAGGTGACACGTGTGTACCATTTCCAGGGGCTCCGACTGAACCCGTTTTTTCCCAGTTTTTCCCGTTTTTTTCCCATTTTTCCCTGTTTTTTCCCATTTTTTCCCGTTTTTTCCCATTTTTCCCATTTTTTCCCATTTTTTCCCGTTTTTCCCATTTTTCCCATTTTCCAGCACAGGGAGGAGTTGATTACCAGTTCCATGTCACCGACTGATCCCGTTTTTCCCGTTTTTTTCCTGTTTTTTCCTATTTTTTCCTGTTTTTCCGCACAGTGAGTAGATGACACATGTGTACCATTACCAGGTCTCTGACTGATCCCGTTTTTCCCGTTTTTCCCCATTTTTCCCCATTTTTCCCCATTTTCTGGCGCAGGGCGGAGTTGATTACCGGCTCCATGTCACCGACTGATTCCGTTTTTATCGTTTTTTCCCATTTTTTCCCATTTTTTCCCATTTTTTCCCGTTTTTCCGTCGCACGGAGTAGGTGACACGTATGTACCATTACCAGGGGCTCCAACTGATCCCGTTTTTTCCCATTTTTCCCATTTTTTCCCTATTTTCCGACGCAGGGAGTAGGTGACACGTGTGTACCATTTCCAGGGGCTCCGACTGAACCCGTTTTTTCCCAGTTTTTCCCGTTTTTTTCCCATTTTTCCCTGTTTTTTCCCATTTTTTCCCGTTTTTTCCCATTTTTCCCATTTTTTCCCATTTTTTCCCGTTTTTCCCATTTTTCCCATTTTCCAGCACAGGGAGGAGTTGATTACCAGTTCCATGTCACCGACTGATCCCGTTTTTCCCGTTTTTTTCCTGTTTTTTCCTATTTTTTCCTGTTTTTCCGCACAGTGAGTAGATGACACATGTGTACCATTACCAGGTCTCTGACTGATCCCGTTTTTCCCGTTTTTCCCCATTTTTCCCCATTTTTCCCCATTTTCTGGCGCAGGGCGGAGTTGATTACCGGCTCCATGTCACCGACTGATTCCGTTTTTATCGTTTTTTCCCATTTTTTCCCATTTTTTCCCATTTTTTCCCGTTTTTCCGTCGCACGGAGTAGGTGACACGTATGTACCATTACCAGGGGCTCCAACTGATCCCGTTTTTCCCAGTTTTTTCCCGTTTTTCCCATTTTTCTCCCATTTTCCGGCGCAGGGAGGAGTTGATTACCGCTTCCATGTCACCGACTGATCCCGTTTTTCCCATTTTTTCCCATTTTTTCCCATTTTCCAGCACAGGGAGGAGTTGATTACTGGTTCAATGTCACCGACTGATCCCGTTTTTCCCATTTTTCCCATTTTTTCCCATTTTCCGGCACAGGGATTAGATGACACGTATGTACCATTACCAGGGACTCCGACTGATCCCGTTTTTCCCATTTTTCCCATTTTTTTCCCGTTTTTTCCCATTTTTCTGGCGCAGGGAGGAGGTGCTGTGGCCATACCGGTTCCATGCCTCCGCCTGATCCCGTTTTTCCCATTTTTCCCATTTTTTCCTGTTTTTCCGGCACAGGGAGGAGGTGACACGTATGTAACATTACCAGGGGCTCCGACTGATCCCGTTTTTCCCATTTTTTCCCATTTTTCTCATTTTTCCGGCACAGGGAGGAGTTGATTACCAGTTCCATGTCACCGTCTGATCCCTTTTTTCCCGTTTTTCCCATTTTTTCCCGTTTTTCCGCGCAGGGAGTTGATGACACGTGTGTACCATTACCAGGGGCTCCAACTGATCCCATTTTTTCCCATTTTTTCCCATTTTTTCCCTTTTTTTCCCATTTTTTCCCGTTTTTCTCGTTTTTCCGGCGCAGGGAGGAGTTGATTACCAGTTCCATGTCACTGTCTGATCCCGTTTTTTCCCATTTTTTCCCCATTTTCCGGCACAGGGAGTTGATGACACATATGTACCATTACCAGGGGCTCCGACTGATCCCGTTTTTCCCAGTTTTTCCCGTTTTTTCCCATTTTCCGGCGCAGGGAGGAGTTGATTACCAGTTCCATGTCACCGACTGATCCCGTTTTTCCCATTTTTCCCATTTTTTCCCGTTTTTTCCCGTTTTCCCGGGCAGGGAGGAGGTGACACGTATGTACCATTACCAGGGGCTCCGGCTGATCCCGTTTTTCCTGTTTTTCCCATTTTTTCCCGTTTTTTCCCGTTTTTTCCCATTTTTCCGGCGCAGGGAGGAGGTGACACGTATGTACCATTACCGGGGGATCCGACTGATCCCGTTCTTCCCATTTTTCCCCATTTTTCCCATTTTCCGGCGCAGGGAGGAGTTGATTACCGGTTCCATGTCACTGTCTGGTCCCGTTTTTCCCATTTTTCCCATTTTTTTCCCATTTTTCCGCACACGGAGGAGTTGATTACCAGTTCCATGTCACTGTCTGATCCCATTTTTCCCGTTTTTTCCCATTTTCCGACGCAGGGAGTAGGTAACACATATGTACCATTACCAGGGGCTCCGACTGATCCCGTTTTTCCCGTTTTTTCCCATTTTTTCCCATTTTCCGGTGCAGGGAGGAGTTGATTACCAGTTCCATGTCACCTCCTGATCCCATTTTTCCTGTTTTTCCCATTTTTTCCCGTTTTTCCGCCACTGGGAGGAGTTGCCACGGCTGTACCGGTTCCATGTCACCGACTGATCCCGTTTTTCCCATTTTTCCCCATTTTTTCCCATTTTTCCGGCGCAGGGAGGAGGTGACACGTATGTACCATTACCGGGGGATCCGACTGATCCCGTTCTTCCCATTTTTCCCCATTTTTTCCCGTTTTTCCGGCGCAGGGAGGAGTTGATTACCAGTTCCATGTCACTGTCTGATCCCGTTTTTTCCAATTTTTTTCCCATTTTCCGGCACAGGGAGGAGTTGATTACCGGTTCCATGTCACCGACTGATCCCGTTTTTCCCATTTTTTCCCATTTTTTCCCATTTTTTCCCATTTTTTCCCATTTTTTCCCATTTTTTCCCATTTTTCCGCACAGGGAGGAGATGACATGTGTCTACCGCTACTAGGGGCTCCGACTGATCCTGTTTTTCCCTTTTTTTCCCATTTTTTCCCCGTTTTCCGGCACAAGGAGTTGATGACACGTATGTACCACTACCAGGGGCTCGATTGATCCCGTTTTTTCCCATTTTTTCCCATTTTTCTGGCACAGGGAAGAGTTGATTACTGCGTTCAGGGCTCCGTCTGATCCCGTTTTTCCCATTTTTCCCATTTTTTTCCCATTTTCCGGCGCAGGGAGGAGTTGATTACCGATTCCATGTCACCGACTGATCCTGTTTTTCCCATTTTTCCCGTTTTTTCCCGTTTTTTCCTGTTTTTTCCCATTTTACCACTCAGGTAGGAGTTGATTACTGGTTCCATGTCACCGCCTGATCCCGTTTTTCCCATATTTTCCCATTTTCCCCGTTTTCCGGCACAGGGAGTTGATGACACGTATGTACCATTACCAGGGGCTCCGACTGATCCCGTTTTTCCCGTTTTTTCCCATTTTTTCCCATTTTCCAGCACAGGTAGGAGTTGATTACCAGTTCCATGTCACCTCCTGATCCCGTTTTTCCCATTTTTTCCCATTTTTCCCATTTTCCGGCGCAGGGAGGAGTTGATTACCGGTTCCATGTCACCGACTGATCCCGTTTTTCCCATTTTTCCCATTTTTCCCGTTTTTCCGCACAGGGATTAGATGACACGTCTGTACCATTACCAGGGGCTCCGACTGATCCCATTTTTTCCCGTTTTTTCCCATTTTTTCCCATTTTCCGGCGCAGGTAGGAGTTGATTACCAGTTCCATGTCACCTCCTGATCCCGTTTTTCCCATTTTTTCCCATTTTTTCCCATTTTTTCCCATTTTTTCCCATTTTTTCCCGTTTTTCCGTCGCACGGAGTAGGTGACACGTATGTACCATTACCAGGGGCTCCAACTGATCCCGTTTTTCCCAGTTTTTTCCCGTTTTTCCCATTTTTCTCCCATTTTCCGGCGCAGGGAGGAGTTGATTACCGCTTCCATGTCACCGACTGATCCCGTTTTTCCCATTTTTTCCCATTTTTTCCCATTTTCCAGCACAGGGAGGAGTTGATTACTGGTTCAATGTCACCGACTGATCCCGTTTTTCCCATTTTTTCCCATTTTTTCCCATTTTTTCCCATTTTCCGGCACAGGGATTAGATGACACGTATGTACCATTACCAGGGACTCCGACTGATCCCGTTTTTCCCATTTTTCCCATTTTTTTCCCGTTTTTTCCCATTTTTCTGGCGCAGGGAGGAGGTGCTGTGGCCATACCGGTTCCATGCCTCCGCCTGATCCCGTTTTTCCCATTTTTCCCATTTTTCCCGTTTTTCCGGCGCAGGGAGTAGATGACACGTATGTACCATTACCAGGGGCTCCGACTGATCCCGTTTTTCCCATTTTTTCCCATTTTTTCCCATTTTCCGGCACAGGGAGGAGTTGATTACTGGTTCCATGTCGCCGACTGATCCCGTTTTTCCCGTTTTTTCCCATTTTTTCCCATTTCCAGCGCAGGGAAGAGTTGATTACCAGTTCCATGTCACCAACGGATCCCGTTTTTCCCGTTTTTTCCCATTTTTCCCCATTTTCCGGCACAGGGAGTAGGTGACCCGTATGTACCAGTTCCGTGTCACCGTCTGATCCCTTTTTTCCCGTTTTTCCCATTTTTTCCGCGCAGGGAGTAGATGACACATATGTACCATTACCAGGGGCTCCAACTGATCCCATTTTTTCCCATTTTTTCCCATTTTTTCCCTTTTTTTCCCATTTTTCCCCGTTTTTTCCCGTTTTTTCCCTTTTTTCCCATTTTTCCCATTTTTCCCATTTTTCCCATTTTTCCGCGCAGGGAGGAGTTGATTACTGGTTCCATGTCACCGACTGATCCTATTTTTCCCGTTTTTTCCCATTTTTTCCCATTTTTCCATACAGGGAGGAGATGGCGTGGCCGTACCGGTTCCATGTCACTGTCTCATCCCATTTTTTCCCATTTTTTCCCGTTTTCCACCACATGGAGTTGATGACACGTATGTACCATTACCAGGGGCTCCGGCTGATCCCGTTTTTCCCGTTTTTTCCCATTTTTCCCGTTTTCCCCATTTTCCGGCGCAGGCAGTAGATGACGCGTATGTACCATTACCAGGGCCTCCGCCTGATCCCATTTTCCCCATTTTTCCAATTTTTTTCCCATTTTTCCGTTGCAGGGAGGAGTTGATTACCGGTTCCATGTCACCGTCTGAACCCGTTTTTCCTGTTTTTCCCGTTTTTTCCCATTTTTTTCCCGTTTTCTGGCACATGGAGTTGATGACACCTATGTACCATTACCAGGGGCTCCGTCTGACCCCGTTTTTCCCATTTTTTCCTGTTTTTCTCATTTTCCCACTCAGGGAGGAGTTGATTACCAGTTCCATGTCACCGACTGATCCCGTTTTTCCCGTTTTTTCCCATTTTTTCCCCATTTTCCGGCACAGGGAGTTGATGACACGTATGTACCATTACCAGGGGCTCTGACTGATCCCATTTTTTCCCATTTTTCCCGTTTTTCCGGCGCAGGGAGGAGTTGATTACCGGTTCAATGTCACCGACTGATCCCGTTTTTCCCCATTTTTTCCCCATTTTCCGGCGCAGGGAGTATGTGACACGTGTGTACCATTACCAGGGGCTCCGACTGATCCCGTTTTTCCCGTTTTTGCTGTTTTTTTCCCATTTTCCTGTCGCAGGGAGGAGGTGACCCGCGCCTACCGCCGGCTGGCCGTGCTGCTGCACCCCGACAAGTGTCCGGCTCCGGGCAGCGAGGACGCCTTCAAGGCCCTGGGCAGCGCCCGCGCCGCGCTGCTCCGGAACCTTCCGTAGCGATTCCCGCCCGGAATTCCGGCCGATCCCCATCCGGATCCAGAGGAGTGGGAATCCCGAGGTTCTGGGGGGTTATTCCTGGGTTTTTTGGGGGTTATTCCCATTTTTCTGAGAATTTTTCACTTTTTTTTGGGGGGGGTTATTCCCGTTTTTGGGGAGTTATTCCCGTTTTTCCGACAGTTCTTCCTGATTTTCTGCGTGTTTGTACTGTTTTTTTGGAGGGTTATTCCCACTTTCCCAGGGTTATTCCCATTTTCCCGAAGGTTATTCCCATTTTTTGAGGGTTATTCCAAAGTTTTCCAGGGTTATTCCCACTTTTCCAAGAGTTTTTCCGACTTTTCCAAGGGTTATTCCAAAGTTTTCCAGGGTTATTCCCACTTTTCCAAGGCTTATTCCCATTTTTGGGGGATTATTCCAAAGTTTTCCAGGGTTATTCCCATTTCTCCAGGACTTTTTCCCACTTTTCCAGGGTCATTCCCATTTTTTGGGGGTTATTCCAAAGTTTTCCAGGGTTTTTCCCAATTTTCCAAGGATTATTCCCATTTTCCTGGGGGTTATTCCCATTTTCCCAATGATTATTCCCATTTTTTGGGGGTCATTCCCATTTTTCCAGGATTTTTCCCATTTTTCCAGGAGTTTTCCCAGGAAAATTCCCATTTTTGTGAGGGTTTTTCCCATTTTCCTGAAGGTTATTCCCATTTTTGGGGGGTTATTCCCAATTTTCCAAGAGTTTTTCCCACTTTTCCAGGGTCATTCCCATTTTTTGAGGGTTATTCCAAAGTTTTCCAGGGTCATTCCCATTTTTCCAGGATTTTTCCCAATTTTCCAGGGTTATTCCCATTTTCCTGAAGGTTATTCCCATTTTTCCCACAGTTATTCTCAATATTCCAAGGGTTATTCCCATTTTTCCAGGAGTCTTTCCCACTTTTCAAGGGTCATTCCCATTTTTTGAGGGTTATTCCAAAGTTTTCCAGGGTTATTCCCATTTTTCTGAGAATTTTTCCCAATTTTCAGACAGGTTTTCCCATTTTCCTGGGGGTTATTCCCATTTTCCCAAGGATTATTCCCATTTTGGGGCTTATTCCCAAATTTTCCAGAGGTTTTTCCAGGAAAATTCCCATTTTTGTGAGGGTTTTTCCCATTTTCCCGAAGGTTATTCCCATTTTTCCAAGAGTTTTTCCCACTTTTTTCTGTGGAAAAAATCCTTGGAATTTTGGGGAAAAAATCTTTGGAATTTTGGGAAAAAAATCAGAATTGTGGGGAAAATGTTTGGAAATTTGGGGGGAAAATCAGAATTTTGGGGAAAAATAATTGGAAATTTGGGGTAAATTTTGAGAATTTTGGGAAAAGCCTTTGGAATGCCGGGGGGAAAAAAAAATCTGGATGATTTTTTTTTTACAGGAATTTTTTGATTTTTCCATGATTTTTAAAAATTTTTTTAGCATTTCTCCCTAATTTCCCTGGAGTTTTCTGGAATATTTTTTTTTTTAATTTTCCAGAATTTTCTGTTGGGTTTTTTTCCCCCGAATTTTCCAGACTTTTTTTTTCCCTTGGAATTTTTCCTCTTTTTTTTTTTTTTCATTTTCTGGAATTTCCCCAAAATTTTTCCAGAATTTCCCCAGAATTTTATCGGAAATTTATGGAATTTTTCTGAAATTTCCCCCAAATTTTCCTGGAATTTATTTGAATTTTTTTGGAATTTTCTGGAAATTTTTGTGAATTTTCCCAGTTTTTTTTTTTCTCGGCATTTTCTTGGAATTTATTAAATTTATTTTTTTGAATTTTCTGAAATTTTTTTCCCTGGAATTTTTCCGATTTTTTTTTGTTTTTACCATTTTCTAAAATTTTTCCCTGAATTTTTCTGGAATTTTCTGGATTTTTAGGAATTTCCTGGAATTTTATTTTGGTTTTTTTTCCCCCCTTGAATTTTCCTTTTTTTAATTATTATTTTTTATTCCCTCCCCCCCTTTTTTTTAAATTTTCTGGAATTTTTCCAGAATTTTTCCAGAATTTTTCCAGAATTTTCTCAGAAATTTCTGGAATTTTCTCCCTCCTCCCCAGTTTTTTGGGAATTTTGGATTTTTCCCGTCATTCTGTGCAATATTTGGGATTTTCCCGGATTTTGTTTTTCCCCCTAAAAATAAAAATTCAATCCCAAATTCCGGATTTTGTGTCGTCCTTGCTTGGAAATTTGGGGAAAATTGGGAAAATTTGGGAAAAATTGGGGAAATTTGGGAAAATTTGGGAAAAATTGGGGAAATTTGGGAAAATTTGGGAAAAATTGGGGAAATTTTGGAAAATTTGGGAAAATTTTGGGGAAATTTGGAAAAAATTGGGGAAATCTGGGGGTTTCTGGCAATAAAGGTGGGGATTTTTGGGATTATTTTCGATTTTTTGGGAATTTTTGGGGATTTTTTGGGAATTTTCGTGGTTTTTTTGGATTTATTGGGAATTTTTGGGGATTTTTTTGCGGATTATTTGGGATTTATTGGGAATTTTGGGGGATTATTTTGGGATTTATTTGGGGATTATTTTGGGATTTATTAGGATTTTTTTGGGGATTTTTTGGGATTTATTTGGGGATTTTTTGGGAATTTTGGGACTTTTTTGGGGATTTATTGGGAATTTTTGGGAGATTTGGGGAACTTTTTGGGATTTATTTGGGAATTTTGGGGTGTTTTTTATGGGGATTTATTTCGGGATTTATTGAGATTTGTTGGAATTTTTTTGGGATTTTTAGGGAAGTTTTGGGATTTTTTTGGGGATTCGTTGGGAATTTTTTGGGACTTATTTGGGAATTTGGGGGATTTATTGGATTTTTTGGGGGTTATTTTGGGATTTATTTGGGGATTTCTTTTGGGAATTTTGGGAATTATTGGGTGTTTTGGGAAATATTTTGGAATTTATTGGGAATTTGGGGGATTAATTGGGAATTTTTTGGGATTATTTTGGGATTCTTTTGGGGATTTTTTTGGGGAATTTTGGAAATTTTGGGGAGTTTTGGGGAATTTTTTGGGATTTATTGGGAATTGTGGGAATTTACTGGAATTTTTTGGGGATTATTTTGGATTTTTGGGATTTATTTGGGAATTTTGGGGTGTTTTTTATGGGGATTTATTTTGGGATTTTATTGAGATTTGTTGGAATTTATTGGGAGTTTTTGGGATTATTTGGGATTTATTGGGAGGTTTTGGGATTTATAGGGAATTTTGGGGCTTTTTTTGTATTAGTTGGGAATTTCTTTGGGATTATTTGGGAATTTGGGGGGATTTTTGGGATTTATTGGGAATTTTTGGGGATTTATTGGGAATTTGGGGGATTTATTGGGAATTTTTTGGGATTATTTTGAGATTTATTTGGGAATTTTGGGGAATTTGGGGTAATTTTTGGGATTTATTGGGAATTTTTTGGGATTATTTTGGACTATTTGGGATTTATTTGGGAATTTTAGGGTGTTTTTAATGGGGATTTATTTTGGGATTTTATTGAGATTTGTTGGCATTTATAGGGAATTTTGGGGATTATTTGGGATTTATCGGGAAGTTTTGGGATTTCTAGGGAATTTTGGGGCTTTTTTTGGATTAGTTGGGAATTTTTTGGGGATTTATTGGGAATGTTTGGGGGGTTTATTGGGCATTTTTGGGATTATTTTGGATTTATAAGGAATTTTTGGGTTTTTTGGGGGATTACTTGGGAATTTTTGGGAATTTTTGGGGATTATTTTGGATGTATTGGGAATTTTTGGGATTTATTTGGGAATATTTTGGGATTTTTGGGGGGATTTATTTGGAGATTTTTGGGGATTTTTTTTGGTATTTGTTGGGAACTTTTGGGATTTTTTTGGGGGGGATTTATGGGAATTTGTGGGATTTTTGGACTATTTGGAATTTATTGGGAATTTTTTGGGATTTTTTGGGGGATTATTTTGGAATTTATTGGGAAGTTTTGGGATTTATTGGGATTATTTTCAATTTCTTGGGAATTTTGGGGATTTTTTGGGATTTATTTGGGATTTTTTTTGGGGATTTTTGGGTGGGATTTTTGAGGGGATTTTTTTTACTGTCTTTTATTTGTTGTGAATTTTTTTATTTTTGGAGATTTTTGGGATTTTTGGGGGGGGATTTTTTGATGGGAATTTTTTGGGATTTTTTTTTTATTTTGATTTTTTTTATTTCTTGGGGTTTTTTACAATTTCTTGGAAATTTATTGGGATTTTTTGGGATCTCTTGGGATTTTTGGGGGATTTTTTAATTTCTTGGGATTTGATTTTTTTGTGGACGTTTTGGAATTTCTTTGAATTTTGGGGGTTTTTTTTCATTTCTTGGCATTTTTTAGGATTTCTTGGGTAATTTGGGGATTTTTTTGGGATTTATTTGGGATTTATTCAGACTTTTGGGGATTTCTGTGCATTTTTTTGGATTTCTTGGGATTTTTTTGGGAATTCTTGGGATTTCTTGGGACTTTTTGGGATTTTTTTGGATTTTTTTGGGATTTCTTTGGACTTTTGGGGATTTTTTAAGGATTTTTTGGGATTTCTTGGGACTTCTGGGGATTTTTCAGGTTTTTTTGGGATTTCTTGGAATTTATTGAGATTTCTTGGGATTTCTTGGGGTATTTTTGATTTCTTGGGATTTCTTGGAATATTTTGGGGATTTCTTGGGATTTTTGGGATTTCTTGGGACTTATTGGGATTTATTTGGGATTTATTCAGACTTTTGGGGATTTATTTGAATATTTTGGGATTTCTTGGGTTTTTTTAGGTTTTCTTGGGAATTCTTGTGTAATTTTGGGGTTTTTTGGGATTTCTTGGGACTGCTTGGGGATTTTTAAGTTTATTTTAGGATTTATTGAGATTTCTTGGGATTTCTTGGAATATTTTTGATTTCTTGGAATATTTGGGGGATTTCTTGTGATTTTTGGGATTTATTCCGACTTTTTTGGGATTTATTTGGGATTTATTCCGACTTTTGGGGATTTCTTTGAATTTTGGGGATTTCTTGGGTTTTTTTTTAATTTATTGGGATTTTTTTACGAATTCTTGGGATTTCTTCAGTAATTTTGGCATTTTTGGGGATTTATTGGGATTTTTTGGATTTTTTTGGGATTTCTTTGGACTTCCAGGGATTTTTCAGTTAATTTTGGGATTTCTTGGGATTTGGGGGGAATTTTTTTGATTTCCTGGGATTTATTGAAATTTCTTGGGATTTTTTAGGATTTCTTGGGATTTTGGGTAATTTTGGGATTTATTTGGGATTTATTCAGACTTTTGGGATTTCTTGGGGTTTTTTTTCATTTATTGAGGTTTTTAGAATTTTTTGGGAATTTTTGGGATTTCTTGGGACTGTTTATGGATTTTTCAGTTTATTTTGGGATTTCTTGGGAATTATTGACATTTCTTGGGATTTCTTAGGATTTTTTGGTTTTGTTTTGTTTTCTTGGGATTTCCTGGAATAATTTGGGGATTTTTCAGATTTTTGGGGGATTTATTTGGGATTTATTCAGTCTTTTTGGGATTTGTTTGAATCTTTTGGGATTTCTTGGGAATTTTTTAGGATTTCTTGGGTAATTTTGGGATTTTTTGGGATTTTTGGGGGATTTCTTTGGACTTTTTGGGATTTTTTTAGGATTCTTTGGGATTTCTTGGGACTGTTTGGGGATTTTTCACTTTATTTTGGGATTTCTTGGAATTTATTGATATTTCTTGGGATTTCTTGGAATATTTGGGGGATTTCTTGGGATTTCTTGGGACTTTTTGGGATTTATTTGGGATTTATTCAGACTTTTGGGGATTTATTTGAATATTTTGGGATTTCTTGGGTTTTATTTAGGATTTCTTGGGAATTCTTGTGTAATTTTGGGGTTTTTTGGGATTTCTTGGGACTTTTTGGGATTTTTTTAGGATTTCTTGAGATTTCTTGGGACTGCTTGGGGATTTTTCAGTTTATTTTAGGATTTATTGAGATTTCTTGGGATTTCTTGGAATATTTTTGATTTATTGGGATTTCTTGGAATATTTTGGGGATTTGGGGGGATTTTTGGGATTTATTCCAACTTTTTGGAATTTATTTGGGATTTATTCGGACTTTTGGGGATTTCTTTGAATTTTTTGGGATTTCTTGGGGTTTTTTTTATTTATTGGGATTTTTTTTAGGAATTCTTGGGACTTCTTGGAATTTTTCAGTTAATTTTGGGATTTATTTGGGATTTATTCAGATTTTTGGGGGATTCCTTTGAATTTTTGGGATTTTTTTTTAATTTCTTGGGATTTTTTAGGATTTCCTGGGATTTTTGGGTAATTTTGGGATTCTTTGGAATCTCTTCCCGGATTTTTTGGGGGATTTTTTCCCAGCCCGGCACCGAGAGGGTTACGGGAGGCGGGAGCGCCGCGATCCCGGGAAAAGGAAAATCCTTTTCCTCTTTTCCATCCTCCAGCCCGAGTTTTTCCATCACCGGGAAAAACCGGGAAGAGGATGCGGGAACCGGGAAGCGCATCCCTGCATCCCGTCTTTTTTCCAGGTTTTTTTGGGCTTTTTTTCCCGGTGTTTTTTGGGTTTTTTTCCGGTTTTGGGGTTTTTTTTTACTGTTTTTTCCACCGTTTTTTCCCCTGTTTTTCCCCTGTTTTTGCCCATTTTTCCCCGGTTTTTTTTTTGGGATTTTCCCCGGGTTTTTTCCCGGTTTTTTGGGGATTTTTTCCCGGGTTTTTTCCCGATTTTTGGGGTATTTTTCCCGGTTTTTTTCCCGGTTTTTATGGATCCCGGCGGGAACGAAGCATCTCGGGAAGGAGGAGCAGGGGAGGCATCGCGACATCTCTGGAGCAGAGCTGGGAAAGCTGGGAAGGAAAGCGCCTGGAAAAGGAGCCGCGGAAAATCCGGGAAAAATCCGCCAAAAATCCGGGAATTATCCAGGAAAAAAATCCGGGAATCGCCCGGGAAGGAGCCGGGAAGGAGCCGAGAAAAACCGGGAAGGAATTTTGGGAATCGGACGGGGGAAAACCGGGAAAGGATTTCGGGAATTGGCCGGGAAAGAACCGGGATTCGGCCGGGAAGGAGCCGGGAATAACCGGGAAGAAAATCCGGGAATCTGCCGGGAAGGAGCCGGGAAGAAAATCCGGGAATCAGCCGGGATTGGACCGGGAATTCACCGGGAAGGAATTCCGGGAATCTGCCGGGAAGGAACCGGGATTCGGCCGGGAAGAAAATCCGGGAATCAACCGGGAAGGGATCCCGGGAATCAGCCGGGAAGAAAATCCGGGAATCAGCCGGGCTTGGACCGGGAATTAACCGGGAATCAGCCGAGATTGGACCGGGAATCAACCGGGAAGGGATCCCGGGAATCAGCCAGGAAGAAATCCCGGGAATCAACCGGGATTGGACCGGGAATTAACCGGGAAGGAATCCCGGGAATCAGCCGGGATTGGACCGGGAATCAACCGGGAAGGAATTCCGGGAATCAACCGGTAATTAACCGGGAAGGAATCCCGGGAATCGGCCGGGAATTAACCGGGAAGGAATCCCGGGAATCAACCGGGATTGGACCGGGAATCAACCGGGAAGGAATCCCGGGAATCAACCGGGATTGGACCGGGAATTAACCGGGCAGGAATTTCGGGAATCAGCCGGGATTGGACCGGGAATCAGCCGGGAAGGAATTCCGGGAATTAACCGGGATTGGACTGGGAATCAACCGGGATTCGGCCGGGAAGGAAATCCGGGAATCTGCCGGGAAGGAATCCCGGGAATCAGCCGGGATTGGACCGGGAATTAACCGGGATTGGACCGGGAATCTGCCGGGATTGGAACGGGAATCAACCGGGAAGAAAATCCGGGAATCTGCCGGGAAGGAATCCCGGGAATCAGCCGGGATTGGACCGGGAATCAGCCGGTCAGGAATCCCGGGAATCAACCGGGAAGAAAATCCGGGAATCAGCCGGGATTGGACCGGGAATTAACCGGGAAGGAATCCCGGGAATCAGCCGGGATTGGACCTGGAATCAGCCGGGATTGGACCGGGAATCAACCGGGAATTAACCGGGAATTAACCGGGAAGGAATCCCGGTAATCAAGAGGGATTGGACCGGGAATTAACCAGGAAGGAATCCCGGGAATCCGCCGGGAATGCCGTTCTCCCCCTTCCCGGCGCTGCCGTTTTCCCGGGATTGAAACCACCGGAAAAGCCGCGCGGCCCTTCAGGATGGCTCCGCTCCTCTGAGAGCATCCCAAAATTCCCTCTGGAATTCCCAAAAAAACCCCCAAAAAACCGGGAATTGCGCTCGCTCCATCCCCGCAGGATGCGCAGGAACGGCGCCTTCTCCGAGCCGGAATTCTCGGCCGAATATTCCGCCGATTATTCCCTGAGTTTCCCATCGGATCCCGACGGGAATTTCCGCCGTTCCCGGGAATCTCCGGCCCCGCGGGATGCGCGGGGGGGGCCCTGCCCGTGCCTGCCGCATTCCCGGAATTTTTCCTTCTCTCCGGAATCCTTGGAAAAACTCTACCAGACTTATTTCCGCCGCCAGCGGCACGAAACGCTGTTGGTGCTGGTGGTTTTTTCCGCCCTTTTCGATTGTTACATCCTGGGAATGTCGGCGGGATTTTCCCGCATGGAAAAGCTTTTCCCGGCGCTGGCGGCGCTGCTCGGGCTGGCGGCGCACGGAGCGATTTTCCTGCTGCTCAAATCGCGCCTTCTCCCGGAGGATTTTTCCCAAAAATTCCTTCCCGGCGGGCTGTGGGCGCTGATGGTGGCGCAGCTGTGGGGATTGTTGGGATCGGAATTCCAGAGGGATTTTCCCGAGGCGGTGGACACGGCGGGCTGGCAGGCGTTCTTCGCCTTCTCCTGTTTCCTGACGCTGCCGCTGCGCCTGGCGCGGATCCTCCTGCTGGCGGCCGCGTCCTGCGGCGGGCACGCGCTGGTCCTGGGAATCCTGGAATTCCAGAGGGAACGGCGGGACACGGAGCCCGGGGAGGTGGCCAGGCAGGTGCGGGAATGGGAATGGGAATGGGAATTCCATGGATCCAGGGAAAGTGGCCAGGCAGGTGCGGGAATGGGGCAGGAATTCCATGGATCCAGGGAAAGTGGCCAGGCAGGTGCGGGAATGGGGCAGGAATGTTCTGGGAATGGGGCAGGAATGTTCTGGGAATGGGGCAGGAATGTTCTGGGAATGGGGCAGGAATGTTCTGGGAATGGGGCAGGAATGCTCTGGGAATGCTCTGGGAATGCTCTGGGAATGCTCTGGGAATGTTCTGGGAATGATAGACAGGAATGCTCTGGGAATGGGATGGGAATGGGAATGGGAATTCCATGGATCAAGAGGTGCTGGCCAGGCAGGAATGGGAATGGGGGAGGAATGATCCAGGAATGGGAATGGGAATGGGAATGAGAACGGGAATGGGAATGGGAATGGGAATGGGAATGACACTGGGAATGGGAATGGGGCTGGAAATGGGAATAGGAATGGGAATGGGAATGGGAATGGGAATGGGAATGGGAATGGGAATGGGGATGGGAATGGGAATGGAATGGGAATGGGAATTCCAGGAATCAACAGGTTCTGGCCAGGCAGGAATGGGAATGGGGGAGGAATGATCCAGGAATGGGAATGGGAATGGGAATGGGAATGGGAATGGGAATGGGGATGGGAATGGGAATGGGAATGGGAATGAGAATGGGAATGGGAATGGGAATGGGAATTCCAGGGATCAAGAGGTGTTGGCCAGGCAGGAATGGGAATGGGGGAGGAATGATCCAGGAATGGGAATGGGGCAGGAATTCCATGGATCAAGAGGAAGTGGCCAGGCAGGAATGGGAATGGGGGAGGAATGATCCGGGAATGGGAATGGGAATGGGAATGGGAATTGGGATGGGAATGGAATGGGAATGGGAATGGGAATGGGAATGGGAATGGGAATGGGAATGGGGGTGGGAATTCCTTGGATTGAAGGGAGGTGGTCCAGGAAGTGCAGGAAAGGGAATGGGAATGGGAATGGGGCAGGAATGGGATGGGAATGGGGTGGGAATGGGAATTCCAGGAATCAAGAGGTCCTGCCCAGGCAGGAATGGGAATGGGGCAGGAATGGGAATGGGAATGGGAATGGGAATGGGAATGGGAATGGGAATGGGAATGGGAATGGGAATGGGAATGGGAATGGGATGGGAATGGCAATGGGGATGGGAATTCCATGGATCGATGGGTGTTGGCCAGGCAGGTGCAGGAATGGGGTGGGAATGGGATGGGAATGAGACAGGGAATGGGAATTCCATGGATCGATGGGTGCTGGACAGCCTGGAGCAGGAATGGAGTGGGAATGGGGCTGGAATGCTCTGGGAATGTTCTGGGAATGCCCTGGGAATGGGGCAGGAATTCCCTGGGATTGCCCTGGGAATGCTCTGGGAATGCTCTGGGAATGCTCTGGGAATGTTCTGGGAATGCTCTGGGAATGCTTTGGGAATGTTCTGGGAATGTTCTGGGAATGATGGACAGGAATGCTCTGGGAATGGGATGGGAATGGGGTGGGAATGGGAATTCCGTGGATCAACAGGTGCTGGCCAGGTAGGAATGGGAATGGGGTGGGAATGGGAATGGGAATGGGAATGGGAATGGGAATGGGAATAGGGATGGGAATGGGAATGGGAATGGGAATGGGAATGAGGCTGGAATGATCTGGGAATGGGCATGGGATTGGGGTGGAAATTCCATGGATCAAGAGGAGGTGACCAAGCAGGTGCAGGAATGGGGTGGGAATGGGAATGGGAATGGGAATGGGAATGAGATGGGAATGAGACAGGGAATGGGAATTCCATGGATCGATGGGTGCTGGACAGGCTGGAGCAGGAATGGAGCGGGAATGGGGCTGGAATGGTGGGAATGGACAGGGAATGATCTGGGAATGCTCTGGGAATGCTCTGGGAATGCTCTGGGAATGCTCTGGGAATGCTCTGGGAATGCCCTGGGAATGTTCTGGGAATGCTCTGGGAATGTTCTGGGAATGGTCTGGGAATGCTCTGGGAATGCTCTGGGAATGTTCTGGGAATGCTCTGGGAATGCTCTGGGAATGCTCTGGGAATGCTCTGGGAATGCTCTGGGAATGCTCTGGGAATGCTCTGGGAATGCTCTGGGAATGCTCTGGGAATGGGGCGGATCCTCCTGCTGGCGGCCGCCTCCTGCGGCGGGCACGCGCTGGTCCTGGGAATCCTGGAATTCCAGAGGGAACGGCGGGACACGGAGCCCGGGGAGGTGGCCAGGCAGGTGCGGGAATGGGAATGGGAATGGGAATGGGAATGGGAATGGGAATGGGAATTCCATGGATCCAGGGGAGGTGGCCAGGCAGGGGCGAGAATGGGGTGGGAATGGGATGGGAATGGGGGTGGGAATTCCATGGATTGATGGGTTCTGGTGAGGGAACTGAGCAGGAATTAGATGGGAAAGGGACAGGAATGGTGGGAATGGACAGGGAATGGAATGGGATTGGGATTGGGGCGGGAATTCCATGGATCAAGAGGAGGTGTCCAGGCAGGAGTGGGAATGGGGTGGGAATGTTTGGAATGTTGGGAACGGACAAGGAATGCCATGGATTTGTGGATATCCATGGGTTATCCATGATTAATCCATGGCTTTTCCATGGAAAGAAGGAAAAAGTGGGAATTTATTCACGTTTTCGGGATAATTCGGGAACACGGAGTTTGTGCCAAGAGTTCGGAAAATGCAGCTCAAGAAAACCGCGGAAATCCCGAAATTTTTCCTGGTTTTTGGGATGCGTGGCTTGGGGTTGTGGGATACAAGGAGGAAAACCTGGAGAAATCCCAGTGCAGATCCCGGGATTTGGGATTGGGATTGGAGCTTTTCCCACAGGTTTTGGGATCTGGGATCAGAGTTTTTCCTGCAGAATTTGGGATTTGGGATCAGAGTTTTTCCTGCAGAATTTGGGATTTGGGATCGGAGCTTTTCCTGCAGAATTTGGGATTTGGGATTGGAGATTTTCCCGCAGAATTTGGGATTTGGGATCGGAGCTTTTCCTGCAGAATTTGGGATTTGGGATTGGAGATTTTCCCGCAGAATTTGGGATCTGGGATCAGAGTTTTTCCTGCAGAATTTGGAATCTGGGATCAAAACTTTTCCTGCAGAATCTGGGATTTGGGATCCGGGTTTTCCTCTGTGCCAGAGCTTTTCCCACAGAATTTGGGATCTGGGAAGGGTTTTGGATCTCGGGACACATCGGGACAGTTTTTCTGGGATGAGACTCAGATCAGGATCCCATCCATGGGGTCAGGATCCATCCATGGGGTCAGGATCCATCCATGGGGTCAGGATCTGATCTATGGGGTCAGGATCTGATCTATGGGGTCGGGATCCAATCCATGGGGTCGGGATCCATCCATGGGGTCAGGATCCATCCATGGGGTCGGGATCCATCCATGGGGTCAGGATCCATCCATGGGGTCAGGATCCATCCATGGGGTCAGGATCCATTTATGGGGTCAGGATCCATCCATGGGGTCAGGATCCATCCATGGGGTCAGGATCTGATCTATGGGGTCAGGATCCCATCCATGGGGTCAGGATCCATCCATGGGGTCAGGATCTGATCTATGGGGTCAGGATTCATCCATGGGATCCATCCATGGGGTCAGGATCTGATCTATGGGGTCAGGATCCATCCATGGGGTCAGGATCCATCCATGGGGTCAGGATCCATCCATGGGGTCAGGATTCATCCATGGGATCCATCCATGGGGTCAGGATCTGATCTATGGGGTCAGGATCCATCCATGGGGTCAGGATCCATCCATGGGGTCAGGATCCATCCATGGGGTCAGGATCCATCCATGGGATCCATCCATGGGGTCAGGATCTGATCTATGGGGTCAGGATCTGATCCATGGGGTCAGGATCCATCCATGGGGTCAGGATCTGATCTATGGGGTCAGGATCCATCCATGGGGTCAGGATCCATCCATGGGGTCAGGATCCATCCATGGGGTCAGGATCCATCCATGGGGTCAGGATCTGATCTATGGGGTCGGGATCCATCCATGGGGTCAGGATCTGATCTATGGGGTCAGGATCTGATCTATGGGATTGGGATCCGATCAATGGGATAATCCAATGAATGGGATCAGGATCCATCCAATGGGATCGGGATCCAATCAATGGGATCGGGATCCAATCAATGGGATCGGGATCCAATCAATGGGATCGGGATCCAATCAATGGGATAATCCAATGAATGGGATCGGGATCCATCCAATGGGATCGGGATCCATTCCATGGGATCGGGATCCAATCAATGGGATCGGGATCCTATCAATGGGATATTCCCACAATTTTTCCGGGATCGGGACCGGAAGTGCTCCCAATTTTCAGCCATTCCCGGGAATGCTGATTCAGAGCCCGGCCGTGTTTTTCCGGAACTTTCTCGCTCGAGGGCAGCGATTCCCAGGGAACAGCGCCACCTGATCCGCTCGGAGCCGCCGCCTTCCCCCGGGATCCGTCGGGATCTCCCGGGATCCAGCCCAGCTGCCGCCTTTTTCCAAAACATCTCCGGGATTTCCGACCCCGGCATCATCCAGGGGCCACATTGGAGCTGCTTCCCCCCCAAAATTCCCGATATTTATCCCAAAAAGGGATTTGGGGAACGATCGGGGCTGTGTCGGATCTGCTCATCCCGGAATTCCTCCTCGTTTATCCTGGAGATTCCCGGATCCCAAATTCCTCCTCCACCATCCCGAATATCCCATGATCCCGAAACCCCGGCGATCCCAAATTCCTGTGACAGATCCCAAATCCCCGGTGGTTTCCCAAATCCTGGAATATCCCATGATCCCAAATCCCAGTGGTCGCCCAAATCCCGGGATATCCTGCGATCCCGAATCCCTTCTGGTTTCCCAAATCCCAGGATATTCCATGATCCCAAATCCCGGGATGCCCCACAATCCCAAATTCCGGGATATCCCATGATTCCAAATCCTGGTGGTTTCCCAAATCCCGGGGTATCCCGCAATCCCAAATCCTGGAATATCCCACAATCCCAAATCCCGGGATATCCCACGATCCCAAATCCCGGTGTTTTTCCCAAATCTCAGGATATCCCACAATCTCAGTTCCTGGGATATCCCACGATCCCAAATCCCGGGATATCCCGTGATCCCAAATCCCCTGTGGTTTCCCAAATCCTGGAATATCCCACGATTGCGAATCCTGGTGTTTTTCCCAAATCCTGAGATATCCCATGATCCCAAATCCCCGGTGTTTTTCCCAAATCCTGGGATATCCCCCAATCCCAAATCCTGGAATATCCCCCAATCCCAAATCCTGGAATATCCCACGATCCCAAATCCCGGTGGTTTCCCAAATCCTGGAATACCCCACAATCCCAAATCCTAGTCTTTTTCCCAAATCCCGGTCTTTTCCCCAAATCTCGTTTTTTTTCCCAAATCCCAGTGTTTTCATCCCAAATCCCGGTGTTTTCATCCCCAAATCCCGGTGCTTTTTTCCCAAATCCCAGTGTTTTTGTCCCAAATCCCGGTGTTTTTAACCCAAATCCTGTTAGCTGGTGTCGAAGGCGGCGCTCAGGCCGCGCGGTGGCCGTGGGCGCCATGTCCTACGTGATGGCCAACATCCCATAATCCCAAATCCCAAATCCCGGGATATCCCACGACCCCAAATCCCGGTGTTTTTCCCAAATCCCGGGATATCCCGCGATCCCGAATACCTGCTGGTTTCCCAAATCCCAGGATATTCCACGATCTCAATTCCTGGGATATCCCACGATCCCAAATCCTGGTGTTTTTATCCCCAAATCCCAGGATATCCCAAAATCCCAAATCCCTGCTGGTTTCCCAAATCCCGGATATCCCACGATTTCAAATCCTGGTGGTTTCCCAAATCCTGGAATATCCCACAATCCCAAATCCCGGGATATCCTGTGATCACAAATCCTTGGTGTTTTTCCCAAATCTCAGGATATCCCACAATCTCAATTCCTGGGATATCCTACGATCCCAAATCTCTGATGGTTTCTCAAATCCCAGGATATCCCACAATCCCAAATCCTGGGATATCCCTGATCCCAAATCCCGGTGCTTTCCCAAATCCTGGGATATCCCACGATCCCAAATCCTGGTGGTTGCCCAAATCCTGGAATATCTCATTATCCCAAATCCCCGGTGGTTTCCCAAATCTCAGGATATCCCACAATCTCAATTCCTGGGATATCCCGTGATCCCAAATCCTGGTGGTTTCCCAAATCCCGGGATATCCCACGATTCCAAATCTCAGTAGTTTCCGAAATCCTGGGATATCCCGCAACCCCAAATCCCCGCTGGTTTCCCAAATCCCGGGATATCCCAAATCCCAAATCCCAGTGGTCGCCCAAATCCCGGGATATCCTGCGATCCCGAATCCCTGCTGGTTTCCCAAATCCCAGGATATTCCATGATCCCAAATCCTGGGATGCCCCACAATCCCAAATCCCAGGATAGCCTGTGATCCCAAATCCCTGCTGGTTTCCCAAATCCCAGGATATTCCATGATCCCAAATCCTGGGATGCCCCACAATCCCAAATCCCAGGATAGCCTGTGATCCCAAATCCCTGCTGGTTTCCCAAATCCCGGGATATCCCACGATCCCAAATCCCGGTGTTTTTATCCCCAATCCCGGCGTTTTATCCCAAATCCCGGTGTTTTCATCCCAAATCCCCCCAGCTGGTGTCGAAGGCGGCGCTCAGGCCGCGCGGTGGCCGTGGGCGCCATGTCCTACGTGATGGCCGACATCCCGCAATCCCAAATCCCGGTGTTTTTTTCCCAAATCTCGGCGTTTTTTCCCAAATCCCATTGTTTTCATCCCCAATCCCGTTTTTTATCCCAAATCCCTTTAGCTGGTGTTGAACGCGGCGCTCAGGCCGCGCGGTGGCCGTGGGCGCCATGTCCTACGTGATGGCCGACATCCCGCAATCCCAAACCCCAAATCCCGGTGTTTTCATCCCAAATCCCAGTGTTTATCCCCAATCCCGATGTTTATCCCAAATCCCGGTGTTTTTCCCCAATCCCGATGTTTTATCCCAAATCCCCCCAGCTGGTGTCGAACGCGGCGCTGCAGGCCTGCGCGGTGGCCGTGGGCGCCATGTCCTACGCCATGGCCGATATCCCGCAATCCCAAATCCCGGGATATCCCATGACCCCAAATCCTGGTGTTTTTCCCAAATCCGGGTGTTTTTCCCAGTTCCTGGGATATACTGGTGTCCCAAATCCCGGTGTTTTCCCCAAATCCTGGGATATCCCATGATCACAAATCCCGGGATATTCCACAATCCCAAATCCCTGCTGGCTTCCCAAATCCCAGGAAATCCCGC
The DNA here is from genome assembly GCF_048771995.1 of Taeniopygia guttata. Taxonomy (NCBI): domain Eukaryota; kingdom Metazoa; phylum Chordata; class Aves; order Passeriformes; family Estrildidae; genus Taeniopygia; species Taeniopygia guttata. The sequence goes on along the minus strand of NC_133027.1, from coordinate 1,761,319 downwards.
AATCCTGAATCCCAATTTTTATCCCAAATCCTGGGATATTCCATGATCCCAAATCCCGGTGTTTTTCACAAATCTCAGGATATCCCACAATCTCAATTCCTGGGATATCCCATAATCCCACATCCCCGTGTCTTTATCCCAAATCCCGGGATATCCCACAATCCCAAATCCCGGTGTTTTTATCCCAAATCCCGGTGCTTTTTTCCCAAATCCCGATGTTTTTTTCCCAAATCCTGGTGTTTTCATCCCAAATCCCCCCAGCTGGTGTTGAACGCGGCGCTGCAGGCCTGCGCAGTGGCCGTGGGCGCCATGTCCTACGTGATGGCCGACAGCCCGCAATCCCAAATCCCAAATCCCGGGATATCCCACGACCCCAAATCCCAGTGTTTTTGTCCCAAATTCCGGTGTTTTCATCCCCAAATCCCGGCATTTTCTTCCCAAATCCTGGTGTTTTCATCCCAAATCCCCCCAGCTGGTGTGGAACGCGGCGCTCAGGCCGCGCGGTGGCCGTGGGCGCCATGTCCTACGTGATGGCCGACATCCCGCAATCCCAAATCCCAAATCCCGGTGTTTTTATCCCAAATCCCGGCGTTTTTTCCCAAATCCCAGTCTTTTTTTCCCCAAATCCCATTTTTTATCCCAAATCCCCCCAGCTGGTGTCGAACGCGGCGCTCAGGCTGCGCGGTGGCCGTGGGCGCCATGTCCTACGTGATGGCCGACATCCCGCAATCCCTAATCCCAAATCCCGGTGTTTTCATCCCAAATCCCGGCGTTTTTTCCCAAATCCCGGTGTTTTTATCCCAAATCCCCCCAGCTGGTGTCGAACGCGGCACTCAGGCCTGCGCAGTGGCCGTGGGCGCCATGTCCTACGTGATGGCCGACATCCCGCAATCCCAAATCCCAAATCCCAGTGTTTTTATCCCAAATCCCTGCTGGTTTCCCAAATCCCGGGATATCCCAAATCCCAAATCCCGGTGTTTTCATCCCAAATCCCGTTAGCTGGTGTCGAAGGCGGCGCTCAGGCCGCGCGGTGGCCGTGGGCGCCATGTCCTACGTGATGGCCGACATCCCGCAATCCCAAACCCCAAATCCCGGTGTTTTCATCCCAAATCCCGGTGTTTTTATCCCAAATCCCGGTGTTTTTATCCCAAATCCCGGTGTTTTTTCCCCAAATCCCATTGTTTTTATCCCAAATCCGGTGTTTTATCCCAAATCCCGTTAGCTGGTGTCGAACGCGGCGCTGCAGGCCTGCGCGGTGGCCGTGGGCGCCATGTCCTACGTGATGGCCGACACCCCGCAATCCCAAATCCCAAATCCCGGTGTTTTTATCCCAAATCCCAATGGTTTTTTCCCAAATCCCAGTGTTTTTTTCCCCAAATCCCGGTGTTTTTATCCCAAATCCCCCCAGCTGGTGTCGAACGCGGCGCTCAGGCCGCGCGGTGGCCGTGGGCGCCATGTCCTACGTGATGGCCGACATCCCGCAATCCCAAATCCCAAATCCCAGTGTTTTTATCCCAAATCACGGTGTATTTCCCAAATCCCGGTGTTTTATCCCCAATCCCCCCAGCTGGTGTCGAACGCGGCGCTCAGGCCGCGCGGTGGCCGTGGGCGCCATGTCCTACGTGATGGCCGATATCCCGCAATCCCAAATCCCAAATCCTGGGATATCCCATGATCCCAAATCCCGGTGTTTTTCCCAAATCTCAGGATATCCCAGAATCTCAATTCCTGGGATATCCCACAATCCCAAATCCTGATGGTTTCCCAAATCCCAGGATATCCCACGATCCCAAATCCTGGTGTTTTTCCCAAATCCTGGGATATCCCACGATCACAAATCCTGGTGTTTTTCCCAAATCCCGGGATATCCCACGATCCCAAATCCTGCTGGTTTCCCAAATCCTGGATATCCCACAATCCCAAATCCCGGTGTTTTTCCCAAATCTCAGGATATCCCACAATCTCAGATCCTGGGATATCCCACAGTTCCAAACCCCGGTGTTTTTCCCAAATCCCTGCTGGTTTCCCAAATCCCGGGATATCCCACAGTCCCAAATCCCAGTCTTTTTCCCAAATCCCAGTGTTTTTATCCCCAATCCCAGTGTTTTTGTCCCAAATCCTGATGTTTTTATCCCAAACCCCGGTGTTTTTCCCAAATCCCAATGTTTTTTATCCCAAATCGGGGTGTTTTTCCCCCCAATCCCGTTAGCTGGTGTCGAACGCGGCGCTCAGGCTGCGCGGTGGCCGTGGGCGCCATGTCCTACGTGATGGCCGACATCCCGCAATCCCAAATCCCAAATCCCAGTGTTTTTATCCCAAATCCCAAATCCCGATGTTTTCATCCCAAATCCCCCCAGCTGGTGTCGAACGCGGCGCTGCAGGCCTGCGCGGTGGCCGTGGGCGCCATGTCCTACGTGATGGCGGACCGGAAGCACCGGAAGGCGTTCCTGGAGGCGCGACAGTCCCTGGAGGTCAAACTCAACCTGGAGGAGCAGAGCCAACAGCAGGTGGGAACGGAATGGGAATGGGAATGGGAATGGGAAAATGGGATTGGGAATGGGAATGGGAATGGGAATGGGGATGGGAATGGGAATGGGGATGGGAATGGGAATGGGAATGGGGATGGGAATGGGGATGGGATTGGGGATGGGATTGGGGATGGGATTGGGGATGGGATTGGGAACAGGAATGGGAACGGAATTGGAATGCGATCGGGAATGGAATCAGGGGTGGGAGCAGGATTGGGGAATGGGATTGGGAATGGGATTGGAATTGGGAATGGGATTGAGATCGGGATTGGGATCAGGATCAGGATCAGGATCAGGATCAGGATCAGGAATGGGATCGGGAATGGGAATGGGATGAGGATGGTGAGTGGCATTGAGATTGAGAATGGGGATGGGAAAGGGGATTGGAACAAAGGGAATGGGGACCGGGATACGGGAATCTCCTCCTGGGAATGGGGACAGGGACACGGAGCCGTTCCACGGGAATCTCCTGGGAATGGGGACAGGGACACGGAGCCGTTCCCTGGGAATGGGGACAGGGACACGGAGCCGTTCCCTGGGAATGGGGACAGGGACATGGAGCCGTTCCTCGGGAATCTCCTGGGAATGGGGACAGGGACACGGAGCCGTTCCCTGGGAATGGGGACAGGGACACGGAGCCGTTCCTTGGGAACGGGGACAGGGACACGGAGCCGTTCCCTGGGAATGGGGACAGGGACACGGAGCCGTTCCTCGGGAATCTCCTGGGAATGGGGACAGGGACATGGAGCCGTTGCTCCGGTAACGGCTTTGCCGCACGCCGGCATTCCCGGGAGAATTCCCGGCAGAATTCCCGGGGGAAAATCCACGGCGGTGCCGCGTTCTTGGCGTGCCATGGGAATTCCCACACGGAGCTGGGGTATTGATCACTGATCAGTTCCTGATCCAGGGATATCAATCCCTGATCCAGGGTTATTGATCACTGATCAGCCCCTGATCCAAGGATATCAATCCCTGATCCAGCCCTGATTCAGGGATATCAATTATTGATCCAGGTTTATCGGTCACTGATCAGTCCCTGATCCAGGGATATCGATCACTGATCCAGGGATATTGATCCCTGATCTGTCCCTGATCCATCCCTGGATCCATCCAGTATCCATCCCTGGATTTGGGATCTGGGATGTGGGATTTGGGATTTGAATCTTGGATCTTGGATGTGGGATTTGGGATTGTTGGATTTGGGATGTGGGATTTGGGATGTGGGATTTGGATCTGGGATCTTGGATTTGGGATGTTGGGTGTGGGGTTTGGGATCTGGGATCTTAGATTTGGGATTTGGGATGTGGTATTTGGGATGTGGGATTTGGATCTGGGATCTTGGATTTGGGATTTGGTATGTGGATGTGGTATTTGGGATTTGGCTCTTGGATCTCGCATTTGGGATTTGGGATGTAGGATGCTGGATTTGGGATCTGCGATTTGGATCTGCGATTTGGTATGTGGAATTTGGGATGTGGGATGTGGGATTTGGGATCTGGGATTTGGGTTATAGGATCTGGGATGTTGGATGTTGGAATTTGGGATGTGGGATTCAGGATGTTGGATTTGGGATTTAGGACACTGCATCTTGGATGTTGGATTTGGGTTATGGGATTTGAGATCTTGGATCTGGGATTTGGGATGGTGTATTTGGGGTCTGGGATGTGGAATTTGGGATTTGGGATATTGGATCTGGGATCTTGGATTTAGGATTTGGGATGTAGGATGTTGGATTTGGGATCTGGGATTAGGATCTGGGATTTGGGAACTGGGATTTGGGATGTGGGATGTGGGATTCGGGATATTGGGTTTCGGTTACAGAATGTGGGATGGGGGATCTGGGATGTGGGATTTGGGATTTGGGATGTGGGATTTCGGATGTGGGATTTGGGATATTGGATTTGGGTTATAGGATGTGGGATGTGGGATTTGGGATTTGGGATGTGGGGTTCAGCGCTTTTCCATGATGGATCCCGCCGGGAATGGTTTGATCCCGGTTGGCTCCGTGGGGAATCTCTACGGGTCTTTGGGGCCCTCGGTGCCGATCCCTTTCCTGCCTTGGTCCAACCTTTCCTGGGACACTCCCAGGGATTCCCTGGGAATTCCAGCCCAGCTGGGAATTCCTTCCCAAATCCCAAATTCCCAATTCCAAATCCCTTCCCTTTTCCCAGGGAATTTCCTCCATTCCCAGCTCTCCCAGCCTGGGACTGGATCCATCCCCATCCCAGATCCTCTCTGGGAAGGAATTTTAGGAATTCCCTGGGAATTTGGGACTCCAGGAAGGGTCTTCCTTCCTTTTTCCAACCCCGAATTCCATAAAAATCCCTCGGGATGGATCCTGAGCATCCTGGATCCCGGAATCCCGGAATGGTTTGGGATGGGATCCATGGATCTCCAATCCCATCCCATTCCCAAACTGCTCCAACTTTTCCTTGGACACTCCCAGTGATGAACGAACTTTTTCCCCTTATAATTCCTGATTTCCCCCCGTAATTCCCAATTTCCTCCAATAATTCCCAATTTCCCCCCATAATTCCCGATTCCCCCCATAATTCCCGATTTCCCCCCATAATTCCCAATTTTCCCCCATAATTCCCTATTCCCCTCATAATTCCCGATTCCCCCCATAGTTCCCAATTTCCCCCCATAATTCCCGATTTCCCTCCATAAATCCCCATTTCCCCCCCATAATTCCCCATTTCCCCCCCATAATTCCCAATTTCCCCCCATAATTCCCTATTTCCCCCCATAATTCCCAATTTCCCCCCATAATTCCCAATTTCCCCGTAATTCCCGATTTTCCCGCAATTCCCGGCAGGAGCGGCTGATGCTGTCCATCCTGCTGCTGTGATTTCCCCCCCGTAATTCCCTGTTTTTCCCCGTAATTCCTGATTTTTCTGTAATTCCCAATTTCCCCCCATAATTCCCAATTTCCTCCAATAATTCCCAATTTCCCCCCATAATTCCCTGTTTTTCCCCGTATTTCCCGATTTCCCCCATAATTCCCGATTTCCCCCCATAATTCCCGATTTCCCCCCATAATTCCCGATTTCCCCCCATAATTCCCGATTCACCTCCGTAATTCCCGATTTCCCCCCATAATTCCCAATTTCCCCCCATAATTCCCGATTCCCCCCATAATTCCCAATTTCCCCCCATAATTCCTGATTTCCCCCCATAATTCCCATTTTCCCCCCTGTAATTCCTGATTCCCTCCCATAATTCCCAATTTCCCCCCATAATTTCCTGTTTTTCCCTGTATTTCCCAATTTCCCCCCGTAATTCCCTGTTTTTCCCTGTAATTCCTGATTTCCCCCCATAATTCCTGATTTCCCCCCATAATTCCCAATTTCCCCCCATAATTCCCGATTTCCCCCCGTAATTCCCAATTTCCCGGTAATTCCCGGCAGGAGCGGCTGATGCTGTCCATCCTGCTGCTGTGATTTCCCCCCATAATTCCCTGTTTTTCCCCGTAATTCCCGATTTCCCCGTAATTCCTGATTTCCCTCCATAATTCCCAATTTCCCCCAATAATTCTCAATTTCCTGCTGTAATTCCCGATTCCCCCCCATAATTCCCGATTTCCACCCATAATTCTTGATTTTCCCCCATAATTCCCAATTTCCCTCCATAATTCCATATTTCCCCCCATAATTCTCGATTTCCCCTCCATAATTCCCTCTTTTCCCCCGTAATTCCCGATTTCCCCCCCTAATTCCCGATCTGCCCCCCATAATTCCCAATTTCCCCTCCATAATTCCCGATTTCCCCCCATAATTCCCAATTTCCCCTCCATAATTCCCGATTTCCCCCCATAATTCCCGATTTCCCCCCATAATTCCCGATTTCCCCCGTAATTTCCTATTTCCCTCCTGTAATTCTTGATTTCCCCCCATAATTCTTGATTTCCCCCCATAATTCTTGATTTCCCCCCATAATTCCCAATTTCTCTCAATAACTCCTGAGTTTTCCCCATAATTCACATTTCCCCCTGTAATTCCTGATTTCCCCCTGAAATTCTCGATTTCCTCCAATAATTTCTGATTTCCTCCCATAATTCCCAGTTTTTTCCCCCATAATTCCTGGGTTCCCCCCCATAATTCCCGATTTCCCCCCATAATTCCTGGGTTCCCCCCCATAATTCCCAATTTCCCTCCATAATTTCTGATTTCCCCCCGTAATTCCCGATTTCCCTCTATAATTCCCATTTCTCCCCCGTAATTCCCAATTTCCCCCCATAATTCCCTGTTTTTCCCCGTATTTCCCGATTTCCCCCCATAATTCCTGATTTCCCTCCATAATTCCTTGTTTTTCCCCATATTTCCTGATTTCCTCCCATAATTCCCAATTTCCCCTCCATAATTCCCAATTTCCCTCCAATAATTCCCGATTTCCTCTCCATAATTCCCTCTTTTTCCTCATAATTCCAGATTTCCCCCCATAATTCCCAATTTCCCTTCTATAATTCCCTCTTTTTCCCTGTAATTCCCGATTTTTCTCCATAATTCCCAATTACCCTCCATAGTTCCTTGTTTTTCTCCGTATTTTCTGATTTCCTCCCGTAATTCCCCATTCCCCCCATAATTCCCGATTTCCCCCCACAATTCCCAATTTCCCCTCTATAATTCCCTCTTTTTCCCTGTAATTCCCGATTTCCCCCATAATTCCCGATTCCCCCCCATAATTCCCGATTTCCCCCCATAATGCCCAATTTTCCCTCTATAATTCCCTCTTTTTCCCCCTAATTCCTGATCTCCCCCCATAATTCCCGATTTCCCCCCATAATGCCCAATTTTCCCTCTATAATTCCCTCTTTTTCCCCCTAATTCCTGATCTCCCCCCATAATTCCCAATTTCCCTCCATAATTCCCTGTTTTGCCCTGTATTTCCTGATTTCTCCCCGTAATTCCCAATTTCCCCCCCATAATTCCCTGTTTTTCCCCGTAATTCCCGATTTTCCCGGTAATTCCCGTCAGGAGCGGCTGATGCTGTCCATCCTGCTGCTGTGATTTCCCCCTGTAATTCCCTATTTCTCCCCATAATTCCCGATTTCCCTCCATAATTCCTAATTTCCCGCCATTAATTCCTGATTTTCTCCAATAATTCCTGATTTCCCCCCATAATTCCCAATTTCCCTCCATAATTCCCGATTTCCCCCCGTAATTCCCGTTTTCCTTCCATAATTCCTGATTTCCCCCCATAATTCCCAATTTCCCCCATAATTCCCAATTTCTTCTCGTAATTCCCGATTCCCTCCATAATTCCCGATTTCCCCCCATAATTCCCGATTTCCCCCCTGTAATTCCCTCTTTCCCCCCATAATTCCCGATTTCCTCCAATAATTTCTGATTTCCTCCCTTAATTCCCATTTTTTTCCCCCATAATTCCCATTCCCCCCCGTAATTCCTGATTTCCCTCCATAACTCCTGATTTTTCCCTATAATACCCAATTTCCCTCCATAATTCCCGATTTCCCCCCATAATTCTTGGTTTCCCCCCATAACTCCCAATTTCCCCCCATAATTCCCGATTTCCCTCAATAATTCCCAATTTCCCCCCGTAATTCCCAATTTCCTCACATAATTCCCAATTTCCCCCCGTAATTCCCGATTTCCCGTCATTCCCGTCAGGAGCGGCTGATGCTGTCCATCCTGCTGCTGTGATTTCCCTCCATAATTCCCGATTTCCCTCAATAACTCCCGATTTTTCCCCATAATTCACATTTCCCCCCTGTAATTCCCAATTTCCCTCCATAATTCCTGATTTCCCCCGCTTAATTCCTGATTTCCCCCCATAATTCCTGATTTCCCCTCCATAATTCTGTTTTTCCCTGTAATTCCCAATTTCCCTCCATAATTCCCGATTTCCCCCTATAATTCCCGATATTCCCCCCCATAATTCCCAATTTCCCCCCCATAATTCCCTGTTTTTCCCCATAATTCCCAATTTCCCCATAATTCCCTGTTTTTCCCCATAATTCCCGATTTCCCCCCGTAATTCCCGATTTCCCTGTAATTATTCCCGTCAGGAGCGGCTGATGCTGTCCATCCTGCTGCTGTGATTTCCCCCCGTAATTCCCGATTTCCCCCCGTAATTCCCGATTTTTCCGTAATTCCCGTCAGGAGCGGCTGATGCTGTCCATCCTGCTGCTGTGATTTCCCCCCATAATTCCCGATTTCCCCCCATAATTCCATGTTTTTCCCCGTAATTCCCGATTTCCGGGTAATTATTCCCGTCAGGAGCGGCTGATGCTGTCCATCCTGCTGCTGTGGTTTCCCCCCTGTAATTCCCAATTTCCCCCCATAATTCCCTGTTTTTCCCCATAATTCCCACTTTTCCGCCAGGAGCGTCTGATGCTGTCCATCCTGCTGCTGTGATTCCCTCCCATAATTCCCGATTTCCCCCCGTAATTCCCGATTTTTCCGTAATTTCCGTCAGGAGCGGCTGATGCTGTCCATCCTGCTGCTGTGATTTCCCCCCCATAATTCCATGTTTTTCCCCATAATTCCCGCTTTTCCGGCAGGAGCGTCTGATGCTGTCCATCCTGCCCAAGCACGTGGCGGACGAGATGCTGAAGGAGATGAAGAAGGACCCGAGCCAGAAGGAGCTGCAGCAGTTCAACACCATGTACATGTACCGCCACGAGAACGTCAGGTGAGATTCCCAAAATTCCCGGAATTCCCAAAATTCCCACATTCCCTGCAGAAAAACGTTCCCGGAAAATTGTCAGGAATTCCCCAAATTCTCCCATTGCGCACAGAAAACGTTACACCATGTACATGTACCGCCACGAGAACGTCAGGTGCGATTCCCAAAATTCCCAAAATTCCCACATTCTGTGCAGAAATCATTCCCAGAAAATTGTCAGGAATTGCCCAAATTCTCCCATTCCGCACAGAAAACATTCCTGGAAAATCATCAGGAATTCCCAAAATTTACCCATTCCGCACAGAAAACATTCCCAGAAAATTGTCAGGAATTCTCAAAATTCCCCCGTTCTGTGCAGAAAAATGTTCCGAGAAAACCGGTGGGAATTCCAAAAATTTACCCATTCTGCAGAAAAACTTTCCTGGAAAATTTTCAGGAATTTCCAAAATTCCCATGTTCTGTGCAGAAAACATTCCTGGAAAATTGTCAGGAATTTCCAAAATTCCCTCGCACTGTGCAGAAAAACGTTCCCAGGAAACCAGCGAGAATTCCCAAAATTTCCCCATTCCACATGGAAAACATTCCCAGAAAATCAGTGGGAATTCCCCGAATTCTCCCATTCCGCAAAGAAAACATTCCCAGAAAATCATCAGGAATTCCCAAAATTTACCCATTCTGCGGGAAAATGTTCCCAGGAAACCGGTGGGAATTCCCCAAATTCTCCCATTCCGCACAGAAAACATTCCTGGAAAATTGTCAGGAATTCCCAAAATTCTCCCATTCCGCACGGAAAACATTCCCTGAAAACCAGTGAGAATTCCCATAATTTCCCCATTCCACATGGAAAACATTCCCAGAAAATCAGTGGGAATTTCCAAAATTTCCCCATTCCACGCAGAAAAATGTTGCCAGAAAATTGGTGGGAATTCCCAAAATTCTCCCATTCCACACAGAAAACATTCCCAGGAAGTTGTCAGGAATTCCCAAAAATCTCCTGTTCCATGCAGAAAAACATTCCCAGAAAATTGTCAGGAATTCCCAAAATTCTCTCATTCCACACCGAAAAATGTTCCCAGAAAAACCGGTGGGAATTCCCAAAATTCTCCCATTCCACACAGAAAACATTCCCAGAAAATTTTCAGGAATTCCCAAAATTTGCCCATTCTGGAGGAAAATGTTCCCGGAAAATTTTCAGGAATTTCCAAAATTCCCACATTCTGTGCAGAAAAACATTCCCAGAAAACCGGTGGGAATTCCCAAAATTCTCCCATTCCACACAGAAAACACTCCTGGGAAATTGTCAGGAATTTCCCAAATTCTCCCATTCCGCACAGAAAACATTCCCAGAAAACGGTGGGAATTTCCAGAATTCTCCTATTCTGCACAGAAAACATTCCCGGAAAATTGTCAGGAATTCCCAAAATTTCCCCGTTTTGCATGGAAAACATTCCCAGAAAAACCGGTGGGAATTCCCAAAATTTACCCATTCTGGAGGAAAATGTTCATGGAAAATCGTCAGGAATTCCCCAAATTCTCCCATTCCGCACAGAAAACATTCCTGGAAAATTTTCAGGAATTCCCAAAATTCCCCAGTTCTGTGCAGAAAAACATTCCTGGAAAATCGTCAGGAATTCCCAAATTCTCCCATTCTGCACAGGAAACATTCCCAGGAAGTTGTCAGGAATTCCCAAAATTCTCTCATTCCATGCAGAAAAACGTTCCCAGAAAATTGTCGGAATTCCCAAATTCTCCCATTCCGCACAGAAATTGTTACACCATGTACATGTACCGCCACGAGAACGTCAGGTGCGATTCCCCCCGGAATTCCCAAAATTCCCACATTCCCTGCAGGAAACATTCCCAGAAAATTGTCAGGAATTTCCAAAATTCTCCCGTTCTGCACAGAAAACATTCCTGGAAAATTTTCAGGAATTCTCAAAATTCCCACGTTCCATGCAGAAAACGTTCCCAGAAAACCGGTAGGAATTCCCAAAATTCTGCCATTCTGCACAGAAAACATTCCCGGAAAATTGTCAGGAATTCCCAAAATTCTCACGTTCTGCACAGAAAAATGTTCCCAGAAAATCGTCAGGAATTTCCAAAATTCTCCCATTCCACACATAAAACATTCCCGGAAAATTGTCAGGAATTCCCAAAATTCCCACATTCTGTGCAGAAAAACGTTCCCAGAAAATTATCAGGAATTCCCCAGATTCTCCCATTCCACACAGAAAACATTCCCAGAAAATCAGTGGGAATTTCCAAAATTTCCCCATTCCGTGCAGAAAAATGTTGCCGGAAAATTATCAGGAATTCCCAAAATTCCCCCATTTTGCATGGAAAACATTCCCAGAAAATCAGTGGGAATTCCCAAAATTCTCTCATTCCACACAGAAAACATTCCTGGAAAATTTTCAGGAATTTCCAAAATTCCCATGTTCTGTGCAGAAAAACGTTCCCAGGAAACCAGCGAGAATTCCCAAAATTTCCCCATTCCACATGGAAAACATTCCCAGAAAATCAGTGGGAATTCCCCAAAATTCTCCCATTCTGCACAGAAAACATTCCCGGAAAAACTGTGGGAATTTCCAAAATTCTCCCATTCCACACAGAAAACATTCCCAGAAAATTTTCAGGAATTTCCAAAATTCTCTCATTCCACACAGAAAACATTCCCAGAAAATTTTCAGGAATTTCCAAAATTTACCCATTCTGTGGGAAAATTTTCCCGGAAAATTTTCAGGAATTTCCAAAATTCCCCCGTTCCGTGCAGAAAAACGTTCCCAGAAAATTTTCAGGAATTTCCAAAATTCCCACGTTCTGTGCAGAAAAATGTTCCCAGAAAATTGTCGGGAATTCCCAAAATTTACCCATTCTGCGGGAAAATGTTCCCAGGAAACCGGTGGGAATTCCCAAAATTCTCCCATTCCACACAGAAAACATTCCCAGAAAATCATCATGAATTCCCAAAATTCTCCCATTCTGCACAGAAAATATTCCCGGGAATTTGTCAGGAATTCCCAAAATTCCCACGTTCCATGCAGAAAAACATTCCCAGAAAACCGGTGGGAATTCCCAAAATTCCCCTGTTCTGTGCAGAAAAACATTCCCAGAAACTTGTCAGGAATTTCCAAAATTCTCCCATTCCGCACAGAAAACATTCCTGGAAAATTGTCAGGAATTCCCCAAATTCACCCGTTCCGCAGAGAAAAATGTTCCCAAAAAATTGTCAGGAATTCCCAAAATTCCCCCATTCTGTGCAGAAAAACGTTCCCAGAAAACTGGTGTGAATTCCCAGAATTCTCCCATTCCGCACAGAAAACATTCCCAGAAAACCGCTGGAAATTCCCAAAATTTGGATTCAGTTTTAAGGGTGTCGTTTTTGCCGTATCCTGGATTTTTTTTTTGGGAAAAACGGGATTGAGGAATTTGGGATTGAGTTTGTATTGACAAATCCAGGATTTTTTTGGGGAAAAACGGGAATGGGGAGTTGGAATCGACTTTGTCGAGCTCCATTTTTCCCATATCCCGAATTTTTTTCCTGCTAAAACCGGGATAATGAAGTCGGGGTCGCGTTGGGCGCCCGTCATTCCGGCGTTATCCCGGGATTTGTCATTTTTTGGGAACGGGGGCGCGTTTATCCCGGGATTTGTCATTTTTTGGGAACGAGGCCGTGTTCGTTGACCGTCATTCCGGCGTTATCCCGGGATTTGTCATTTTTTGGGAACAGGGTTGCGTTTATCCCGGGATTTGTCATTTTTTGGGAATGGGGCCGAGTTTATCCCGGGATTTGCCATTTTTTGGGAATGGGGGCGCATTTATCCCGGGAATTGTCATTTTTTGGGAACGGGGGCGCGTTTATCCCGGGATTTGTCATTTTTTGGGAACAGGGGTGCGTTTATCCCGGGATTTGTCATTTTTTGGGAATGGGGCCGCATTGGCCACCCGTCGTTCCGGCGTTATCCCGGGATTTCTCATTTTTTGGGAACGGGGGTGTGTTTATCCCGGGATTTGTCATTTTTTGGGAACTGGGGCGCGTTTATCCCAGGATTTGTCATTTTTTGGGAACGGGGGCACATTTATCCCGGGATTTGTCATTTTTCGGGAATGGGGCTGCATTTATCCCGGAATTTGTCATTTTTTGGGAACGGGGGCGTGTTTTTCCCGGGATTTGTCATTTTTTGGGAACGGGGCCGCGTTTATCCCGGGATTTGTCATTTTTTGGGAACGGGGGAGCATTTATCCCAGAATTTGTCATTTTTTGGGAACGGGGCCGCATTTATCCCGGGATTTGTCATTTTTTGGGAACGGGGCCACGTTGGCCGCCCGTCATTCCGGCGTTTATCCCAGAATTTGTCATTTTTTGGGAACGGGGCCGCGTTTATCCCGGGATTTGTCATTTTTTGGGAACGGGGGCGCGTTTATCCCGGAATTTGTCATTTTTTGGGAACGGGGGCGCGTTTATCCCGGGATTTGTCATTTTTTGGGAACGGGGGCGCGTTTATCCCGGGATTTGTCATTTTTTGGGAACGGGGCCGTGTTTATCCCGGGATTTGTCATTTTTTGGGAACGGGGGCGCGTTTATCCCAGGAATTGTCATTTTTTGGGAACAGGGCCGTGTTTATCCCGGGATTTGTCATTTTTTGGGAACGGGGCTGCGTTTATCCCGGGATTTGCCATTTTTTGGGAACAGGGCCGTGTTTATCCCGGGATTTGTAATTTTTTGGGAACGGGGGCGCGTTTATCCCGGGATTTGTCATTTTTTGGGAACGGGGGCGCGTTTATCCCGGGATTTGTCATTTTTTGGGAACAGGGCCGTGTTTATCCCGGGATTTGTCATTTTTTGGGAACGGGGGCGCGTTTATCCCGGGATTTGTCATTTTTTGGGAACGGGGCTGCGTTTATCCCGGGATTTGTCATTTTTTGGGAATGGGGGCGCATTTATCCCGGGATTTGTCATTTTTTGGGAATGGGGGCGCATTTATCCCGGGATTTGTCATTTTTTGGGAATGGGGGCGCATTTATCCCGGGATTTGCCATTTTTTGGGAACAGGGCCGTGTTTATCCCGGGATTTGTAATTTTTTGGGAACGGGGGCGCGTTTATCCCGGGATTTGTCATTTTTTGGGAACGGGGGCGCGTTTATCCCGGGATTTGTCATTTTTTGGGAACGGGGCCGCGTTTATCCCGAGATTTGTCATTTTTTGGGAACGGGGCCACGTTTATCCCGGGATTTGTCATTTTTTGGGAACGGGGGCGCGTTTATCCCGGGATTTGTCATTTTTTGGGAACGGGGCCGCATTTATCCTGGGATTTGGCATTTTTTGGGAACGGGGGTGTGTTTATCCCGGGATTTGTCATTTTTTGGGAACGGGGCCATGTTTGGCGCCCATTCTTCCGGTGTTTATCCCGGGATTTGTCATTTTTTGGGAACGGGGGCACGTTTATCCCGGGATTTGTCATTTTTTGGGAACGGGGGCGCATTTATCCCGGGATTTGTCATTTTTTGGGAACGGGGCCGCATTTATCCCGGGATTTGTCATTTTTTGGGAACGGGGGCACGTTTATCCCGGGATTTGTCATTTTTTGGGAACGAGGGCGCATTTATCCCAGGATTTGTCATTTTTTGGGAACGGGGGTGCATTTATCCCGGGATTTGTCATTTTTTGGGAACGGGGGTGCATTTATCCCGGGATTTGTCATTTTTTGGGAACGGGGGTGCGTTTATCCTGGGATTTGTCATTTTTTGGGAACGGGGGCGCGTTCACTGCCCATCATTCCGGCATTATCCCGGAATTTGTCATTTTTTGGGAATGGTGGCGCATTTATCCCGGGATTTGTCATTTTTTGGGAACGGGGGCGCGTTTATCCCGGGATTTGTCATTTTTTGGGAATGGGGCCACGTTCGGCGCCCATCATTCCGGCATTTTTCCCGGGATTTGTCATTTTTTGGGAATGGGGGTGCATTTATCCCGGGATTTGTCATTTTTTGGGAACGGGGGCGCGTTTATCCCGGGATTTGTCATTTTTTGGGAACGGGGGGGCGTTTATCCCGGGATTTGTCATTTTTTGGGAACGGGGGCGCATTTTTCCCAGGATTTGTCATTTTTTGGGAACGGGGGCGCGTTTATCCCGGGATTTGTCATTTTTTGGGAACGGGGGCGCGTTTATCCCGGGATTTGTCATTTTTTGGGAACGGGGGCGCATTTTTCCCGGGATTTGGCATTTTTTGGGAACAGGGGCGCTTTTATCCCGGGACTTGTCACTTTTTGGGAACGGGGCCACGTTGGCCGCCCGTCATTCCGGTGTTATCCCGGGATTTGTCATTTTTTGGGAACGGGGCCGCGTTGGCCGCCCGTCATTCCGGCATTTTTCCCGGGATTTGTCATTTTTTGGGAACGGGGGTGCGTTTATCCCGGGATTTGTCATTTTTTGGGAACGGGGGCGCGTTTATCCCGGGATTTGTCATTTTTTGGGAACGGGGTCGCATTTATCCCGGGATTTGTCATTTTTTGGGAATGGGGCCGCGTTTATCCCGGGATTTGTCATTTTTTGGGAACGGAGGCACGTTTATCCCAGAATTTGTCATTTTTTGGGAACGGGGCCGCATTTTTCCCTGGATTTGTCATTTTTTGGGAACGGGGCCACATTTATCCCGGGATTTGGCATTTTTTGGGAACGGGGGCGCGTTTATCCCGGGATTTGTCATTTTTTGGGAACGGGGGCGCGTTTATCCCGGGATTTTTCATTTTTTGGGAACGGGGGCGCGTTTATCCCGGGATTTGGCATTTTTTGGGAACGGGGGCGCGTTTATCCCGGGATTTGTCATTTTTTGGGAACGGGGCTGCATTTATCCCGGGATTTCTCATTTTTTGGGAACGGGGCCACGTTCAGCGCCCATCGTTCCGGTGTTTATCCCGGGATTTGTCATTTTTTGGGATCGGGGCTGCGTTTATCCCGGGATTTGTCATTTTTTGGGAACAGGTGTGCGTTTATCCCGGGATTTGTCATTTTTTGGGAACGGGGGCGCGTTTATCTCGGGATTTGTCATTTTTTGGGAACGGGGGCACGTTTATCCCGGGATTTGTCATTTTTTGGGAACGGGGGCGCGTTTATCCCCGGATTTGTCATTTTTTGGGAACAGGGCCGCGTTTATCCCGGGATTTGTCATTTTTTGGGAACGGGGGCACATTTATCCCGGGATTTGTCATTTTTTGGGAACGGGGGCACATTTATCCCGGGATTTGTCATTTTTTGGGAACGGGGCCTTGTTTATCCCGGGATTTGTCATTTTTTGGGAATGGGGCCGCATTTTTCCCGGGATTTGTCATTTTTTGGGAACGGGGCTGCATTTATCCCGGGATTTGTCATTTTTTTGGGAACGGGGCCGCGTTGGCCGCCCGTCATTCCGGCGTTTATCCCGGAATTCCCGGAATTCCGCAGCATCCTGTTTGCCGACATCGTGGGCTTCACGCAGCTCTCGTCGTCCTGCAGCGCCCAGGAGCTCGTCAAGCTCCTCAACGAGCTCTTCGCCCGCTTCGACAAACTCGCCGCCGTGAGTCCCATCCCGGCATTCCCGGGATTCCCGAAATTCCCGGAATTCCCAGAATTCCCAACCCCTCACAAAAAACCCGCCAATTCCTGCCCGCACCATCCCAGATTTCTCCAACTTTTCCTTGGGCGCTCACAAGGATGAATCAAATCTTCGGCTCCGCGCCACAGAGGACTTTTCCTGGAATTCCCATATTTTTCCCACAATTTCCTTCCCTTTTCCATCCCAAAATTCCATAAAAATCCCTCGGGATGGATCCTGAGCGTCCTCAATCCCGGAATGGTTTGGGATGGGATCCATGGATTTCCAATCCCAAACTGCTCCAAGTTTTCCTTGGACACTCAACTCCACGCCACACCCAATTTTTCCAGGAATTCCCAACTTTTCCTGGAATTCCCTTCCTTTTTCCATCCCCAAATTCCATAAAAATCCCTCGGGATGGATCCTGAGTGTCCTCGATCCCAGAATCCCAGAATGGTTTGGGATGGGATCCATGGATTTTCCAATCCCAAACTGCTCCAACTTTTCCTTGGACACTCCCAGTGATGAACCAACCACTCAACTCCACATCAAACCTGATTTTTCCTGGAATTCCCAATTTTTTCCCACAATTTCCTTCCTTTTTCCATCCCCAAATTCCATAAAAATCCCTCGGGATGGATCCTGAGCGTCCTCGATCCCGGAATCCCGGAATGCTTTGGGATGAGATCCATGGATTTTCCAATCCCATCCCAATCCCAAACTGCTCCAACTTTTCCTTGGACACTCAACTCCATGTCACACCCGATTTTTCCTGGAATCCCCAAATTTTTGCAGGAATTTCCTTCCATTTTCCATCCCCAAAATTCCATAAAAATCCCTCGGGATGGATCCTGAGCGTCCTCGATCCCAGAATCCCGGAATGGTTTGGGATGGGATCCATGGATTTTCCAATCCCAAACTGCTCCAAGTTTTCCTTGGACACTCAATTCCACACCACACCCAATTTTTCCAGGAATTCCCAACTTTTCCCACAATTTCCTTCCTTTTTCCATCCCAAAATTCCATAAAAATCCCTCGGGATGTATCCTGAGTCTCCTGGATCCCAGAATCCTGGAATGGTTTGGGATGGGATCCATGGATTTTCCAATCCCAAACTGCTCCAACTTTTCCTTGGACACTCAATTCCATGTCACACCCGATTTTTCCAGGAATTCCCAAATTTTTCCGACAATTTCCTTCCCCCTTTCCATCCCAAATTCCATAAAAATCCCTCAGGATGGATCCCGAGCGTTTTTGATCCCATAATCCCGGAATGGTTTGGGATGGGATCCGTGGATTGTCCAATCCCAAACTGCTCCAATTTTTCCTTGGACACTCAATTCCATGTCACACCCAATTTTTCCAGGAATTCCCAAATTTTTCCCACAATTTCCTTCCCTTTTCCATCCCCAAAATTCCATAAAAATTTCTCGGGATTGATCCTGAACACCCTCGATCCCAGAATCCCAGGATGGTTTGGGATGGGATCCCTGGATTTTCCAATCCCATCCCAATCCCAAACTGCGCCAATTTTTCCTTGGACACTCAACTCCGCGCCACACACAATTTTTCCTGGAATTCCCAAATTTTTCCCACAATTCCCTTCCCTTTTCCATCCCCAAATTCCATAAAAATCCCTCAGGATGGATCCTGAACACCCTCGATCCCAGAATCCCGGAATGGTTTGGGATGGGATCCATGGATTTTCCAATCCCAAACTGCTCCAACTTTTCCTTGGACACTCAACTCCTCGTCACACCCGATTTTTCCCGGAATTCCCAAATTTTTCCCACAATTTCCTTCCTTTTTCCACCCCCAAATTCCATAAAAATCCCTCAGGATGGATCCTGAGCGTCCTCGATCCCAGAATCCCGGAATGGTTTGGGATGAGATCCACGGATCACCAATCCCACCCCATCTCAATCCCATAATCCCAAATTTTTCCGGCCTTTCCCCGGACACTCCGAGGGGTGGGAAACAGGTTCGGGAATAGGAAATTCCCGGTTTTTTTTTGGGAATTCCCAGAAACATCACCAGCTGCGGATCAAGATCCTGGGGGATTGTTACTACTGCATCTGCGGGCTGCCGGAATTCCGGGAGGATCACGCGGCGTGCGCCATCCGCATGGGGCTGGACATGGTGGAGGCCATCGCGTAAGGGATCGGGATCGGGATCGGGATCGGGATCAGGATCGGCATCGGGATCGGGATCGGGATTGGGGTTGGGGATTGGGATTGGGATCAGGATAGGGATCGGGATCGGGATCGGGATCGGGATTGGGGATTGGGGATGGGGATGGGGACTGGGGACTGGGAATGGGGATTGGGATTGGGAATTTGGGACGGGGTTGGGATTGCGAATTGGGGAATGGGATTGGGATTGGGGTTGGGGTTGGGAATGGGAATTGGGATTGGGAATTGGGAATTGGGGATTGGGAATTGGGAATTGGGAATTGGGATTTGGGAATTGGGAATTGGGGAATGGGATTGGGAATGGGAATGGGGATGGGGATTGGGGATAGGGATTGGGATCGGGGTTGGGGATTGGGGTTGGGGGTTGGGATTGGGGTTGGGATTGGGATCGGGATCGGGATTGGGATCGGGATAGGGATTGGGATAGGGATTGGGAATGGGGATGGGATTGGGATTGGGATTGGGAATGGGGATGGGATTGGGATTGGGATTGGGATTGGGATTGGATTTGGGATGGGGATTGGGGATTGTGGATGGGATTGGGAATGGGAATTGGGAATTGGGAATGGAGATGGGAAACAGGGAATGGGGATAGGAACGGGGATGGGAAAGGGAATTGGGGATGGGGATTGGGATTGGGGACGGGAATGGGAATGGGAATTGGGATGGGGATGGGAATTGGGGATTGGGAGTTGGGAATTGGGAATTGGGAACTGGGAATGGGGATGGGGATGGGAATTGGGGTTGGGGATGGGATTGGGAATGGGGATTGGTAATTGGGGATGGGGGTTGGGATTAGGATTGGGGATTGGGGATTGGGGATTGGGATCGGGATCGGGATTGGGATCGGGATCGGGATCGGGATTGGGATTGGGATTGGGGAATTCCGGGAGGACCACGCGGCGTGCGCCATCCGCATGGGGCTGGACATGGTGGAGGCCATCGCGTAAGGATCGGGATCGGGATCGGGATTGGGGATCGGGATTGGGATTATGATTGGGATTGGGGATTGGGATTGGGATTGGGAGCTGGGAATTGGGAATTGGGGATGGGAATTGGGGATTGGGAATTGGGAATTGGGGATGGGATTGGGGTTTGGGGTTGGGAATTGGGATTTGGTATTGGGGTTGGGATTGGGATTGGGAATGGGGACTGGGATTGGGAAATTTGGGTTGGGATTGGGAATTGGAATTCAGGATGGGGATTGGGGATTGGGATTCCGGATTGGGGATGGGGAATGGGGATGGGGATGGGGATTAGGATTGGGAGTGGGATGGGATTGGGGATTGGGGATGGGGATTGGGAATTGGGGATTGGGATTGGAGTTGGGATGGGGATTGGGATTGAGGATGGGATTGGGATTGGGGAATTCCGAGAGGACCACGCGGCGTGCGCCATCCGCATGGGGCTGGACATGGTGGAGGCCATCGCGTAAGGGATCGGCATCGGGATCGGGAATTGGGAATTCGGGATCGGGATTGGGGATGAGGTTGGGATTGGGATTCGGAATTGGGAACTGGGAACTGGGAACTGGGAACTGGGAATTGGGAATTGGGAATTGGGAATTGGGAATTGGGAATTGGGAATTGGGAATTGGGGATTGGGATTGGGATTGGGATTGGGAATGGGAATTGGGGATTGGGGATTGGAATGGGAAGGGGTTCGGAATTGGGAACAGGGAAGGGGGATGAGAATGGGAATTGGGGATTGGGAATTGGGATTGGGATTGGGATTGGGATTGGGGATGGGGATTGGGGATGGGGATTGGGATTTGGGATTTGGGATTGGGATTGGGGATTGGGATTGGGGAATTCCGGGAGGACCACGCGGCGTGCGCCATCCGCATGGGGCTGGACATGGTGGAGGCCATCGCGTAAGGATCGGGATCGGGATCGGGAATTCGGGATTGGGATCGGGATCGGGATAGATTGGGGTTGGGGTTGGGATTGGGACTGGGATTGGGGATTGGGATTGGGGAATTCCGGGAGGACCACGCGGCGTGCGCCATCCTCATGGGGCTGGACATGGTGGAGGCCATCGCGTAAGGGATCGGGATCGGGATCGGGATCGGGATCGGGATCGGGATCGGGATCGGGATCGGGAATTGGGATCGGGATCGGGATCGGGATCGGGATCGGGAACGGGAACGGGATTGGGATTGGGGAATTGGGGATGGGGATTGGGAATAGGAACGGGAATGGGAATGGGATGGGGATGGGGATGAGGATGGGGAATGGGGTTGGAATTGGGATTGGGATTGGGTTGGGAATGGGATCGGGGATGGGAATTGGGAATTGGGATTGGGATCGGGATTGGGTTTGGGATTGGGATTGGGATTGGGATCGGGATTGGGATTGGGGAATTCCGGGAGGACCACGCGGCGTGCACCATCCGCATGGGGCTGGACATGGTGGAGGCCATCGCGTAAGGGATCGGGATCGGGATCGGGATTGGGATTGGGATTGGGATTGGGGTTGGGAATTGGGGATCGGGATTGGGTTTGGGATTGAGGATGGGAATTGGGATTGGGATTGGGATTGGGATTGGGATTGGGATTGGGATTGGGATTGGGATTGGGAATGGGTTTGGGGATGGGAAATTGGGAATGGGGATTGGGGATGGGATCGGGATTGGGATTGGGGATTGGGAATTGGGAATTGGGAATGGGATTGGGAATTGGGAATTGGGAATTGGGAATTGGGAATTGGGATCGGGATTGGGAATCAGGGATTGGGATTGGGATTGGGGATGGGATCGGGATCGGGATAGATTGGGATTGGGGATTCGGGATTCGGATTGGGATTGGGATTGGGGAATTCCGGGAGGATCACGCGGCGTGCGCCATCCGCATGGGGCTGGACATGGTGGAGGCCATCGCGTAAGGGATCGGGATCGGGATCGGGATCGGGAATTGGGATGGGGATTGGGGTTGGGAATTGGGGTTGGGATTGGGATTGGGGTTGGGAATTGGGAATTGGGAACTGGGAACTGGGAACTGGGAACTTGGAACTTGGAATTGGGAATTGGGAATTGGGAATTGGGATTGGGATTGTGGATGAGGGATGGAATATGTTCCTCAGTCCCCGTGACCACTCCCGGTGCCCGTTCCTGGTGCCTGTGGCCACTCCCGGTGCCCGTGACCACTCCTGGTACCCATTCCCAGTCCCCATATCCACTCCTGGTCCCCATGGCCACTCCTGGTCCCCATGACCACTCCTGGTCCCCGTGGCCACCCCCAGTGCCCATTCCCAGTGCTTGTGGCTCCTCCTGGTGCCTGTGGCCACTCCTGGTGCCTGTGGCCACTCCTGATCCCCATGGCCACTCTTGGTCCCCAGTCCTCATGGCCACTCCTGGTGCCCATTCCCGGTCCCCATGACCACTCCCTGTTCCCATGGCCACTCCCAGTGCCCATTACCGGTCACCTGTGGCCATTCCCAGTTCCTTGTGGTCACTCCCCGTCCCCATGACCACTCCTGGTCCCCATGACTGGTCCCTGTCCCCATGGCCACCCCCAGTCCCCATGACCACCCCTGGTCCCCGTGCCCACCCCGCGCGTTGCGGTGGGCAGCTCGGTGCGGGAGCGGACGCGCACGGCGGTGACCATTCCCAGTGGCCATTCCCGGTCTCCATGCCCATTCCCGGTCCCTGTGGCCATTCCCAGTCCCCATGGCCATTCCTGGTCCCCATGGCCACTCCTGGTGCCCATTCCCAGTGGCCATTCCCGGTTCCCGTGACCACTCCTGTCCCCATGGCCACTCCCAGTCCCCGTGACCACTCCTGGTCCCCATGACCACTCCTGGTCCCCATGGCCACTCCTGGTGCCCGTTCCTGGTCCCTGTGGCCACACTTGGTCCCCAGTCCCCATGACCACTCCCTGTCCCCATGGCCACTCCTGGTCCCCATGACCACTCCCTGTGACCATTCCTGGTCCCCATGACCATTCCTGGTCCCCATGACCACCCCTGTCCCCCGTGCCCACCCTTGGCCTTGCGGTGGGCAGCTCGGAGCGGGAGCGGACACGCACGGCGGTGCCCATTCCCAGTGGCCATTCCCAGTCCCTGTGACCACCCCTGGTCCCTGTGACCACTCCCTGTCCCTGTGACCACCCCTGTCCCCCGTGCCCACCCCTGGCGTTGCGGTGGGCAGCTCGGTGCGGGAGCGGACGCGCACGGCGGTGGCCATTCCCAGTGGCCATTCCCAGTCCCCATGACCACTCCCGGTCCACATGGCCACTTCTGGTCCCCATGACCACTCCTGGTCCCCGTGGCCACCCCCGGTGCCCATTCCCTGTCGCCTGTGGCCATTCCCAGTTCCTTGTGACCACTCCTGGTCCCCATGACCACTCCTGGTCCCCGTGACCATTCCCAGTGCCCATTACCGGTCACCTGTGGCCATTCCCAGTTCCTTGTGGTCACTCCTGGTCCCCATGACCACTCCTGGTCCCCTGTGACCACTCCCAGTCCCCGTGACCACTCCTGGTCCCCATGACCACTCCTGGTCCCTGTGGCCACCTCCGGTGCCCGTTCCCGTTCCCTGTGGCCACTCCTGTTGCCCATGGCCACTCCTGGTGCCCGTTCCCGTTCCCCGTGGCCACTCCTGGTCCCTGTGGCCACCTCCGGTGCCCGTTCCCGGTGCCTGTGGCCACTCCTGGTTCCTGTGGCCACTTGTGGTGCCCATTCCCATTCCCCTTGACCACTCCTGGTCCCCATGACCACTCCTGATCCCCATGACCACTCCTGGTCTCCATGACCACTCCTGGTCTCCATGACCACTCCTGGTCCCCATGGCCACTCCCTGTCCCCATGGCCACTCCTGGTGCCCGTCCCCAGTCCCTGTGGCCATTCCCAGTTCCTCATGACCACTCCCGGTCCCCATGACCACTCCTGGTCCCCATGACCACTCCTGGTCCCCCGTGCCCACCCCTGGCCTTGCGGTGGGCAGCTCGGTGCGGGAGCGGACGCGCACGGCAGTGGCCATTCCCAGTGCCCATTCCCAGTCCCCATGACCACTCCCTGTCCTCATGACCCCTCCTGGTCCCCATGACCACTCCTGGTCCCCATGGCCACTCCTGGTCCCCATGGCCACTCCTGGTCCCCGTGGCCACTCCGGGTGCCTGTTTCTGGTCCCTGTGGCCACTCTTGTTCCTCAGTCCCCATGGCCACTCCCGGTCCCCATTCTCGGTCCCTGTGGCCACTCCTGGTCCCTGTGGCTACTCCCAGTGCCCATTACCGGTCGCCTGTGGCCATTCCCAGTTCCTTGTGGTCACTCCCAGTCCCCATGACCACTCCCGGTCCCCATGGCCACTCCTGGTGCCCGTTCCCGGTCCCTGTGGCCACTCCTGGTCCCCATGGCCACTCCTGGTGCCCGTCCCCAGTCCCAGTGGCCATTCCCAGTTCCTCGTGGCCACTCCCATTCCCCATGACCACTCCTGGTGCCCATGGCCAGTCCTGGTCCCCATGGCCACTCCTGGTGCCCATTCCTGATCCCCATGGCCACTCCCTGTCCCCATGGCCATTCCCTGTCCCTGTGACCACTCCCTGTCCCCGTGCCCACCCCCGGTGCCCATCTCCGTCCCCATGGCCACCCCCGGTGCCCATCCCCGGTCCCCACGGCCACCTGGCCTTGCGGTGGGCAGCTCGGTGCGGGAGCGGACGCGCACGGTGGTGGCCATTCCCAGTGGCCATTCCCAGTCCCCATGGCCACTCCTGGTCCCCATGACCCCTCCTGGTCCCCGTGACCACTCCCGGACCCTGTTCCCGGTCCCTGTGGCCACTCCTGGTGCCCATTCCCGGTCCCTGTGGCCATTCCCAGTTCCTCGTGGCCACTCCCTGTTCCCATGGCCACTCCTGGTCCCCATGGCCACTCCCGGTGCCCGTCCCCGGTCCCTGTGGCCACTCCCGGTCCCCATGGCCACTCCTGGTGCCTGTGACCACCCCCAGTGCCCGTTCCCGGTGCCTGTGGCCACTCCTGGTGCCCATGACCACTCTTGGTTCCCAGTCCCTGTGGCCACTCCTGGTGCCCATTCCCAGTGCCTGTGGCCACTCCCAGTGCCCGTCCCTGGTCCCTGTGGCCACTCTTGGTCCCCAGTACCCATGACCACTCCCGGTCCCCATGGCCACTCCTGGTGCCGTTCCTGGTCCCTGTGGCCACTCTTGGTCCCCATGACCACTCTCGGTCCCCATGGCCACTCTTGGTCCCAGTCCCCATGGCCACTCCTGGTGCCCATTCCCGTTCCCCTTGACCACTCCCATTCTCCTTGACCACTCCTGGTCCCCATGGCCACCCCCGGTGCCCATCCCCGGTCCCCATGACTGGTCCCATTCCCCATGGCCACCCCCGGTGCCCATCCCCGGTCCCCACGGCCACCTGGCCTTGCGGTGGGCAGCTCGGTGCGGGAGCGGATGCGCACGGCGGTGGCCATTCCCAGTGGCCATTCCTGGTGGCCATTCCCGGTCCCTGTGACCATTCCTGGTCCCCATGGTCACTCCTGGTGCCCGTGACCACCCCTGGTGCCCGTTCCCGGTGCCCGTCACCACTCCCAGTCCCTGTGGCCACTCCTGGTCCCCATGGCCACTCTTGGTCCCCATTCCCCATGACCACTCCTGGTGCCCGTTCCCGTTCCCTGTGGCCACTCTTGGTCTCCAGTCCCCATGGCCATTCCCAGTCCCCATGGCCACTCCTGGTCACCATGGCCACTCCTGGTGCCCATTCCCAGTCCCTGTGACCACTCCCTGTCCCCACGGCCACCTGGCCTTGCGGTGGGCAGCTCGGTGCGGGAGCGGACGCGCACGGCGGTGGCCATTCCCAGTGGCCATTCCCAATGGCCATTCCCAGTCCCTGTGACCATTCCCAGTCCCCATGGCCATTCCTGGTCCCCATGACCACTCCTGGTCCCCTGTGTCCACCTGGCCTTGCGGTGGCACAGCTCGGTGCGGGAGCGGACGCGCACGGCGGTGGCCACTCCCTGTCTCCATGACCACTCCCGGTGCCCATTCCCTGTCGCCTGTGGCCATTCCCAGTTCCTCGTGGCCACTCCTGGTGCCCATTGCCACTCCTGGTCCCCATGACCACTCCTGGTGCCCATTCCTGGTCCCTGTGGCCACTCCTGGTCCCCATGGCCACTCTTGGTGCTCATTTCCTGTCCCCATGGCCACCACCAGTGCCCATTCCTGGTCTCCATGGCCACTCCTGGTCCCCATGGCCACTCCTGGTCCCCATGACCACTCCCAGTGTCCATTACCGGTCACCTGTGGCCATTCCCAGTTCCTTGTGGTCACTCCCGGTCCCCGTGACCACTCCTGGCCCCCGTGACCACTCCTGGCCCCCGTGACCACTCCTGGTCCCCTGTGACCACTCCCGGTCCCCATGACCACTCCTGGTCCCCATGACCACTCCTGGTCCCTGTGGCCACCTCCAGTGCCTGTTCCCGTTCCCTGTGGCCACTCCTGTTGCCTGTGGCCACTCCTGGTGCCCGTTCCCAGTCCCTGTGACCACTCTTGGTCCCCATGGCCACTCCCTGTCCCCATGGCCACTCCTGGTGCCCGTCCCCAGTCCCTGTGGCCATTCCCAGTTCCTCATGACCACTCCCGGTCCCTGTGACCACTCCTGGTCCCTGTGGCCACTCCTGGTCCCCATGGCCACTCCTGGTGCCCATTCCCAGTCCCCATGGCCACTGCTGGTCCCCGTGGCCACTCCCTGTCCCCATGGCCACCCCCAATGCCCATTCCCGTCCCCCATGCCACCCCCCGGTGCCCATCCTCGGTCCCCATGGCCACCCCCGGTGCCCGTCCCTGTCCCCCGTGCCCACCCCGCGGCGTTGCGGTGGCGCAGCTCGGTGCGGGAGCGGACGCGCACGGCGGTGCCCATTCCTAGTGGCCATGGCCATTCCCAGTCCCCATGGCCATTCCCTGTCCCTGTGACCACTCCCAGTGCCCATGGCCACCCCCGGTGCCCATGGCCACTCCTGGTCCCCATGACCACTCCTGGTCGCCATGGCCACCCCCGGTGCCCGTTCCTGGTGCCCGTGGCCACTCCTGGTTCCTGCGGCCACTTGTGGTGCCCATTCCCATTCCCCTTGACAACTCCTGGTCCCCATGACCACTCCTGATCCCCATGACCACTCCTGGTCTCCATGACCACACCTGGTCCCCATGGCCACTCCCTGTCCCCATGGCCACTCCTGGTGCCCGTCCCCAGTCCCTGTGGCCATTCCCAGTTCCTCATGACCACTCCCGGTCCCCATGGCCACTCCTGGTCCCCATGACCACTCTTGGTCCCCAGTCCCCGTGGCCACTTCTGGTGCCCGTTGCCAGTCCCCATGGCCACTCCCGGTCCCCATGACCACTCCTGGTCCCCATGGCCACCCCTGTCCCCCATGCCCACCCGGGGCCTTGCGGTGGGCAGCTCGGTGCGGGAGCGGACGCGCACGGCGGTGGCCATTCCCAGTGGCCATTCCCAGTGGCCATTCCCAGTGGCCATTCCCGGTCCCTGTGACCACCCCCAGTGCCCATTCCTGGTGCCCGTGGCCACTTGTGGTGCCTGTGGCCACTCCTGGTCCTCATGGCCACTCTTGGTCCCCAGTCCCCGTGACCACTCCTGGTGCCCGTCCCCAGTCCCTGTGGCCATTCCCAGTTCCTCGTGGCCACTCCCATTCCCCATGACCACTCCCTGTCCCCATGACCACTCCTGGTCCCCGTGGCCACTCCCTGTCCCCATAGCCACCCCCGGTGCCCGTCCCCGTGCCCACCCCTTGGCCTTGCGGTGGGCAGCTCGGTGCGGGAGCGGACGCGCACGGCGGTGGCCATTCCCAGTCCCCATGGCCATTCCCAGTGGCCATTCCCAGTGGCCATTCCTGGTCCCCATGACCATTCCTGGTCCCCATGACCACCCCTGTCCCCATGCCCACCCCTTGGCGTTGCGGTGGGCAGCTCGGTGCGGGAGCGGACGCGCACGGCGGTGACCATTCCCAGTCCCCACGGCCAATCCTGGTCCCCATGACCATTCCCGGTCCCTGTGACCACTCCTGGTCCCCATGGCCACTCCTGTCCCCCGTGCCCACCCCTTGGCCTTGCGGTGGGCAGCTCGGTGCGGGAGCGGACGCGCACGGCGGTGGACATGCGCGTGGGCGTGCACAGCGGCGCGGTGCTGGGCGGCGTGCTGGGCCAGAAGCGGTGGCAGTACGACGTCTGGTCCACCGACGTCACCGTGGCCAACAAGATGGAGGCGGGCGGCATCCCCGGGTGAGGCGCCATCCCCGACGTCCCCGTCCCCGTGCCGGTGGCACCGCGGTGACGTCGCGGTGACATCGCGGGCGCGGCAGGCGCGTGCACGTCTCGCAGAGCACCGTGGACTGCCTGAAGGGCGAGTTCGAGGTGGAGCCGGGCGAGGGCGGCTCCCGCTGTGACTACCTGAGGGACAAGGGCATCGTCACCTACCTGGTGGTGGTCCCCAAGCCCGGCCCGCGGCGCGGCGTCAACGGCCTGGTGGGTGTCGGCATGGGGACGTCGTGGGGATGGTGGGGGGGACACTGGTGGGGATGCTGGGGACATGGCGTCTGGGGACACTGGGGACACTGGTGGGGATGCTGGGGACATTGGTGACACTGGGGACACTGGTGGCAGTGGTGACACCCATCATGTCCCTGTCCCTGACCTCATCTGGGGTGTGATGGGTGACACTGGTGACACCGGTGACATTGGTGACACTGGTGACACTGGGGACACGGGTGGCACCGGTGACACTGGTGACACCGGTGACACTGGTGACACTGGTGACACCGGGGACACCGGTGACACTGGGGACACTGGTGACTTTGGTGACACTGATGACATTGGGGACACTGGTGACACCAACTGACACCCATCATGTCCCTGTCCCTGACCTCGTCCATGGTGTGATGGGTGACACTGGTGACACAGGTGACACAGGTGACACCGGTGACACCAGTGACACTGGTGACACTGGTGACACTGGGGACATCGGTGACACTGGTGACATTGATGACACTGGGGACACTGGGGACACTGGTGACACTGATGACACTGGTGGCACTGGTGACACCGGTGACACTGGTGACACTGGTGACACTGGTGACACTTATGACATTGGGGACACTGGTGACACCAACTGACACCCATCATGTCCCTGTCCCTGACCTCGTCCATGGTGTGATGGGTGACATTGGTGACACCGGTGACACTGGTGACACCGATGACACTGGTGACATTGGTGACACTGGTGACACTGGTGACACTGGGGACACTGGTGACACCGGTGACACTGATGGCACTGGTGACACTGGGGACACCCACCGTGTCCCTGTCCCTGACCTCATCTGTGGTGTGATGGGTGACACTGGTGGCACTGGTGACATGGGTGACACTGGGGACACTGATGACGCTGGTGACACCGGTGACACTGGTGACACTGGTGACACCGATGACATTGGTGACACTGGTGACACCCACCACGCCCCTGTCCCTGACCTCATCCGTGATGTGCTGGGTGACACCGGTGACATTGGGGACACTGGTGACATTGGGGACACTAGTAACACTGGGGACATTGGTGACATTGGTGACACCGGTGACACTGGTGACACTGGTGACACTGATGACATTGGTGACACTGGTGACGCCGGTTACACTGGTGATACTGGGGACACTGGTGACACTTATGACATTGGGGACACTGGTGACACCAACTGACACCCATCATGTCCCTGTCCCTGACCTCGTCCATGGTGTGATGGGTGACACCGGTGACATTGGTGACACCAGTGACACCCACCACACCCCTGCCCCCACAGAAGCTGTCCCTGACCTCGTCCCACTCGGTGTCCCCCCCTCTGGTGGCCGCGCCGGAGCCCAACGGGAGCCTCAGCCCGGAGCCACCTGAGGACACCGACCCCGACCCGGACACCGACGCCGACGAGGTACCACCAACATCCCCACGGTGGTGTCCCCACCATGGTGTCCCCATGGTGTTGTCCCCACGATGTCCCCACGGCGTCCCCGTCCCACAGGCGCCCAACCCGTCCTTCCCCAACCCGCGGCGCCGGCTGCGGCTGCGGGACCTGGCCGAGCGCGTGGCGGGCGCGGCGCAGAACGAGCAGGAGCTCCACCGGCTCCTCAACGAGGCCCTCCTGGAGCGCGAGTCCATCCAGGCGTGAGTGTCCCCAACGTCCCCTCTTGGCCACCCCGGTGGTCACCACGGTGGTGGCGTTGTCCCCACGTGCCACGTTCTCCAGGCTGAAGGGTGCGGCCACCTTCCGTCTCTCGCTGCGCTTCACCGACCCCGAGATGGAGACGCGCTACTCGGTGGAGAAGGAGAAGCAGAGCGGCGCCGCCTTCGGCTGCTCCTGTGTTGTCCTCTTCTTCACCACCATGGTGGAGGCCACCATCGACCCCCGGTAGGTCGGCGGTGCCACGTTGGCCGCGTTGGCCGCGCGGTTGGGCTGGATCGGCGCCGCCGACCTCCCTGTGACGCCACCGGCAGGTTGGTGACCAACTACGTGACCTTCGTGGTGGGAGAGGCTTTGCTGGTGGGACTCACGCTCTGCTCCTTGGCCGCCATCTTCCCGCGGGTGAGACAGCGGGCGTGGATTGGGGACGTGGTGGTGACATCGGGTGTCACCTCCCCGGTGACCGTCCCCGTCCGGTGGGTGTCACCGCAGGCTTTCCCCAAAAAGTTGGTGGCCTTCTCCACATGGATCGACCGGACGCGGTGGGCGCGCAACACCTGGGCCATGGCGGCCATCGCCATCGTCACCGCCGCCGACATCGTGGACATGGTGAGGTCCGGATGGGACAATGGGGACACCTCGGGGTGGTGGCGGTGAGGAGCAGCACAGATGTTGCAGCTCCATCACGCTGGTGGTCATGGTGGCCACCACCGTGTCCCCGTGTCCCCAGCTTGGCTGCCATGGGGACCACAAGGTGGTGGCCACCAACAGGACCTCGGGGCCACCATGGTGTCCACCACCGTGTCCCCGTGTCCCCAACTGGGCCACCATGGGGTCCACAAGGTGATGGCCACCAACGGGACCTTGGGGCCACCATGGTGTCCACCACCGTGTCCCCATGTCCCCAGCTGGGCTGTCATGGGGACCAGAAGATGGTGGCCACCAACGGGACCTCGAGGCCACCATGGGCTGGGGGCCAGTGGGACACTGGTGGCCAATGGGACATGGAGGCCACCATGGGCAGGTGGCCAATGGGACATGGAGGCCACCATGGGCAGGTGGCCAGTGGGACATGGAGACCACCATGGGCAGGTGGCCAATGGGACATGGAGGCCACCATGGGCAGGTGGCCAATGGGACATGGAGGTCACCATAGGCTGGTGGCCAGTGGGACATGGTGGCCAACATGGGCTGGTGGCCAGTAGGACATGGAGGCCACCATGGGCTGGTGGCCAATGGGACATGGAGGCCACCATGGGCTGGTGGCCAATGGGACATGGAGGCCACCATGGGCAGGTGGCCAGTGGGACATGGAGACCACCATGGGCAGGTGGCCAATGGGACATGGAGGCCACCATGGGCAGGTGGCCAATGGGACATGGAGGTCACCATAGGCTGGTGGCCAGTAGGACATGGAGGCCAACATGGGCTGGTGGCCAATGGGACCTCGGGGCCACCATGGGCTGGTGGCCAGTGGGACATGGAGGCCACCACGGGCTGGTGGCTGTGAGGAGCAGTACAGATGTTGCAGCTCCATCTCCCTGGTGGCCATGGTGGCCACCACCGTGTCCCCGTGTCCCCAACTGGGATACCATGGGGACCACAAGGTGGTGGCCACCAACAGGACCTTGGGGTCACCATGGGCTGGTGGCTGTGAGGAGAAGCCAAAATGCTGGAATTAGCTCACCCAGGTGGCCATGGTGGCCATCACCGTGTCCCCATGTCCCCAGCTGGGTTACCATGGGGACCACAAGGTGGTGGCCACCAACAGGACCTTGAGGACACCATGGGGTGGTGGCGGTGAGGAGCAGCACAGATGTTGCAGATCCATCTCCCTGGTGGCTGTGGTGGCCACCACCATGTCCCTATGTTCCCAACTGGGCTGTCATGGGGACTACAAGGTGGTGGCCACCAACAGGACCTCGGGGCCACCATGGTGTCCACCGCCGTGTCCCCATGTCCCCATCTTGGCTGCCATTGGGACCACAAGGTGGTGGCCAATGGGACATGGAGGTCACCATGGGCTGGTGGCTGTGAGGAGCAGCACAGATGTTGCAGCTCCATCACCCTGGTGGTCATGGTGACCACCACCGTGTCCCCAACTGGGCTACCATGGGGACCAGGGGCTGGTGGCCAATGGGACATGGAGGCCACCATGGGGTGGTGGCTGTGAGGAGTATCTCAAGTATTGCAGCTCCATCTCCCTGGAGGCCATGGTGGCCACCACCGTGTCCCCATGTCCCCAACTGGGCTGTCATGGGGACCACAAGGTGGTGGCCACCAACGGGACCTCGGGGCCATCATGGTGTCCACCACCGTGTCCCCATGTCCCCAACTGGGCTGCCAAGGGGACCACAAGGTGGTGGCCAATGGGACATGGAGGCCACCATGAGGTGGTGGCCAATGGGACATGGAGGCCACAATGGGGTGGTGGCCAATGGGACATGGAGGCCACCATGAGGTGGTGGCCAATGGGACATGGAGGCCACAATGGGGTGGTGGCTGCGAGGAGTATCTCAAGTATTGCAGCTCCATCTCCCTGGTGGCCATGGTGACCACCTTGTCCCCGTGCTGACCCCACCCTGATGTCCCCAGCTCGGCTGCCGCCGCCACCGCTGGGTGGCCACCAACAAGACCTGGGGGCCACCATGGTGTCCACAGCCGTGTCCCCATGTCCCAAACTGGGCTGTCATGGGGACTACAAGGTGGTGGCCACCAATGGGACCTCGGGGCCCCCATGGGCTGGTGGCCAATGGGACATGGAGGCCACCATGGGCTGGTGGTTGTGAGGAGCAGCACAGATGTTGCAGATCCATCACTCTGGTGGCCATGGTGGCCACCACCGTGTCCCCGTGTCCCCATCTTGGCTGCCATGGGGACCACAAGGTGGTGGCCACCAACGGGACCTTGAGGCCACCATGGGGTGGTGGCCAATGGGACATGAAGACCACCATGGGCTGGTGGCCAGTGGGACACTGGTGGCCAATGGGACGTGGAGGCCACCATGGGCTTGTGGCCAATGGGACATGGAGGCCACCATGGGCTGGTGGCCAGTGGGACATGGAGGCCACCATGGGCTGGTGGCCAATGGGACATGGAGGCCACCATGGGCTGGTGGCCAGTGGGACATGGAGGCCACCATGGGCTGGTGGCCAATGGGACATGGAGGCCACCATGGGCTGGTGGCTTTGAGGAGCAGCCAAACCTCTGTAGCCACCTCACCCAGGTGGCCATGGTGACCACCGTGTCCCCGTGCTGACCCCACCCTCGTGTCCCCAGCTCAGCTGCCAGCGCCACCACTGGGCGCCCACCAACGGGACCTGGGGGCCACCATGGTGTCCACCACCGTGTCCCCATGTCCCCAGCTGGGCTGCCATGGGGACCACAAGGTGGTGGCCAATGGGACATGGAGGCCACCATGGGTAGGTGGACACTGGGACATGGAGGCCACCATGGGCTGGTGGCCAGTGGGACACTGGTGGCCACTGGGACATGGAGGCCACCATGGGCTGGTGGCTGTGAGGAGAAGCCAAAATGCTGCAGTTGCCTCACCCAGGTGGCCATGGTGGACAGCAACTTGTCCCCATGTCCCCAATGTGGCCCACAAGGTGGTGGCCACCAATGGGACCTCAGGGCCACCATGGGGTGGTGGCCAATGGGACATGGAGGCCACCATGGGCTGGTGGCCAATGGGACATGAAGGTCACCATGGGCAGGTGGCCAATGGGACTTGAAGACCACCATGGGCAGGTGGCCAATGGGACTTGAAGACCACCATGGGCAGGTGGCCAATGGGACCTCGGGGCCACCATGGGCTGGTGGCCACTGGGACATGAAGACCACCATGGGCTGGTGGCCAATGGGACATGAAGACCACCATGGGCTGGTGGCCAATGGGACATGGAGGCCACCATGGGCTGGTGGCCAATGGGACATGGAGGCCACCATGGGCTGGTGGCCAATGGGACATGAAGGCCACCATGGGCTGGTGGCCAATGGGACATGGAGGCCACCATGGGCTGGTGGCCAATGGGACATGGAGGCCACCATGGGCTGGTGGCCAATGGGACATGAAGGCCACCATGGGCTGGTGGCCAATGGGACTTTGGGGCCACCATGGGCTGGTGGCCAATGGGACATGAAAACCACCATGGGCTGGTGGCCAATGGGACTTTGGGGCCACCATGGGCTGGTGCCAGGAACAGCCAAACCGCTGCAGCCACCCCACCCTGGTGGCCATGGTGACCACCGTGTCCCCGTGCTGACCCCACCCTGGTGTCCCCAGCTCGGCTGCCGCCGCCACCGCTGGGTGGCCACCAACGGGACGTGGGGGCCGGCGCGGGGCGGGGGCTGCGTGGAGCACCCCAAGTACTTCAGCTACATCGCCCTGCTGGCCCTGGTGGCCACCGTGATGCTGGTCCAGGTCAGCCACATGGTCAAGCTGAGCCTCATGGTGCTCATCACCGCAGCCACCGGCGCCGTCAACTTCTCCATCTGGGAGCCCATCTTCGACCGCTACGACCGGCGGCGCGGCCAGCACGGCGCGTAAGGGGTTAACGGGGACAGGGATGGAGATGGAGATGGAGATGGAGATGGAGATGGAGATGGAGATGGAGATGGAGATGGAGATGGGGATGGAGATGGAGATGGAGATGGAGATGGAGATGGAGATGGAGATGGGGATGGGATGGAGATGGAGATGGAGATGGAGATGGAGATGGGGATGGAGATGGAGATGGAGATGGAGATGGAGATGGAGATGGGGATGGAGATGGAGATGGGGATGGAGATGGGGATGGGATGGAGATGGAGATGGGGATGGAGATGGAGATGGAGATGGAGATGGAAATGGAGATGGAGATGGAGATGGGGATGGGATGGAGATGGAGATGGAGATGGGGATGGGGATGGGGATGGAGATGGAGATGGAAATGGAGATGGGGATGGAGATGGAGATGGAGATGGAGATGGGGATGGGGATGGAGATGGAGATGGGGATGGAGATGGAGATGGAAATGGAGATGGGGATGGAGATGGAGATGGAGATGGAGATGGGGATGGGGATGGGGATGGAGATGGAGATGGAGATGGAGATGGGGATGGAGATGGAGATGGAGATGGAGATGGGGATGGAGATGGGGATGGAGATGGAGATGGAGATGGAGATGGAAATGGAGATGGAGATGGAGATGGGGATGGGATGGAGATGGAGATGGAGATGGAGATGGAGATGGAGATGGAGATGGGGATGGAGATGGGGATGGGATGGAGATGGAGATGGAGATGGAGATGGGGATGGAGATGGGGATGGGATGGAGATGGAGATGGGGATGGAGATGGAGATGGAGATGGAGATGGAAATGGAGATGGAGATGGAGATGGGGATGGGATGGAGATGGAGATGGAGATGGAGATGGGGATGGGGATGGGGATGGAGATGGAGATGGAGATGGGGATGGAGATGGGGATGGAGATGGGGATGGAGATGGAGATGGGGATGGAGATGGAGATGGAGATGGAGATGGGGATGGAGATGGGGATGGAGATGGAGATGGAGATGGAGATGGAAATGGAGATGGAGATGGAGATGGGGATGGGATGGAGATGGAGATGGAGATGGAGATGGAGATGGAGATGGAGATGGGGATGGAGATGGGGATGGGATGGAGATGGAGATGGAGATGGAGATGGGGATGGAGATGGGGATGGGATGGAGATGGAGATGGGGATGGAGATGGAGATGGAGATGGAGATGGAAATGGAGATGGAGATGGAGATGGGGATGGGATGGAGATGGAGATGGAGATGGAGATGGGGATGGGGATGGGGATGGAGATGGAGATGGAGATGGGGATGGAGATGGGGATGGAGATGGGGATGGAGATGGGGATGGAGATGGAGATGGAGATGGAGATGGAGATGGGGATGGAGATGGGGATGGGGATGGAGATGGAGATGGAGATGGAGATGGGGATGGGGATGGGGATGGAGATGGAGATGGAGATGGGGATGGAGATGGGGATGGAGATGGGGATGGAGATGGAGATGGAGATGGAGATGGGGATGGAGATGGAGATGGAGATGGAGATGGAGATGGAGATGGAGATGGAGAAGGGGATGGGGATGGAGATGGAGATGGAGATGGGGATGGGGATGGGGATGGAGATGGAGATGGAGATGGAGATGGAGATGGGGATGGAGATGGAGATGGAGATGGAGATGGGGATGGAGATGGAGATGGGGATGGAGATGGAGATGGAGATGGAGATGGGGATGGAGATGGGGATGGAGATGGAGATGGAGATGGAGATGGAGATGGGGATGGAGATGGAGATGGAGATGGAGATGGAGATGGGGATGGGGATGGAGATGGGGATGGAGATGGAGATGGGATGGAGATGGGGATGGAGATGGGGATGGAGATGGAGATGGAGATGGAGATGGAGATGGAGATGGAGATGGAGATGGAGATGGGGATGGAGATGGAGATGGAGATGGAGATGGAGATGGAGATGGGGATGGAGATGGAGATGGAGATGGAGATGGAGATGGAGATGGAGATGGGGATGGAGATGGAGATGGAGATGGAGATGGGGATGGGGATGGAGATGGAGATGGACATGGAGATGGAGATGGACATGGAGATGGAGATGGAGATGGGGATGGAGATGGAGATGGGGATGGGGATGGAGATGGAGATGGAGATGGGGATGGAGATGGACATGGAGATGGAGATGGGGATGGAGATGGAGATGGAGATGGAGATGGAGATGGGGATGGAGATGGAGATGGAGATGGAGATGGAGATGGGGATGGAGATGGAGATGGAGATGGAGATGGGGATGGGATGGGGATGGAGATGGAGATGGAGATGGAGATGGGATGGGGATGGAGATGGAGATGGGGATGGGGATGGAGATGGGGATGGGGATGGGGATGGAGATGGGGATGGGGATGGGAATGGGGATGGGGATGGGAACGGGGACGGGGATGGGGACGGGGACGGGGATGGGGACGGGGATGGGGACGGATTCCGGCCTCTGGATGATCCCTCGGCGACCATCTGGAATTCCGGCCTCGGCTGATCCCTTGGGGACCATCCGGAATTCCGGCCTTGGCTGATCCCTCGGGGACCGTCCGGAATTCCGGCCTTTGGGGGACCATCCGGAATTCCGGCCTCTGGACAATCCCTCGGGGACCATCCGGAATTCCGGCCCCTGGCTGATCCCTCGGGGACCATCCGGAATTCCGAACTCCGGCTGATCCCTTGGGGACAATCCGGAATTCCGAACTCCGGCTGATCCCTCGGCAGGTCGGTGCTGGTGCCCTCCAAGTACTCCATGACCGCCATGATCTTCGTGGTGATGCTCAGCTTCTACTACTTCTCGCGGCACGTGAGTGACGGGGGGGAGGGCTCCTTCCTTCCCTTCTCCTTCCTTTTCTTCTCCGTCCTTTTCTCCTTCTACCTTTTCCTTCCCTTCCTTCCCTTCTCCGTCCTTTTCTTCTTCCTTTTCCTTCCCTTCCTTGCCTTTTCCTTCTGTTTCTCCTTCTTCCTCTTCCTTTCCTTCCTTTTCTCCTTCCTTTTCTTCTTCTTCCTTTGCCTTTCCTTCCTTCCCTTTTCCTTCCTTCCCTTTTCCTTCCTTTTCCTTTCCTTTCTTCCCTTTCCCTTTCCTCTCCTTCCCTCCCTTTTCCTTCTTCTTCCTCATTTTTCTGCTCTTTCTTCCCATTCCCAACCTTTTCCTTCCTTTTCCCACCCTTTCTTCCCTTTTCCTTCCTTCTCCTTCCTTTTCCTGTCCTTTCTTCTGTTTTTCTTCTTCTTCCTCAATTTCCTTTCCTTTCCTTTCCTTTCCTTTCCTTTCCTTTCCTTTCCTTTCCTTTCCTTTCCTTTCCTTTCCTTTCCTTTCCTTTCCTTTCCTTTCCTTTCCTTTCCTTTCCTTTCCTTTCCTTTCCTTTCCTTTCCTTTCCTTTCCTTTCCTTTCCTTTCCTTTCCTTTCCTTTCCTTTCCTTTCCTTTCCTTTTCCTCCCTTTTCCCCTTTTCCTCCCTTTTCCCGCCCTTTCCTTCCCAGATTCCCTAAATCCCTTCCCGGATTCCCGGGATCTCCAGGGCACCGGGATTTATCCCGGGCCCATCCACAGCACCTACGGCATTTCCACGGAAATTCCCAAAGGGTTTTCCATCCCACACCAATTCTGGGAACGACCCCATCTCCCCATCATCCCATTATCCCATCATCCATTATCCCATTATCCCATTATCCCATCATCCCATTATCCTATTATCCCATTTTCCCATGATCCCGTAATCCCATTATCCCATTATCCCATTATACCATGATCCCATCATCCCATTATCCCACTATCCCATTATCCCATTATCCCATCATCCCATAATCCCATTATCCCATTATACCATGATCCCATCATCCCATTATCCATAATCCCATTATCCCATCATCCCATTATCCCATGATCCCATAATACCATCATCCCATAATCCCATCATCCCATCATCCCATCATCCCATCATCCCATCATCCCATCATCTCATTATCCCACCATCCCATCATGCCACAATCCCATTATCCCATTCTCCAATTATCCCACCATCCCATTATTCCATAATCCCATTATCCCATTATCCTATTATTCCATTATCCCATTATCCCATCATCCCATCATCCTTTAATCCCATGATCCCATCATCCCTTAATCCCATGATCCCATGATCCCATAATCCCACAATCCCATTATCCCATAATCCCATCATCCCATAATCCCATCATCCCATAATCCTTTAATCCCATTATTCCATAATCCCACAATCCCATTATCCCATTATCCCATCATCCCATTATCCCATTATCCCATTATACCATAATCCCATTATCCCATTATCCCATAATCCCATCATCTCATTATCCCATCATCCCATCATCCCATCATCCCATTATCCCATTATCCCACTATCCCATTATCCCATTATCCCATCATCCCATCATCCCATTATCCCATTATCCCGTTATCCCATCATCCTATCATCC
The DNA here is from genome assembly GCF_048771995.1 of Taeniopygia guttata. Classification (NCBI taxonomy): domain Eukaryota; kingdom Metazoa; phylum Chordata; class Aves; order Passeriformes; family Estrildidae; genus Taeniopygia; species Taeniopygia guttata. The sequence continues at coordinate 1,722,156 of NC_133027.1, read as the reverse complement.
CATTATCCCATTATCCCATTATCCCATTATACCATCATCCCATGATCCCATCATCCCATGATCCCATAATCCCATCATCCCATAATCCCATCATTTTGTAATACCATTATCCGATCATCCCATCATGCAATTATCCCATTATCCCAGAATCCCATCTCCCATCATTCCATAAATTGCATCATCCCATTATCCCATCATCCCATAATATCACATTCCCATCACCCCATCATCCCAGAAATTCCATCATTTCATCATCCCTGCAGAAGATTGACATCCACAACCAGAAGGAGCGCGTCTCCATTATCCCAAAATCCCCAAATCCCCCAATCCAGGGAATTCCCACATTCCCACATTCCCAGGTGGAGAAGCTGGCGCGGACGCTGTTCCTGTGGAAGATGGACGTCCACGAGCAGAAGGAGCACGTCTCCATTATCCCATTATCCCATAATCCCACAATCCCACCATCCCCAAATCCCATAATCCCACCATCCCACATTCCCAAAATCCCCCAATCCCGGGAATTCCCACGTTCCCAGGTGGAGAAGTTGGCGCGGACGCTGTTCCTGTGGAAGATCAACCAGAAGGAGAACATCTCGATTTATCCCATTATCCCACCATCCCATAATCCCACAATCCCACAATCCCACCATCTCACCATCCCACCATCCCACCATCCCACATTCCCAAAATCCCCCAATCCCGGGAATTCCCGCATTCCCAGGTGGAGAAGCTGGCGCGGACGCTGTTCCTGTGGAAGATGGACGTCCACGAGCAGAAGGAGAACATCTCCATTATCCCATTATCCCACAATCCCACCATCCCACAATCCCACCATCCCACATTCCCAAGATCCCCCAATCCCGGGAATTCCCACATTCCCTGGTGGAGAAGTTGGCGCGGACGCTGTTCCTGTGGAAGATCAACCAGAAGGAGCACATCTCCATTATCCCATTATCCCACCATCCCACCATCCCACCATCCCACAATCCCACCATCGCATCATCCCACATCCCGAAATTCCCCAATCCCAGGAATTCCCGCATTCCCAGGTGGAGAAGCTGGCGTGGACGCTCTTCCTGTGGAAGATGGACATCCACCACCAGAAGGAGAACATCTCCATTATCCCATAATCCCATAATCCCACCATCCCACCATCCCACCATCCCATAATCTCACCATCCCACATTCCCCAAAATCCCCCAATCCCGGGAATTCCCGTGTTCCCAGGTGGAGAAGCTGGCACGGACGCTGTTCCTGTGGAAGATGGACGTCCATGAGCAGAAGGAGCGCGTCTCCATTATCCCATTATCCCACCATCCCACCATCCCACCATCCCACCATCCCACCATCCCACATTCCCAAATCCCCCAATCCCGGGAATTCCCGCGTTCCCAGGTGGAGAAGTTGGCGCGGACGCTGTTCCTGTGGAAGATGGATGTCCACCACCAGAAGGAGAACATCTCCATTATCCCACCATCCCGTAATCCCATAATCCCACCATCCCACCATCCCACCATCCCCAAATCCCCAATCCCGGGAATTCCCGCGTTCCCAGGTGGAGAAGCTGGCGCGGACGCTGTTCCTGTGGAAGATGGACGTCCACGAGCAGAAGGAGAACATCTCCATTATCCCATCCCACCATCCCACCATCCCACATCCCCAAATCCCCCAATCCCGGGAATTCCCGCATTCCCAGGTGGAGAAGCTGGCGCGGACGCTGTTCCTGTGGAAGATGGACGTCCACGAGCAGAAGGAGCGCGTCTCCGAGATGCGCCGCTGGAACGAGGCCCTGGTGGCCAACATGCTGCCCGAGCACGTGGCCCGACACTTCCTGGGCTCCAAAAAGCGGGATGAGGTCGGTATTCCCAGATTTTTCCCGGCGCTTCCCGTTTTTCCCGGCTCTTCCCGCGTTCCTGGAGTTCTTCGGACGGGATCCGTGGAGCTTCTGTCCCATCCCACTCCAACCCCGCTCCCAGGTGGCTCCAACCGTTCCTTGGATGTTCCCAGGGATTCTTTGGGAATTCTGGCCCTGTTTTCCCAGGGAATTCCCTCCATTCCCGGCTCTCACAGCCTGGGATTGGATCCATCCCCATCCCAGATCTTCTCCAGGAAGGAATTTTGGGAATTCCTTGGGAATTTGGGACTCCAGGAAGGGTCTCTCTTCCTTTTTCCAACCCCAAGTTCCATAAAAAACCCTCAGGATGGATCCTGATCATCTCTGATCCCAGAATCCTGCAATGGTTTGGGATGGGATCCATGGAGCTTCAATCCCATCCCGTTCCCACCACACCATCCAAGGGTTCTCCAACCCAATCCCAATCCCAATCCCAATCCCACCTCACCATCCAAGTGTCCTCCAATCCCACTGCACCATACAAAGTTTCTCCAATCCCAATCCAAATCCCAATCCCAATCCCAATCCCACCACACCATCCAAGGGTTCTCCAATCCCATCCCATCCCCATCCCACTGCACCATCCAAGGGTTCTCCAACCCAATCCCAATCCCACTGCACCATCCAAGGGTTCTCCAATCCCAATCCCAATCCCACCTCACCATCCAAGGGTTCTCCAATCCCAATCCCAATCCCACCACACCATCCAAGGGTTCTCCAACCCCAATCCCAATCCCGTCACACCATCCAAGGGTTCTCCAACCCCAATCCCAATCCCACCACACCATCCAAGGGTTCTCCTATCCCAATCCCACCGCACCATCCAAGGGTTCTCCAATCCCAACCCCACCACACCATCCAAGGGTTCTCCAATCCCAATCCCAATCCCACCACACCATCCAAGGGTTCTCCAATCCCAATCCCAATCCCACCACACCATCCAAAGGTTCTCCAATCCCAATCCCACCACACCATCCAAGGGTTCTCCAATCCCATCCCAATCCCAATCCCACCTCACCATCCGAGGGTTCTCCAATCCCAATCCCACCACACCATCCAAGGGTTCTCCAATCCCAATTCCAATCCCATGGCACCATCCAAGGGTTCTCCAATCCCAATCCCACCGCACCATCCAAGGGTTCTCCAATCCCAATCCCACCGCACCATCCAAGGGCTCTCCAACCCAATCCCAATCCCACCACACCATCCAAGGGTTCTCCAATTCCAATCCCATCACACCATCCAAGGGTTCTCCAATCCCAATCCCACGGCACCATCCAAGGGTTCTCCAATCCCAATCCCACCGCACCATCCAAGGGTTCTCCAATCCCAATCCCACCGCACCATCCAAGGGTTCTCCAATCCCAACCCCACAACACCATCCAAGGGTTCTCCAATCCCAATCCCACCGCACCATCCGAGGGTTCTCCAATCCCAATCCCAATCCCAATCCCACCACACCATCCGAGGGTTCTCCAACCCAATCCCAATCCCACGGCACCACCCGGGGGTTCTCCAATCCCACCCGTTCCGGCGTTCCAGGAGCTGTACAGCCAGTCCTACGAGGAGATCGGGGTGATGTTCGCCTCGCTGCCCAACTTCGCCGACTTCTACACTGAGGAGAGCATCAACAACGGCGGCATCGAGTGCCTGCGCTTCCTCAACGAGATCATCTCCGACTTCGACGCCGTGAGCGCGACCCCGGTGGGAACGGCGGGAGGGGCCGGGCGGGGGTCCCTGGGAATGAACATCCAGGTGGGATCACGGGGAACATCCAGGTGGGATCACGGGAACATCCAGGTGGGATCACGGGAACATCCAGGTGGGATCAGAAGGAACATCCAGGTGGGATCAGACTGGGAATAACTGGAGATATCCAGGTGGGATCAGACTGGGAATCACAGGAACATCCAGGTGGGACAGGGAACATCCAGGTGGGATCACGGGGAACATCCAGGTGGGATCACGGCAGGAACCACGGGAATGGCCGGATGGAGATCTCGGGGGGAATCATGGGGATGTCCAGGTGGGATCAGACTGGGAATCACAGGAACATCCAGGTGGGATCACGGGGAACATCCAGGTGGGATCACGGCAGGAACGACGGGAATGGCCGGATGGAGATCTCGGGGGAATCATGGGGATGTCCAGGTGGGATCAGACTGGGAATCACAGGAACATCCAGGTGGGATCAGACTGGGAATCACAGGAACATCCAGGTGGGATCAGACAGGGAACATCCAGATGGGACCATGGGGAACATCCCAGTGGGATGGGGAACATCCAGGTGGGATCAGGGGAACATCCAGATGGGATCAGACTGGGAATAACTGGAGATATCCAGGTGGGATCACACTGGGAATCACAGGAACATCCAGGTGGGATCAGACTGGGAATCACAGGAACATCCAGGTGGGATCAGACTGGGAATAACTGGGAACATCCAGGTGGGATCAGACTGGGAATCATGGGAACATCCAGGTGGGGTCAGGGGGAACATCCAGGTGGGATCATGGGGAACATCCAGGTGGGACCATGGGGAACATCCAGGTGGGATCATGGGGAACATCCAGGTGGGATCAGGGGGAACATCCAGGTGGGATCATGGGGAACATCCAGGTGGGGTCATGGGGAACATCCAGGTGGGATCAGGGGGAACATCCAGGTGGGATCATGGGGAACATCCAGGTGGGATCATGGGGAACATCCAGGTGGGATCAGGGGGAACATCCAGGTGGGATCATGGGGAACATCCAGGTGGGGTCATGGGGAACATCCAGGTGGGATCAGGGGGAACATCCAGGTGGGATCATGGGGAACATCCAGGTGGGATCAGGGGGAACATCCAGGTGGGATCATGGGGAACATCCAGGTGGGATCATGGGGAACATCCAGGTGGGGTCAGGGGGAACATCCAGGTGGGATCAGGGGGAACATCCAGGTGGGATCAGACTGGGAATCACGGGAACATCCAGGTGGGATCAGACTGGGAATAACTGGGAACATCCAGGTGGGATCACGGGGAATCACAGGAACATCCAGGTGGGATCAGACTGGGAATCACAGGAACATCCAGGTGGGATCACGGGGAACATCCCGGTGGGACGGGGAACATCCAGGTGGGATCAGGGGGAACATCCAGGTGGGATCAGGGGGAACATCCAGGTGGGATCACGGGGAACATCCAGGTGGGATCAGGGGGAACATCCAGGTGGGATCAGGGGGAACATCCAGGTGGGATCATGGGGAACATCCAGGTGGGATCATGGGGAACATCCAGGTGGGATCACGGGGAACATCCAGGTGGGATCACGGGGAACATCCAGGTGGGATCACGGGAACATCCAGGTGGGATCCCAGCGGGACGTTCCCGTGGCCATCCCGCTTTGGTGTCCCTGCCCAGCTGCTGGACGAGCCCCAGTTCCGCTGCATCACCAAGATCAAGACCATCGGCAGCACCTACATGGCCGCCTCCGGGGTGACGCCCGACGCCGGCGCCAACGGATTCGGAGCCAAGGTCAGGCCGGGATTGGGACACCCCTGGGGATGTTGGGATCGGTCCCTTCCTGCTTGTCCCCATCCTTGGCTCCATCTCCACGTCCCATCTCCGTGTCCCATGTCCGTGTCCCATCCCATGTCCCATCTCCATGTCCCATCTCCATGTCCCATTTCTGTGTCCCATCTCCGTGTCCCATCCCAAGTCCCATCCCTGTGTCCCATCTCCATGTTCCATCATCATCTCCATGTCCCATCTCCGTGTCCCATTTCTATGTCCCATCTCCATCTCCCATCCCATGTCCCATCCCATGTCCCATCCCTTGTCCCATCTCCATGTCCCATCTCCGTGTCCCATCTCCATGTCCCATCCCTGTGTCCCATCTCCATGTTCCATCATCATCTCCATGTCCCATCTGTGTGTCCCATCCCATGTCCCATCCCGGTGTCCCATCTCCACATCCCAGCTCCATGTCCCATCTCCATGTTCCATTTCCATGTCCCATCTCCATGTCCCATCTCTGTGTCTGTGTCCCATTTCCATCCCCATATCCCATCTCCGTGTCCGTGTCCCATCTCCATGTCCCATCCCAGTGTCCCATCTCCACATCCCAGCTCCATGTCCCATCTCCATGTTCCATCTCCAAATCCCATCTCCATGTCCCATTTCCATATCCCATCATCATCTCCATGTCCCTTCTCCATGTCCATGTCCCATCTCCATGTCCCATCCCCGTGTCCCATCTCCATGTCCCATCCCCATGTCCCATCTCCATGTCCCATCTCCATGTCCCATCTCCGTGTCCCATTTCCATGTCCCATCCCAGTGTCCCATGTGCCATCCCCATGTCCCATCTCCATGTTCCCAAATCTGTGTCCCATCTCCATGTCCCATCTCCATGTCCCATCTCCGTGTCCCACCATCTCCATGTCCCATTCCTGTCCCATCTCCATGTCCCATCCCAGTGTCCCATGTGCCATCCCCATGTCCCATCCCCATGTTCCCAAATCTGTGTCCCATCTCCATGCCCCATCCCCATGTCCCATCTCCGTGTCCCACCATCTCCATGTCCCATTCCTGTCCCATCTCTACGTCCCATCCCAGTGTCCCATGTCCCATCCCCATGTTCCCAAATCCATGTCCCATCTCCATGTCCCATTTCCATGTCCCATCTCCATGTCCCATCTCCATGTCCCATCTCTACGTCCCATCCCAGTGTCCCATGTGCCATCCCAATGTCCCTTCTCCATGTTCCCAAATCTGTGTCCCTTCTCCATTTCCCATCTCTGTGTCCCATCCCCATGTCCCATCTACATCTCCCTTCTCCATGGCCCATTCCAGTGTCCCATGTCCCATCTCCATGTCCCATCTCCATTTCCCATCTCTGTGTCCCATCCCCATGTCCCATCTACATCTCCCTTCTCCATGGCCCATTCCAGTGTCCCATGTCCCATCTCCATGTCCCATCTCCATGTTCCCATCTCCATGTCCCATCATCTCCATCTCCATGTCCCATCTCCATGTCTCATCTCCAAGTCCCACCATGTCCCATCTCCATGTCCCGTCATCTCCATGTCCTGTCATCTCCATGTCCCATCTCCATGTTCCATCTCCAAATCCCATCTCCGTGTCCGTGTCCCATCTCCGTGTCCCATCTCCGTGTCTAATCTCCATGTCCCATGTCCCATATCCATGTCCCATCTCCATGTCCCATTTCCACATCCCATCATCTCCATGTCCCATTCCTGTCCCATCTCCATGTCCCATCCCAATGTCCCATGTCCCATCCCCATGTTCCCAAATCCATGTCCCATCTCCATGTCCCACCATCTCCATGTCCCATCTCCATGTCCCATCTCCACATGCTATCTACTCCATGTCCCATTCCTGTCCCATCTCCGTGTCCCATTCCAGTGTCCAATGTCCCATCTCCATGTCCCATCTCCATGTCCCATCATCTCCATGTCCCATCATCTCCATCTCCATGTCCCATCTCCCATCTCCATGTCCCATCTCCACCTCTGTGTTCAATCTCCCATCTCCATCTCCATGTCCCACCATGTCGCATCTCCATGTCCCAACATCTCCATGTCCCATCTCCATATCCCATCATCTCCATCTCCATGTCCCATCTCCACCTCTGTGTCTCATCTCCATGTCTCATCTCCAAGTCCCACCATGTCCCATCTCCATGTCTCATCATCTCCATGTCCCATCTCCATATCCCATCATCTCCACCTCTGTGTCCCATCTCCCATCTCCATCTCCATGTCCCACCATGTCCCATCTCCATGTCCCGACATCTCCATGTCCCATCTCTGTTTCCCATCTTCACATCCCATAATCTCCATGTCCCATTCCTGTCCCATCTCCATGTCCCCAAATCCATGTCCCCAAATCCATGTCCCATCATCTCCATGTCCCATCTCCACTTCTGTGTCCCATCTCCCATCTCCATCCTCCATCTCCATCTCCATATCCCATCTCCATGTCCCATCTCCATATCCCATCATCTCCACCTCTGTGTCCAATCTCCCATCTCCATCTCCATGTCCCATCTCCATGTCCCGTCATCTCCATCTCCATGTCCCATCTCCATGTCCCATCTCCATGTCCCGACACCTCCGTGTCCCATCTCCATGTCCCATCATCTCCACCTCTGTGTCCCATCTCCCATCTCCATCTCCATGTCCCATCTCCATATCCGATCTCCATATCCCACCATCTCCATCTCCATGTCTCATCTCCAAGTCCCACCATGTCCCATCTCCATGTCCTGTCATCTCCATGTCCCATCTCCATGTCTCATCATCTCCACCTCTGTGTCCCATCTCCCATCTCCATCTCCATGTCCCATCTCCATGTCCCATCTCCATATCTCATCATCTCCATCTCCATGTCCCATCTCCCACCTTCATCCCCATGTCCCATCTCCATGTCTTATCTCCAAGTCCCACCATGTCCCATCTCCATGTCCCGTCATCTCCATGTCCCATCTCCATATCCCATCATCTCCATCTCCATGTCCCATCTCCACCTCTGTGTCTCATCTCCATGTCTCATCTCCAGGTCCCACCATGTCCCATCTCCATGTCCCGTCATCTCCATGTCCCATCTCCATATCCCATCATCTCCATCTCCATGTCCCATCTCCATATCCCACCATCTCCAAGCCCCTCCACCTCCATGTCCCACCTCCGGTGCCGTTTCCCGATTCCGGCCGGCGGGCGCCGTTCCGGGGCCAATTCCCGGGATTTTGGCGCAGAAGGAGCCGCGCTCGGACACGGAGCGCTGGCAGCACCTGGCCGACCTGGCCGACTTCGCGCTGGCCATGAAGGTGACGCTGATGAACATCAACTACCAGTCCTTCAACAACTTCATGCTGCGCATAGGCAAGTCTGGGAATTCCAGGAATTCCAGGAATTTCGGGAATTTTGGGAATTCTGGGGTGTCACCCGCTGCTGTCCCCACCAGGGATGAACAAGGGCGCGGTCCTGGCCGGGGTCATCGGGGCGCGAAAGCCCCACTACGACATCTGGGGCAACACGGTCAACGTGGCCAGCAGGATGGAGTCCACCGGGGTCATGGGCAACATCCAGGTGGGACCATGGGAAACATCCTGGTGGGACCATGGGGAACATCCTGGTGGGGTCATGGGGAACATCCAGGTGGGACCATGGGGAACATCCAGGTGGGATCATGGGGAACATCCAGGTGGGATCACAGGGAACATCCAGGTGGGATCAGGGGGAACATCCAGGTGGGATCAGGGGGAACATCCAGGTGGGGTCAGGGGGAACATCCAGGTGGGACCATGGGGAACATCCAGGTGGGGTCATGGGGAACATCCAGGTGGGATCATGGGGAACATCCAGGTGGGATCACAGGGAACATCCAGGTGGGATCAGGGGGAACATCCAGGTGGGATCATGGGGAACATCCAGGTGGGGTCAGGGGGAACATCCAGGTGGGATCATGGGGAACATCCAGGTGGGGTCAGGGGAAACATCCAGGTGGGGTCATGGGGAACATCCAGGTGGGACCATGGGGAACATCCAGGTGGGATCATGGGGAACATCCAGGTGGGACCATTGGGAACATCCAGGTGGGACCAAGGGGAACATCCAGGTGGGGTCACAGGGAACATCCAGGTGGGACCATGGGGAACATCCAGGTGGGACCAGGGGGAACATCCAGGTGGGAACATGGGGAACATCCAGGTGGGATCAGGGGGAACATCCAGGTGGGATCATGGGGAACATCCAGGTGGGATCAGGGGGAACATCCAGGTGGGACCATGGGGAACATCCAGGTGGGACCATGGGGAACATCCAGGTGGGATCATGGGCAACATCCAGGTGGGGTCAGGGGGAACATCCAGGTGGGATCAGGGGGAACATCCAGGTGGGATCACGGGGAACATCCAGGTGGGGTCATGGGGAACATCCAGGTGGGATCACAGGGAACATCCAGGTGGGATCAGGGGGAACATCCAGGTGGGATCAGAGGGAACATCCAGGTGGGACCATGGGGAACATCCAGGTGGGGCCATGGGGAACATCCAGGAGGGATCATGGGGAACATCCAGGTGGGATCAGGGGGAACATCCAGGTGGGATCATGGGGAACATCCAGGTGGGGTCATGGGGAACATCCAGGTGGGGCCATGGGGAACATCCAGGTGGGGTCATGGGGAACATCCAGGAGGGATCATGGGGAACATCCAGGTGGGATCAGGGGGAACATCCAGGTGGGATCATGGGGAACATCCAGGTGGGGTCATGGGGAACATCCAGGTGGGGTCATGGGGAACATCCAGGTGGGATCAGGGGGAACATCCAGGTGGGATCATGGAGAACATCCAGGTGGGGTCAGGGGGAACATCCAGGTGGGGTCATGGGGAACATCCAGGTGGGACCATGGGGAACATCCAGGTGGGATCATGGGGAACATCCAGGTGGGGTCAGGGGGAACATCCAGGTGGGATCAGGGGGAACATCCAGGTGGGACCATGGGGAACATCCAGGTGGGACCATGGGGAACATCCAGGTGGGGTCAGGGGGAACATCCAGGTGGGATGAGGGGGAACATCCAGGTGGGATCATGGGGAACATCCAGGTGGGATCATGGGGAACATCCAGGTGGGGTCATGGGGAACATCCAGGTGGGGTCATGGGGAACATCCAGGTGGGGTCATGGGGAACATCCAGGTGGGGTCATGGGGAACATCCAGGTGGGATCATGGGGAACATCCAGGTGGGATCATGGGGAACATCCAGGTGGGGTCAGGGGGAACATCCAGGTGGGGTCATGGGGAACATCCAGGTGGGACCATGGGGAACATCCAGGTGGGATCATGGGGAACATCCAGGTGGGATCATGGGGAACATCCAGGTGGGATCATGGGGAACATCCAGGTGGGGTCATGGGGAACATCCAGGTGGGATCATGGGGAACATCCAGGTGGGACCATGGGGAACATCCAGGTGGGATCATGAGGAACATCCAGGTGGGATCAGGGGGAACATCCAGGTGGGATCATGAGGAACATCCAGGTGGGATCAGGGGGAACATCCAGGTGGGATCAGACCAGGAACATCCAGGTGGGACCATGGGGAACATCCAGGTGGGATAATGGGGAACATCCAGGTGGGACCAGGGGGAACATCCAGGTGGGATCAGGGGGAACATCCAGGTGGGATCAGGGGGAACATCCAGGTGGGATCAGGGGGAACATCCAGGTGGGATCAGGGGGAACATCCAGGTGGGACCATGGGGAACATCCAGGTGGGATCATGGGGAACATCCAGGTGGGAACATCCAGGTGGGATCATGGAGAACATCCAGGTGGGATCAGGGGGAACATCCAGGTGGGGTCAGGGGGAACATCCAGGTGGGGTCAGGGGGAACATCCAGGCGGGATCATGGGGAACATCCAGGTGGGATCAGGGGGAACATCCAGGTGGGATCACAGGGAACATCCAGGTGGGATCATGGAGAACATCCAGGTGGGATCAGGGGGAACATCCAGGTGGGATCATGGGGAACATCCAGGTGGGGTCATGGGGAACATCCAGGTGGGATCATGGGGAACATCCAGGTGGGGTCATGGGGAACGTCCAGGTGGGATCCTTGGGAACATCCAGGTGGGATCATGGGGAACATCCAGGTGGGATCATGGGGAACATCCAGGTGGGACCATGGGGAACATCCAGGTGGGATCAGGGGGAACATCCAGGTGGGGTCATGGGGAACATCCAGGTGGGACCATGGGGAACATCCTGGTGGGATCATGGGGAACATCCAGGTGGGATCACCAGGGGGATCTTGGGAACATCCAGGTGGGATCAGGGGGAACATCCAGGTGGGATCAGGGGGAACATCCAGGTGGGATCATGGGGAACATCCAGGTGGGGTCAGGGGGAACATCCAGGTGGGACCATGGGGAACATCCAGGTGGGATCATGGGGAACATCCAGGTGGGATCAGGGGGAACATCCAGGTGGGGTCATGGGGAACATCCAGGTGGGATCATGAGGAACATCCAGGTGGGATCATGGGGAACATCCAGGTGGGATCAGGGGGAACATCCAGATGGGATCATGGGGAACATCCAGGTGGGATCATGGGGAACATCCAGGTGGGATCAGGGGGAACATCCAGGTGGGATCACACCAGGAGTTTCACTGGGAGTTGGGGACTCCAGGAAGGGTCTCCCTTCCCTTTTCCACCCCCAAAATTCCATAAAAACCTCTCGGGATGGATCCTGACCATCCCAGATCTCAGAATCCCGGAATGATTTGGGATGGGATCCACGGATCACCAATCCCACCCCATTCAGGTTTGACCATCCTGCGATTTTCCAACATTTTCCTTGAACTCCCCCAACAATTTTTTCGGAATCTTTTTCCTTTTTCCTTGGAATTTTCTCATGAGCTCTTCCCGCTTTTCCTGGGCGTGGACATTCCCACATTCCCGTTTTTCCGGCCCAGGTGGTGGAGGAGACGCAGCAGATCCTGAAGGAATTCGGTTTCCGCTTCGTGCGCCGCGGCGCCGTCTACGTCAAGGGCAAGGGGGAGCTCCTGACCTTCTTCCTGAAGGGCCGCGAAAAACCGGGATCGCTCCTCGGATCCGCCGCCGTGCCCCTGCCCCACCAGGTGCTGGAGAATTCCTGAAAATTCCTCGGGAATGTCCAACTGGGATCCGCGTCCCCGTCCCTCCCGGAGGAGTTTTTGGGGTTTTTTTTGGGGTTTTGTTCCGTGGATCCCGTTTTTTTTCCCGGGATTTTCCTCGCCGCGGGAATTCCGGACTCGGATTCCAGGAGATCCAAACTCAGGGATGGGTGGGAAGAGTCGGCGTCTCCTCCGTGTGCCGGTGGTGGGAGAGGATCCGGGGTTTTTCCGGGAATTCCTCCCGGATTCCAGAGGTTGGGTCCGGATTTGGGGCAGGACGGGAGTTGTGTATTCCAGATCCATAAATTTGATCGGAGAAGCCACAGGTCCTTGTGTGTGCCCCGCGGCCGGAGCGGGATCGGGATCGGGATCGGGATATGGATTGGGATTGGGATTGGGATTGAGATTGAGATTGGGATGGGGATTGGGATTGGGATTGCGATTGGGATCGGATCAGGATTGGGATCGGGATCGGGATCGGGATCAGGATCAGGATTGGGATCGGGATTGGGATCGGGATCGGGATCGGGAGCGGGATCGGGATGGGATGGGATGGGATCGGGGTTGGGATTGGGAACAGGATTGAGATTGGGATCAGGATCTGGATTGGGATTGGGAACGGGACTGGGATTGGGATTGGCATCGGGATTGGATCAGGATTGGGACTGGGAACCGGATCGGGACCGGGATCGGGATCGGGATCGGGATTGGGATCGGTATTTGGAACAGGGTCAGGATTGGGATTGGGATTGGCATTGGCATTGGGATCATGATTGGGATTGGGATTGGGATTGGGATTGGGATTGGGATTGGGATCTAGATCAGTATCAGGATTAGGATTGGGATCGGATCAGAATCAGGATTTTGGATCGGGATTGGGATTGGGATTGGGATTGGGATTGGGATCGGGATCAGGATCGGGATTGGTAAGGGGACTGGGATTGGCATTGGCATTGGGATCGGGATCGGGATTGGGATCATGGATCAGGATCCGGATTGGGATTGGGATTGGGAACAGGATTGTGATTGGAATTGGGATTGGATCAGGATCGGGATTTGGATTGGATCGGGATTGGGATTTGATTGGGATTGGGATTTGGATTGGGATTGGGATTAGGATTGGGATTGGGAGCAGGATTGGGATCGGGATTGGGATTGGGATTGGGATCGGGATCGGGATCGGGATTGGGATTGGGATTGGGATTGGGATCGGGATTGGGAGCAGGATTGGGAACAGGATTGGCATTGTCATTGGGATTGGGATCGGGATCAGGATCAGGATTGGGGATCAGGATCAGAATTGGGATTGGGGATTGGCATCAGGATCGGGATTGGGATTGACATTGGAATCAGGATTGGGAATGGGATTGGCATTGGGATCGGGATTGTGATTGGGATCAGGATTGGGATTGGGATTGGCATTGGCATTGGGATTGGCATTGGGTTCAGGATTGGGAATGGGAGTGGCATTGGCATTGGGATTGGGATCGGGATCGAGATCAGTATCGGGATTAGGATTGGGATCCGATCAGAATCAGGATTGGGATGAAGATTGAGATTGGGATCAAGATCAGGATTAGGATTTGGATCCAAATCAGGGTGGGAATCAGGATTGGGATCAGGATTGGGATGAGGACTGCGATTGGGGATCAGGATTGGGATCGGGATCACGATCAGGTTCTTCATGGGAATCGAGATCGGAAGCAGAAACAGAATCATAATTTGGGATCGAGATCAGGATTAGGATTGGGATCATGATTGGAAGTGGAATTGGGATCAGGATTGGGATTGGGATCAGAATCGGGGTCAGGATCAGGATTGGGATCGGGATTAGGATTGGGATCTGAATCGGGAATGGGATCAGGATTGGAACCAGGATTGGGATCGGGGATTGGGATCAGGATCAGGATTGGGATCGGGATCAGAATCGGGATCAGAGTCAGGATCAGAATTGGGATTGGGATTGGGGGCTGGGATCGGTATCAGGTTTGGGATTGGGATCGGGATCACGATCAGGATCTTCATGGGAGTGGAGATCGGAAGCAGAAACAGAATCATAATTTGGGATCGAGATCGGGATTAGGATTGGGATCATGATTGGAAGTGGAATCGGGAGCGGGATTGGGATTGGGATCAGAATTGGGATCGGGATTAGGATTGGGATCTGAATCGGAAATGGGGTCCGGATTGAAACCAGGATTGGGATCGGGGATCGGGATCAGGATCAGGATTGGTATCGGGGATCGGGATCAGAATCGGGATCAGAGTCAGGATCGGAATTGGGATTGGGATTGGGGGCTGGGATTGGGATCAGGTTCGGGATAGGGATTGGAATCAGGATGGGGATCGAGATCAGAAGCAGAAACAGAATCATAATTGGGATAAATATCGGGATTAGGATTGGGATCATGATCAGAAGCGGGATTGGGATTGGGATTGGGATTGGGATTGGAACCAGGATTGGGATTGAGGACCAGGATCAGGTTAAGGATTTGATCAGGATTAGGATTGGGATCGGGATCAGGATCAGGATTTGGATCGGGATTGGGGATTGGGATCAGGATCGGGATTGGGATTGGGGATCCGGATCAGGATCAGGATCAGGATTTGGACTGGGATTAGGATTGGAATCAGGATTGGGATTGGGGATCAGGACTGGGATCGGGATTGGGGATCAGGATCGGGATTGGGATCAGGGATTGGGATCGGGATCAGGATCTGGAATGGTTTGAGGATCGGGGTCAGGATCAGGATTAGGATCAGGATTGGGGTTGGTGCCAATGGAATTTGGGAGCCGGGAACATTCCCAGATTTGGGATCGGCTCCAACGGGAGCAGCGGAATTCCAAATCCCGATTCCCAAATCCCATCCCGGTTTTTCCCAGGGATAACGGGAGGGGCTCCGGAGCTTTTCCAAAGGGATTTGGAGTGACCCTGGAATGGTTGGGATGGGATCCACGGATCTGAAATCCCATCCCACTCCATGGGCACGTTCCAAGGATTCTTTGGGAATGCCAAGAATTCCCAGGGATTCTTTGGGAATTCCAGCCCGGCCGGGAATTCCCAATTCCAAATTCCATTTCCCCTTTTTCCCTGGGAATTCCCTCAATTCCCAACCTGGGATTGGATCCATCCCCATCCCGACTCCTCTCCGGGAAGGAATTTTGGGAATTTCCTGGGAATTTGGGATTCCACTTCTCTTTTCCATCCCCAAATTCCATAAAAATCCCTCGGGATGGATCCCAGAATCCTGGAATTCCACTGCTGGGATCCATGGACCTTCCATCCCATCCCATTCCAATCCAATCCTGGAATTTCCCAACTTTTCCTTGGACATTCCCAGACATTCTCATGGAATTCCAACCCAAAATTCCCCAGATTTTGGGAATTCCTTCCCAAAATTCCTCCCTTTTCCCTTGGAAATCCATTCCCTGCTCCCCATCCTTGTTTTTCCCATGGAAAACAAGTTTCCAAGTTTTTCTTGGAAAACTTCCAAGAATTCCCAAACTGGGAATTCCAACTCATCCCAAAATTCACCCTCCAACCCTTTCCCGACCCAAATTCCCGTTTTTTCCCCCTCCCAACGCTCTCATCCGTAGTTTTATTTATTTTTTCGGGAATTTTCCATCCCTCCTTTACAATATTCCCAAGAATTCCCAACGGGGATCCACCCCAATCCCAAAAACTCCCAAAACCGGGAATTCCCGTCCGAAAATCCCGGGATTTTTTATTAGGAAGGACGAAGAGCTAAGGGGACGCTACGGGGGCCGCGAATCCCGTGGGATTTTCCCAGATTTTCCAGGATTTTTTTCGTGAGATTTTCCTGGATTTTCCGGGATTTTTTTGGTGAGATTTTCCCAAATTTTCTGGGATTTTCCCGGGATTTTCCGGGATTTTTCCCGTCACTGCCCATCCTTGGCAAAACTCTTCCCGATGGCGTTCTTGAAGAGCGTCACCAACGGCGTCCGGATCCTCTCGGAACTCATGAATCCGCCGTAACGCTTCTCCTTCCGGGAATTCCACGGGAATTCCGGGAATTCTTCCTCCTCATCCTCCTCATCCTCCTCGGAGGCTTCTCCCCTGCGGAATTCCAATCGGGAATTCTCCTCCGACTCCTCCTCGGCTCCGTTGGGATAAACCTTCACCGGTCTCCTCTTGCGCCCGACGGGTTTTCCCCATCGGAAGTGCTCCATGGAATACGAACGCTTCCCGTCTTTGGCCTCCTCGGAAAAACGGGAAAAATCGGGAATTCCGGCGTTTTTCCCGGAAAACTCTTCCCGTTTTCCGGGCTCGGAGGCGTTTTTGCGGCCGAATTGGTTCCAGCGGAAGTGGCTCATGACGTAGCGCCGGAGGCTCTCGGAGAGCGGCTGGAATTGGCCGTTTCCCGGGAAAAGCGGCGATTCCGAGGAAATCCCGGCACGGCACCAGCCGGGGCAGGCCTGAAATGGGAATGGCGGGATGGAATTCCCAATTTCTGGGGGGATTTTAGGGATTCAGTCCCAAAAAATCGGTGGGAAAATCCCCGTTCCCAAATTCCCGACGTTTTGTGGGATTTCGTTCCCGAATTTCCACCATTTTGTGGGAATTCGTTCCCAAATTCCATCATTTTTTTGGGATTTGGTTCAGGTCTGGAATGGCGACAGTGACGGGAATTGTGGGATGGAATTCCCAATTTTTTGGGAATTTTTTCCCCAAAAAAATCAATGAGAAAATCCCTGTTCAGAAATTCCCGCCATTTTGTGGGATTTCGTTCCCGAATTTCGCCATTTTTTGGGATTTGGTTCAGGCCTGGAATGGTGACAAAGACGGGAATTGCAGGATGGAATTCCCAATTTTTTGGGAATTTTTTTCCCCAAAAAATCGATGAGAAAATCCCCATTCCCAAATTCCCGTCGTTTTGTGGGATTTTATTCCCGAATTTCTCCGTTTTGTTGGATTTTGTTCCCGAATTTTGCGGTTTTTTGGGATTTGATTGAGGCCTGGAACGGCAACAGCGACGGGAATTGCGGGATGGAATTCCCAATTTTTGGGGGGATTTTAGGGATTCAGTCCAAAAAAATCGATGGGAAAATCCCCATTCCCAAATTCCCGACGTTTTGTGGGATTTCGTTCCCAAATTCCACCATTTTGTGGGATTTCGTTCCCAAATTCCCCCATTTTTTGGGATTTGGTTCAGGCCTGGAATGGCGACAGTGACGGGAATTGCGGGATGGAATTCCCAATTTTTTTGAGGGGGAATTTTCCCATTTTTTTTTGGATTTCATTCCCAAATTTCCCCATTTTTTGGGATTTGAATCCCAAATCCATCAATATTTTGGTATTTCAATCCCAAATCCCTCCAAGTTTTGGGATTTGATTCCCAAATTTTCCCATTTTTTGGGATTTGGTTCAGGCCTGGAACAGCGACAGCGACAGGAATTGCGGGATGGAATTCCCAATTTTTTGGGAATTTTTTCCCCAAAGAATCGGTGATCCTCATTCCCAAATTCCTCCATTTTGCGGGATTTCGTTCCCGAATTTCCCCGTTTTTTTGGGATTTGGTTCAGGCCTGGAACAGCGACAGCGACGGGAATTGCGGGATGGAATTCCCAAATTTTTTGAGCGGGAATTTTCCCCATGTTTTTTTTGGATTTGGTTCCCAAATTTCCCCATTTTTTGGGATTTGGTTCAGGCCTGGAACAGCGACAGCGACGGGAATTGCGGGATGGAATTCCCAATTTTTTGGGAATTTTTTCCCCAAAAAATCGGTGATCCCCATTCCCAAATTCCCGTAGTTTTGTGGGATTTCGTTCCCGAATTTTGTCGTTTTTTGGGATTTGGTTCAGGCCTGGAACGGCGACAGCGACGGGAATTGCAGGATGGAATTCCCAATTTTTTTGAGAGGAATTATTCCCATTTTCTTTTGGATTTCATTCCCGAATTTCCCCATTTTTTGGGATTTGGTTCAGGCCTGGAATGGCGACAGTGATGGGAATGGCGGGATGGAATTCCCAATTTTTGGGGGGGATTTTAGGGATTCAGTCCCAAAAAATCGGTGGGAAAATCCCCGTTCCCAAATTCCCGTCGTTTTGTGGGATTTGATTCCCAAATTTCCCCGTTTTGTCGGATTTGGTTCCCGAATTTCACCATTTTTTGGGATTTGGTTCAGGCCTGGAATGGCGACAGCGACGGGAATTGCGGGATGGAATTCCCAATTTTTTTGAGGGGGAATTTTCCCAATTTTTTTTTGATTTTGTTCCCAAATTTCCCCATTTTTTGGGATTTGAATCCCAAATCCATCAATATTTTGGTATTTCAATCCCAAATCCCTCAAAGTTTTGGGATTTGATTCCCAAATTTCCCCGTTTTTTGGGATTTGGTTCAGGTCTGGAATGACGACAGCGACGGGAATTGCGGGATGGAATTCCCAAATTTTTGGGGGGATTTTAGGGATTCAGTCCAAAAAATCGATGGGAAAATCTCCGTTCCCGAATTCCCGATGTTTTGTGGGATTTTGTTCCCGAATTTCCCCGTTTTTTGGGATTTTGTTCCCAAATTTCGCCGTTTTTTGGGATTTGGTTCAGGTCTGGAATGGCGACAGCAATGGGAATGGCGGGATGGAATTCCCAATTTTTTGGGGGGATTTTAGGGATTCAGTCCCAAAAAATCGATGGGAAAATCCCCGTTCCCAATTCCCGCCGTTTTGTGGGATTTCGTTCCCAAATTCCACCATTTTGTGGGATTTCGTTCCCAAATTCCATCATTTTTTGGGGATTTGGTTCAGGCCTGGAGCAGAACAGCGACGGGAATTGCGGGATGGAATTCCCAATTTTTTTTGGAATTTTTTCCCCAAAAAATCAATGGGAAAATCCCAATTCCCAAATTCCCGACGTTTTGTGGGAATTCGTTCCCAAATTCCACCATTTTGTGGGATTTCATTCCCAAATTCCATAATTTTTTTGGGATTTGGTTCAAGCCTGGAACGGTGACAGTGACGGGAATGGCGGGATGGAATTCCCAATTTTTTGGGGGATTTTAGGGATTCAGTCCCAAAAAATCGGTGAGAAAAATCCCCGTTCCCAAATTCCTCCATTTTGTGGGATTTCATTCCCAAATTCCATCATTTTTTTGGGATTTGATTCAGGCCTGGAACAGCGACGGGAATTGCGGGATGGAATTCCCAATTTTTTTTGACTTTTTCCCCCCAAAAAAATAGATGAGAAAAATCCCCATTCCCAAATTAATCCTTTTGGTGGGATTTGGTTCCCAAATTTCCCCATTTTTTGGGATTTGGTTCAGGCCTGGAATGGCGACAGTGACGGGAATTGTGGGATGGAATTCCCAATTTTTTGGGGGGATTTTAGGGATTCAGTCCCAAAAAATCGATGGGAAAATCCCCGTTCCCAAATTTCGGTCATTTTGTGGGATTTTATTCCCGAATTTCCCCGTTTTGTGGGATTTCATTTGAAAATTCCACCATTTTTTGGGATTTGGTTCAGGCCTGGAATGGCGACAGCGACGGGAATTGTGGGATGGAATTCCCAATTTTTTGGGAATTTTTTCCCCAAAAAAATCGGTGATCCCCATTCCCAAATTCCTCCATTTTGTGGGATTTCGTTCCCGAATTTCGCCATTTTGTGGGATTTCGTTCCCAAATTTCCCCATTTTTTGGGATTTGGTTCAGGCCTGGAACAGCGAAAGCAACAGGAATTGCGGGATGGAATTCCCAATTTTTTGGGGGGGATTTTAGGGATTCAGTCCTAAAAAATCGGTGGGAAAATCCCCGTTCCCGAATTCCCGTGTTTTTGTGGGATTTCGTTCCCGAATTTCCCCGTCTTGTGGGATTTCGTTCCCAAATTCCACCATTTTTTGGGATTTGGTTCAGGCCTGGAACGGCAACAGCGGGATGGAATTCCCAATTTTTTTTGGGGGGAATTTTCCCCATTTTTTTTTTGGATTCGGTTCCCAAATTTCCCCATTTTTTGAGATTTCATTCCCAAATTCCCCCATTTTTTTTAAATTTTTGGGATTTGATTCCCAAATTTTCCCCATTTTTTTGGGATTTCATTCCCAAATTTCCCCATTTTTTGGGATTTTAGGGCTTCAATCCCAAGAAATCTCAGAGAAAATCCCCATTTTCAAATCCCTTTTTTTTTTCGGGATTTTGTTCCCAAATCCCTCAAATTTTTGGGATTTGATTCCCAAATTTTCCCTTTTTTTTGGGATTCCATTCTCAAATTTTCTCATTTTTTGGGATTTTGTTCCCAAATTTCCCAATTTTTTGGAATTTCATTCCCAAATTTCCCCATTTTTTGGGAATTTTTGGGATTTGATTCCCAAATTTCCCCATTTTTAAGGAATTTTGGGATCAGATCCCCAAAAAGTTTCCAGATAAATTCCCAAATTCTCAATTTTTTTTGGGATTTTTTGTGTTCGATTCTCAGATTTTCTGATTTTCTGGGATTTGATTCCCAAATTTTCCCTTTTTTTGGGAATTTGACCCTAAACCACTCCGATTTTATGGGAATTTGACCCCAAACCCCTCTGATTTTTTGGGATTTGATTCCCAAATCCCCCAATTTTTTAGAAATTTTGGGATCAGATCCCCCTCAAAAATTCCTGGACAATTCCCAGATTCCCCCATTTTTTCGGGATTTTTTTGTGTTTGATTCCCAAATTTTCCCTTTTTTTTGGAATTTGACCCCAAACTCCTCCGATTTTTTGGGAATTTGACCCCAAACCCCTCCAAATTTTTGGGAATTTGACCCAAATCCCTCCGATATTTTGGGATTTCATTCCCCAATCCCTCAAATTTTTTGGGAATTTTTTGGGAACTTGACCCCAAACCCCTCCGATTTATTGGGAATTTTTTTGGAATTTGACCCCAAACCCCTCCGATTTTTTGGGAATTTTTTGGGAATTTGACCCCAAACCCCTCCCATTTTTTAGGAATTTTTTGGGATTTTGACCCCCAACCCCTCCGATTTTTTGGGAATTTGACCCCCAACCCCTCCGATTTTTTGGGATTTCTTCCCAAACCCCTCCAAGGTTTTGGGAATTCGACCCCAAACCCCTCCCATTTTTTGGGAATTTTTTGGGAATTTGACCCCAAACCCCTCCGATTTTTTGGGAATTTTTTGGGAATTTGACCCCAAACCCCTCCGATTTTTTGGGATTTCATTCCTTAATCCCTCAATTTTTTTGGGATTTTGACCCCAAACCCCTCCGATTTTTTGGGAATTTTTTTGGAATTTGACCCCAAACCCCTCCCATTTTTTAGGAATTTTTTGGGATTTTGACCCCCAACCCCTCCGATTTTTTTGGAATTTGACCCCCAACCTCTCCAATTTTTTGGGATTTCTTCCCAAACCCCTCCAAGGTTTTGGGAATTCGACCCCAAACCCCTCCCATTTTTTGGGAATTTTTTTGGGAATTTGACCCCAAACCCCTCCGATTTTTTGGGAATTTTTTGGGAATTTTTTGGGAATTTTTTGGGAATTTTTTGGAATTTTCTGGGAATTTTTTAGGAATTTTTTTGGAATTTGACCCCAAACCCCTCTGATTTTTGGGAATTTTTTTTGGAATTTGACCCCCAACCCCTCCAATTTTTTGGGAATTTGACCCCAAACCCCTCCAATTTTTTGGGATTTCATTCCCCAATCCCTCAATTTTTTTGCGATTGCATCCCAAACCCCTCTGATTTTTTGGGAATTTTTTGGGAATTTGACTCCAAACCCCTCAAATTTTTTGGGATTTTTTTGGGAATTTGACCCCCAACCCCTCCAAATTTTTGGGAATGTGACCCCAAACCCCCCCGATTTTTGGGGAATTTTTTTGGGAATTTGACCCCCAACCCCTCCGATTTTTTGGGATTTTTTTGGAATTTGACCCCAAACCCCTCCGATTTTTTTGGAATTTTTTGGGAATTTGACCCCCAACCCCTCCGAGTTTTTGGGAATTTTTTGGGAATTTGACCCGAAACCCCTCCGATTTTTTGGGAATTTTTTTGGAATTTGACCCCCAAACCCCTCCGATTTGTTGGGAATTTTTTGGGAATTTTACCCCAAACCCCTCCGATTTTTGGGAATTTGACCCCAAACCCCTCCGATTTTTTGGGAATTTTTTGGGAATTTGACCCCAAACCCCTCCGATTTTTGGGAATTTTTTGGGAATTTTTTGGGATTTGATCCCCAACCCCTCCGATTTTTTGGGAATTCCCTCCCCATACCCCAAGAACCGTCCCGGCCCCCGTTTGGAAACAGCCGAAATTCCCGAATTTTACCGGAATTCCGAGCGGGCGGCACTCGGGGCGCTCCCGGCAGCGCTCGGAGCCGCCCGGGGCCGGGCCCAGGAGCAGCAGCAGCGGCAGCAGCAGCAGGGAACACATCCCGAATCTGCAAAAAATGGGAATTTTGGGGGTTTTTGGGAAATTTGGGGAATTTTGGGGTTTGATAGAATTTTGGGGGATTTTACGGGAATTTTTGGGCTTTTTTGGGGGATTTTTGGGCATTTTATGGGCATTTTTTGGAGATATTTTTGATTTTTTTTCAGTATTATTTTTGGAAATTTGGGGGATATTTTGGGGATTTTTTTTGATTTTTTGGGGATTTTTTTGGGATTTTTTTGTGAATTTTGTTAGGTTTTTTGTGGATTTTTTGAGGATTTTTTGGCATTTTAGAGGGAATTTTTTTAGGTTTTTTGTGGATTTTACGGGAATTTTTTGGCTTTTTTTGAGGATTTTTGGGGAATTTTTGGAGGATTTTTTTGTAATTTTGAGGATGTTTTTTTGTGGATTTTTTTAGGATTTTTTTGGCATTTTTGGGGGATTTTTATAATTTTTTCAGGATTTTTCTGGAAATTTGGGGGATTTTTTGGGGATTTTTGGGGCATTTTTGGGGGAATTTCTTTAGGGTTTTTTTGTGGATTGTGGATTTTTTGTGGATTTTTGGGAGATTAAAAAAATTTTTTTTCAGGATTTTTTGGGATATTTTAAAGGATTTTTTAAAGGGATTTTTAAAGGATATTTTTAGGGATCTTTGGGGATTTTTAGAAATTTTAGGGACTTTTAAGGGATTTTGGGAATTATTTGGGGATTTTTAGAGTTTTTTAAAACGGATTTTTGGGGAATTTTGTGGGATTTTTGGAAGATTTTTTTGAGGATTTTTTGGGATTGTTGGAAGATTTCTTGGGGATTTTTTAGTGATTTTGGGGACTTTTGTGGGGATTTTTTGGGACTTTTTTTGGGAAATTTTTGGGATGCGCCGGGATCAGCCCCAGCAGCGGCAGCAGGAGCAGCCAACACATCCCGAATCTGCCGAAAAATGGGAATTTCGGGCATTTTGGGAATTTTGGGGTTTGTTGGAATTTGGGGGTTTTTTGGGGGATTTTATGGGGATTTTTGGGCTTTTTTGGGGGATTTTTTGGCATTTTATTGGCATTTTTTGGAGATTTTTTTGATTTTTTTCAGGATTTTTTGGGAAATTTTGGGGATTTTTTTGGGAATTTTTTTAGGTTTTTTTGTGGATTTTTGGGGGAATTTTATAATTTTTTTCAGGATTTTTTTGGAAATTTTGGGGATTTTTTCGATTTTTGGAGGCTTTTTTGGGGATTTTTTGGGGAATTTTTTTAGGTTTTTTTGTGGATTTTGTGAGGAATTTTGGGACATTTTTTGGGGAATTTTTTTTAGGGTTTTTTGTGGATTTTTGGAAGATATTTGGGGCATTTTGGGGGGAATTTTATAATTTTTTCAGGATATTTTTTTTAATTTTTGGGGACTTTTTTGGGGGGTGTTTTGTGGATTTTTGGTGGATTTTTTGAGGATTTTTGGGTGATTGAAAAAATTTTTTTCAGGATATTTTTGGAATTTTGGGGGATTTTTTTTAGGGATTTTTGGGATTTTTAAAGGATTTTTTTAGGGATCTTTGGGGATTTTTAGGGATTTTAAGGGATTTTTAAAGGGTTTTTTAAAGGGATTTTGGGGATTATTTGGGGATTTTTAAAGAGTTTTTTAAAATGGATTTTTGGGAATTTTTGGGGATTTTTAGCATTTTTTTGCGATTTTCAAAAGGATTTTTTGGGTTTTTTTGTGGATTTTTTGAGGATTTTTTTTTGCATTTTTGGGGGATTTTTTGGGCATTTGGGGGGATTTTTTTGAAATTTTGGGGATTTTTTTGGGTTTTTTTGTGGATTTTTTGTGCATTTTTGGTGGATTTTTAAGGGATTTAAAAATTTTTTTTCAGGATCTTTTTGGGATTTTTAAAGGATTTTTTTTAAGGATTTTAAAGGGTTTTTTAGGGATCTTTGGGGATTTTTGGGGATTTTAAGGGTTTTTTAAAGGGTTTTTTTAAGGGATTTTAGGGATTATTTAGGGTTTTTTTAAAGAGTTTTTTAAAATGGAATTTGGGGAATTTTTAGCGTTTTTTGGGGATTTTTTTTTGATTTCTAAAAGGATTTGTAGAGTTTTTTTTGGGGTTTTTGGGGGAATTTTTAAAGGATTTTTTAGGGGGTTTTTTTTGGTTTTGTTTTTTTAAGGGTTTTTGGGGATTTTTTTCTGGGAAGGAACAGGGGAAAAAATCCCGGAAAAATTTCTGGGATTTTTTTTTGGCAGCTCCGTGCCTCAGTTTCCCTCTGGAAAATCCCCCCCCAAAATCCCAAAAAATCCCTCAAAAAATCCCCCCCAAAATCCCCCCAAAAATAGTTTCAAACCTCCCCCAAAAAAAAACAACCAAACAAAAATTCCGAAAAAAAATCTCATTAAAAACAAAAAAAAGCTCAAAAAAATAAAAAAAAATCCCCCCCCCAAATTCATTTAAAAACCAAAAATCCCCCCAAAAATCCCCAAAACTGTCCCAAAAATCCCCCCAAAAATCTCCAAAAATCCCTAAAAATAATAATAAAAAAATCCCCACCAAAAATCCCTGAAAATCTCCCAGCAAAATCCCCCCAAAAATCCCAAAAAATCCCTAAAATCCTCCCAAAAATCCCCAAAACTGTCCAAAAAATTCCAAAACATTAAAAAAAAAAATCCAAAAAAAAATCTCCAAAATATTCCCAATAAATTCCCAAAAGAACTCCCCCAAAATCCCCAAAAATCACCAAAAAATCACCAAAAAATCCGAAAAAAATCCCCCAAAATTCCCAAAAACTACCCCAAAAAATCACAGAAAATCCCCCCAAAAATCCCCAAAAAATCCCCAATAAATGGAAAAAAAAATTCCAGAAAACCCCCCCAAAAATCCCCCAAAAATCCCAAAATATCCCAAAAGTTTTCCCCAAAAATCCCCAAAAGATCCTAAAAAATCCCCCCCAAAATCTCCAGAATATTCCCCAAAAAAATTCCCAAAAGAACTCCCCTAAAAATCCTTCCAAAGAATCCCCAAAAAATCCCATAAAATCCCTCCAAAATCCCCCAAAAATCCCCAAAAAAATCCCCAAAAAATCCCCAAAAATATCCCCAAAAATTGCAAAAAAATCCCCCAAATTTTTGGGAATTTTATTTGGTTTTTAAATTGATTTTTAGGGAATTTTTTTAGGATTTGTTGGGGATTTTTTTTTTTTCCAAGGATTTTTTGGGTTTTTTTTCCGGGTTTTTTTTTCCAGGATTTTTGGAATTTTCGGGGAAAAATTTAGAGAATTTTTAGAGATTTTTTGGAAGGATTTTTGGGGATATTTTGGGGATTTTTAAAAAGATTTTTCGGGATTTTTTTTAGGATTTTTAAAGGAATTTTGGGGATAATTTGGGTATTTTTTGAGGGGATTTTTTGGGATTTTTACAAGATATTTTGGGGATTTTTTTTTTGTGGTGATTTTTTTGGGGATTTTTTTTTTGATTTCTTAAAGATATTTTGGGGATCATTTTGGGGATAATTTGGGGATTTTTAAAAAATTTTGTTGTTTTTTTTTTAATTTTTTTTAGATAATTTGGGGACTTCTTTGGACTATTTTTTGGGATTTTTTTTAGATATTTTTGGGATATTTTGGGGATAATTCGGGAATATTTTGGGGATGTTTTTGGGATAATTCGGGGATATTTTGGGGATATTTTGGGTATTTTATCTTTTTTTGGGGGGGATTTTTTGGGGAGTTTTTTGGGATTTTATTTGTATTTTTGTGGAATTTTTAGGTTTTTTTTAGATATTTTGGGGATAATTCGGGGAAATTTTGGGGCTATTTTGGGGCTATTTTTTTGATATTTTGAGGATAATTCAGGAATATTTTGGGGATATTTCGGGGATATTTGGGGGATATTTTTGGGATTTTATTTGAATTTTTTGGGGATTTTTTTTTGATTTTGTTTAAATTTTTTGGGGATTTTTTTTTGATTTTTAAAAGATATTTGGGGGATTTTTTGGGGATCTTTTTTAGATATTTTTGGGATAATTGGGGAATATTTTGGGGATATTTCGGGGATATTTTGGGGATAAATTGGGGATATTTTGGGGGTATTTTGGGGATAAATTTGGGATAAATTTGGGATATTTGGGGATTTTATTTGTATTTTGGGGGGATTTTTTGGTGATCTTTTTTAGATATTTTGGGGATATTTTGGAGATAAATTTGGGATAAATTTGGGATATTTTGGGATTTTATTTGTATTTTTGGGGATTTTTTGGGATTTTTTTTAGATATTTTTGGGATAATTCGGGGATATTCCGAGGATATTTTGGGGATAATTTGGGGATAAATTTGGGATATTTTGGGGGTATTTTAGGGATAAATTTGGCATAAATTGAGGATAAATTCGGGATATTTTGGGATTTTATTTGTATTTTTGGGGGATTTTTTGGGGCTTTTTTTGTAGATATTTTTGGGATAATTCGGGGATATTCCGGGGATATTTTGGGGATAATTTGGGGATAAATTGGGGATAAATTTGGGATATTTTGGGATTTTATTTGTATTTTTGGGGGATTTTTTTAGATATTTCGGGGATATTTTGGGGCTAATTCGGGGATATTTTGGGGATAAATTTGGGATAAATTGGGGATAAATTGGGGATAAATTGGGGATAAATTTGGGATAAATTTGGGATATTTGGGTATTTTATTTGTATTTTTGGGGGGATTTTTTTGGGATTTTTTTTAGCTATTTTGGGGATTTTTTGGGGATCTTTTTTCGATATTTTTGGGCTAATTGGGGAATATTTTGGGGATATTTCGGGGATATTTGGGGGATATTTTTGGGATTTTATTTGAATTTTTTGGGGATTTTTTTGGGATTTTATTTGAATTTTTGGGGATTTTTTTGGGATTTTTTTTAGATATTTTTGGGCTAATTGGGGAATATTTTTGGGATATTTTGGGGCTATTTAGGGGCTATTTGGGGGTGATTTTTGGGATTTTATTTGAATTTTTTGGGGATTTTTTTGGGATTTTGTTTAAATTTTGGGGGATTTTTTAAAGATATTTTTGGGATAATTTGGGGATATTTCGGGGATATTTCGGGGATAAATTTGGGATAAATTTGGGATATTTTGGGATTTTATTTGTATTTTGGGGGGATTTTTTTGGGTTTTTTTTAGATATTTTGGGGATTTTTTGGGGATCTTTTTTCGATATTTTTGGGCTAATTGGGGATAAATTGGGGATATTTTGGTATTTTATTTGTATTTTTTGGGGGATTTTTTGGGGCTTTTTTTTAGATATTTTTGGGATAATTGGGGATAAATTGGGGATATTTTGGGATTTTATTTGTATTTTTGGGGGGATTATTTTGGGATTTTTTTTAGCTATTTTGGGGATTTTTTGGGGATCTTTTTTAGATATTTTTGGGCTAATTGGGGAATATTTTGGGGGTATTTCGGGGCTATTTGGGGGATATTTTTGGGATTTTATTTGAATTTTTTGGGGATTTTTTTTGGATTTTGTTTGAATTTTTTGGGGATTTTTTTTAGATATTTTGGGGATATTTCGGGGATATTTCGGGGATATTTTGGGGCTATTTGGGGGCTATTTGGGGGCTATTTTTGGGATTTTATTTGAATTTTTTTGGGATTTTTAAAAAATTTTGTTTAGATTTTTTGGGGATTTTTTGGGGATTTTTTTTAGATATTTTGGGGATTTTTTGGGGATCTTTTTTCGATATTTTTGGGATAATTGGGGAATATTTGGGGGCTATTTGGGGGCTATTTGGGGGTGATTTTTGGGATTTTATTTGAATTTTTTGGGGATTTTTTTTGATTTTGTTTAAATTTTTGGGGGATTTTTTTTGGATTTTTTTTAGATATTTTGGGGATAATTTGGGGATATTTTGGGGATATTTTGGGGCTATTTTGGGGCTATTTGGGGGTGATTTGGGGGATATTTTGGGGATTTTATTTTTATTTTTTGCAGATTTTTTGGGGATTTTTTAAATATATTTTGGGGATATTTTGGGGATAAATTTGGGATAAATTTGGGATATTTTGGGATTTTATTTGAATTTTTTGGGGATTTTTGGGGATTTTTTTTAGATATTTTGGGGATTTTTTTGGGATTTTATTTGAATTTTTTGGGAATTTTTTCGGGATTTTTTTTAGATATTTTGGGGATTTTTTGGGGATCTTTTTTCGATATTTTTGGGATATTTTTGGGATATTTTGGGGATATTTCGGGGCTATTTGGGGGCTTTTTGGGGGTGATTTTTGGGATTTTATTTGAATTTTTTGGGATTTTTTTTTTGATTTTGTTTAAATTTTTGGGGGATTTTTTTGGGATTTTTTAAAGATATTTTTGGGATAATTTGGGGATATTTCGGGGATAAATTTGGGATAAATTTGGGATATTTTGGGATTTTATTTGTATTTTGGGGGGATTTTTTTTGGTTTTTTTTAGATATTTTGGGGATTTTTTTGGGATCTTTTTTAGATATTTTGGGGATATTTTGGGGCTATTTTGGGGCTATCTGGGGCTATTTGGGGGCGATTTTCCGTTACCTTTGGGCGCTCCCGCCGCTCCTCCCGCGGCTCCTCCCGCGGCGCCTCCGGAGCTTTATCCGCGGGGCGGAGGGGGCGGGGCCGGAAAAAACGGGAAAAAAGGGAAAAAATGGGAAAAAAACCGGGAAAAAAAACCGGGAAAAAAGGGACAAAGGAGAGAAAAATCCGGGATTAGCGGGAAGGGGAGAAACGGAGCGGGGGGGAA